>NC_133650.1:112631498-112966048 GCF_009905375.1 Apium graveolens | reverse complement strand
AGGAGAAGTATATGTTGAACAACCTCCAGGCTTTGTAGATTCCAAATATCCAGATTATGTCTACAGGCTTGATAAAGCACTTTATGGACTTAAGCAAGCTCCTAGAGCATGGTATGAGACTTTAGCTCAGTTTCTTCTGGAAAGTGGATTCAACAGAGGAACAATAGACAAAACACTGTTCTACCTTAACCATGGAAAGGACTTACTTCTGGTCCAGATTTATGTTGATGATATCATTTTTGGATCTACAAATGACAAACTTTGCAAAAAGTTTGCCAAACTAATGCAGTCAAGATATCAGATGAGTATGATGGGGGAACTTAGCTATTTTCTGGGCCTTCAAGTCAAGCAGAATGAGGAAGGCACTTTTATTTGTCAAACAAAGTACACCAGAAACTTGCTGAAGAAATTTGGAATGCAAGATTGTTCAAGTGCATCCACTCTAATGGCCACTGCAACAAAACTGGATAAGGATACTGGTAAATCAGTATATATTACTAACTACAGAGGTATGATTGGCTCTCTACTCTATCTAACTGCTAGTAGACCTGATATCATGTATGCTACCTGTCTTTGTGCAAGATTTCAAGCAGATCCCAGAGAACCTCACTTAACAGCTGTAAAAAGAATCTTTAAGTATCTTAAAGGAACAGCTGCTCTGGGATTATGGTATCCTAGAGAATCAGATTTTAAACTAATAGGTTACTCAGATGCAGATTTTGCAGGATGCAAAACTGACAGGAAAAGCACAAGTGGAAGCTGCCAATTTCTTGGAGGCAGATTGGTTTCTTGGTACAGCAAGAAACAAAAGTCAATTTCCACATCAACTGTAGAAGCAGAGTATATTGCTGCAGGAAGCTGTTGTGCACAGATTCTTTGGATGAAGAATCAGCTACTGGATTATGGGTTAACATATTTCAAAATCCCTATTTACTGTGATAATCAAAGTGCTATTGCTATGACAGGTAATCCAGTTCAACACTCTATGACAAAGTACATCAGCATCAGGTACCATTTCATCAGGGAACATGTGGATGAAGGTACAGTGGAATTGCATTTTGTTTCCACAGATCAACAACTAGCAGATATCTTCACAAAACCACTGTGTGAAGCTACTTTTACAAGATTGGTAAATGAACTTGGAATGGTTTCAGGTTCTTTCTCTAAATCTGCTTAGTCTTGTTCTGTGTTATCAGACTTTATGCTCAGTATTTACAGAATTAATCTCATTGTGTATTCTGTGCTTAATTGATAAATGTCTTTAAGTACTGACTGCTGTCTGATATATGTTTCTAAACTCTATTAAGTGATATGTCTATTCAAGTAACTATTCAATCCTATGAGGATAACTGTGCTAGATACTGATCTATTAGTCTTCAATAAACGAATGATCCCATATAAGAAGTAATTATTTCAGTGGAAATCTTATGACACTAGCAAATTCTGATAATTGAGCTTAGTTGAGTTTACTTTGTATATCTTATTACTAAGTCACAAATTAGAATAATGCTACTCATCTGTTAAGTTCTGATACTAGTAAAACTGCTGAATGTACTAAGTGCTGATAAACCTCACTTATCAAAAGAAAAAGCAAAAAGATCAAAGAATAAAATCAGGTACTCCTTTGAGATCTAGAGTAAAAATGTGGAAGGGACGACCCAAGTGCATTGCTGGTATTAAGTAAATATGCATTAGAAAAGCAAAATATTTTCTTGGTGACTTTTCACACTCTATGATTACTGGAGAAATACTCTGATAATAGCATAAATTCTGATAAACAGTCGTGACTCACTTATACTGAGAAGCCACTGTAAAATAGAATTTCAAAAGATGCATAAAATTAGCACAAAACAGTTGAGGTGGACTCAAGCATGAACTCATTCATCAGTAGGTTTCAGGACAATGACAGCTCTTTAGCAAAATTTTAGTTATGCCTTATTTCTAAGATGTACTGAAGTGAATCAGACTTTACTCTTTGTCTGTTATTTAGCTTAATGCACACACTAATCACTCCATCTGAATGATGAAAATTTCTGTGGTGGTCTATATTATTTTAGATAAACAGTCATTGTGTCATTATTGCACAAATTCTGAGGACAAGTTCTAGTTACATATTCTGATGATTAAGTTCTGAAGAGTATAGCTCAGAACTTGTATGAGGACTTACTACGATGGGCATTCCTTTTTCGAGTTAAGAAATTACATTCTGATGACTGTTAAGTTCTGATATAAGTCTAAGTTCTGATATTATAGTCTAATGTTTTACTTGACTTATTTGTAAAATAAAATTTGATAACAGTCTCAGTTAATAATTGCATATGTTGAAGTGGAAGATTAATAGTCACTATGGTTAGGGTTAATGGTATTTGTACCTGAATAGTCCAATGTTACTTGTTTCTTGTGCGCTTTAAACCATGTTTCCTCTTTCCAATGGATGTTACTCTTTTTCAAAGTCTAGGGAGACGAGGTAGAATTAATTCTACCTGTCAGCATTCAATTTCTTTGCGTCTCCTGGCATTCTCTTGCCTATATAAGCAACCACTTCACATCAGCCTTCCCATCACACCTTTATCACAAACTCACTCTCGTTATTCATTTATCATCACAAATGGCTGAATTTGGCTGGTTCTACAATTATGGTGATGAGACTGTTCATGTCTTTTTGAATGGAATTCCAACTCCATACCCTATCACCAATATTCCTCACAATCTCTGGATCCAATTTCCAGAGGTTATCAAACGTGATCTGGTGGCCGTTCGAAGAGAACTTCATCTTCAACGTCTCCTCCAGCAAGAGCGAATCATCCGACTCGCCATTCTGTTTGTCGAGAGTAGGAAGAAGAAGATGACTTAATCTCGTCTTCTTCCTATTTTTCTTCATCATCAGCTTTGTCAGGCTTCTTAGCTAGGACTAAGGCTATTGATGTTAGGTATAGAAGCTTAGGGAAAAATCTTGTATAAGTATTGATGTAATTTCCATTTCATAAATGTATTGTCTTGATATATTAATGAAAGTTGTTTTTACTTCAAGATTTTGTCTCTGAGTTATTTTATCTTGTGTTGATAAATCCTGATTGATATTCTGATGACCATATAAATTTTGTTTTACATTAAGTTCTGATTCGTTTTCAGCACTTACTTATCTAATTTATCTTGGTCATTTTCATGTGCTGTATTTTCAGAATATTAATGATGCAGTGAAAAATAATTCAATCAGTGATAAGGGTTTAAATTTTAAATTAAAACTATTTCTCTTGATAAATGGAACGGTTTTTCCTTGAAACTAGGCAAATGGGTAAGTAATGATTCCTGTTTTCTTGAGCCCAGTAACTGTCCGTTATTACTGCATGTCTGACAGGTGTCCAACGGTAACATTTTTGTTCAGAGTATAAGTACAACAGAGAGAGGATTTCTTTAATCTTTTATTTTCTTCATATTTTATCTCTCTCCTTACTTTTACTCTCTTTCTCTTTATTTCTCACGTTGGTTTTGCATACAGACATTATATCAAACACCTAACAGGCATACTTGAATCTCATTTTTTTTCATGGCACCAAAGGATTTAATCATTGATGGAGCTAAGTTTGTCCCCAACAACTATGCTGCAGTTCTTGATCACACTGAAGCTCCATCTGAATTGCACTTTGTGCAAGATCTTCTTGTACATAGTGAGGTTGGGTATTCATTAACACAGCCTGAATTCTTTTCAAGCCAACAAGTTCTGAGGTTTTGGAGGACTGGACTTTTTGATGATGGTGGTCAATGTGGAACTCCCAGTATTATCTTCCAAGTGGGTGATTCATCCTTTGTAGTCACTCCTGGTACAGTACGCAGGGCTTTACATCTTCCAGAAGATTGTACTTTCTCAATTCCAGAGGACTCAGCCCTTCGGGAGTTAATGACTGAATTGGGATATGAAAAGAGTCTGACGAAACTTGGACAGTTGAAACAGGCTAATATCAGAAGAGAATGGAGTTTCTTCTTTGATTGCATCACCAAAGCTTTTGGGAACAAATGTTCGAATTTTGATGCTATTCCAATTATGAGTCAGCACATCGGGTATGCAATTATTAATCAAACTCATTTTGATTTTGCAACTGCTTTAATTGGTTTTATTGGGGATAGGATGACAGAGGATCGAGATGTTGTTTATTTTGCTAGATTCTGTCAACTTATTTACACTTATTGTACTGATGAACCTCATTTAGTCAGTACCCAAACCCCACCTTTTAAGGTTGCAAAATGATACTTTAATGACCTGGTAAATGCTGATACTAAGAAAAATGTGGTTAGACCATTACAGATTCCTCAGTCTGTCAAACAGATCCTCGTAAATGCTGATCCTGATACTTATAGATCTGTTTACTCTGATGTCCAACCAACTCCAAACACCCAAAATCCAGCAACCTCAGTTCCTACCTCTCATTCTACTCAACCTACCCTCAGAACATATCTCAAATCCTATCTCTCCACTTCACAGACTGCTCAACCTTCATCTTCAGCACCTACTGTGAAATCTTCATCTTCCAAGCCAAAGAGGACAAAGAATGTTCCTCCAACACCTCAAAAGAGAAGGAGGATTGCATTAAGAGATGACTCTGATTCTGAGGAACCGGTTCCTGCTAGAGAACCTGTTGTTACTGAAGCTGAGAAAGAGATTTCTCAGAAGGATTCTGAAATTGGGGGTTCTAGGCTTCTCAAGAGGCTTAGACGAATGACTGTTCCTGAAACTCCCAAGGAATCTAAATCAACAAGGAAGTACAAGAAACAGAGGGCAAAAAGGCCAGTTTCAGATGATGAAGAGGAAGCAGCTAAGGAAGGGGATCAGGAATCTCTGATCTCACAAGACAAGGAATTTGCTCCAGTCACTTCTTCTCCATCAACTCCATCTCAGGAAGCTGTATCTGACAAGGCTAACTCACCATCTGTGTCTCTTGTTGATCCAGGCACAAGTGCTGATATTGATGTTCAACACTTGGTTGTGTCTGAAGTATTTCTCTTAGAAGCTCCAACAGCAAATAATCCTTCCACAACACCTGTTACTGATGGTGTTCAAACTCCAGAGTTATCAACAACCCCTTCTCTGCATCAAAATGCTGATGATCAGACTTTAGGTGAGCATCAGGATATGGCTGTTGATCAGAACTTAGTATCAGATCAGCAATTAGAGGATGCTGAAGCCTCCATTGCTACTCACACTATTGTCTTATCCAAAGATACTGATTCTTTAAGTTCTGATGCTGCAAATGCTGGAGATACTGGTGATGCTGCTCTAACTGTAGATGCTGATGAAGCAGGTCCTTCAGGACATACTCCTCAACAGACTCTTCCTAAGTCTGAACTGGTAAAGAAGTTTGTTACAGGGGAAGCACCAGTACCTTGGAGTGAAACTCCTGCAGGTCAGGAGTGGACTAAGGAATGGAACTCAGTTTCATGTGTTCCAACTGCAATACATCTTGCTGAGCACTTGACTAAAGCTGATGAAATGTTAAATTCTGATGATTTAAAAACCCAGCTTAGGGTCACTGCATTGAGTACTAAACATCTACAAGGTCTTCATTCAACTACTCATGCAGAGCTACACAAGATTCAGGAGAACTTTATCAAACAAGAACAAGTTTGGAAAATTGATAAGAAAAAGTTCTTTCAACCTACCATTGACAGGATTGCTTATATTGAGAAGACTCAAGATCATCAACAAGCTCAGATTGATGAAATTCTGACAAATCAAGCTTCTCAGCAATTGCAACTTACTGAAATCCAATCCTCAGTGGAATTACTTATCTCTCTTCTACTACCTGCTGATGCCAAAAAGGGGGAGAAAGTGATTAAGTCCAAATGCAAGACTGACAAGACACTGACAGGAAAGGATAATGAAAAAGATGATCAAGGAAGCTCTGGAATGGGTAGAGGTCATAGTCAAGGTAGAGGATTCACATCAAGACAAGCTAGTCACAGGACAAGTTCTGATACTGGGAAAAGAATAAGTTCTGCTGCTGGTAAAAAGTTAAGTTCTGATGAACTTTTAGATCTTGATGAGGAAATGTCAAGATGGTTATTTCTTCAAGAAAATCCAGGAATGGACTTGGAAAGTTTAAAGGAAGAAGAAGTCAGGCTTAAATCAGAGAAAGTCACATCTAAATCTGAAGTTTCTGGTAAAAAGTCACTTCCAAAAGTTAAAGGCATTGTGATCAAAGAAAGGACACATACTGAAGCAACATTGGCTGGATCACAACCACAGATAGATCCAAGATCCAAGGGTAAAGAAAAGGTTGGTGAACCTATCAAGGTTTATGTACCTCCTGAGGATGAAGAAATTACTGATGAAAAGGATGATCTTGCTCTGACTTCAAGAAGAGTTCTTAAAACAACCTCTGACATGGCTCAAGTTGTTCAGAGTCAAGAAATTGTAAGTTCTGATATTCAGAAGAAGCAAGTAACCTCTGACAGAGCTCAAGTTAACTTGATATCAGAAAATAGATCAAAGACACTCCTACCAGGATTCACTAAAGCAAAACAGACTCAATCTTTGAAGACTACTGCAAGTGGTTTTGAAGCAAGAGTAGTTACTGGAAAGGAAGCAAGAGATAAAACTGGATTGAGAAGTGCTGATGAAAGAAGAGTACACAACACTACCAATGATCCAATTTCCTTGAGTGAACCAGGTATTGGAGCAACTCCTGAGAGATTGAATCAACTGGAATCTGTACAGATGGTTTACCATACCTACTTGAAAGAATACATCATGTTGTATTTCATGACAGATGGTAGGGTTTATCATATAAGACAAAATGCCATTCCATTGAAGTATTTTGAAGAATTGGAGCATGTACTTTTCTTACTTCAAGTGGATGACAGAATAACAGGGACTGCTGCAAACTACTTAAAAGAACAGATTCAGAGACAAAAAAGGCTTTATTCTGTTAAGTCTGACAGCATGTATGTTCCAAAGTACAGAGATCACAATGGTGATATTGTTGATATGAAGCCTAATACTGCACAGATCAGAACATATCTTGGTATTAAGGGACTTGAATTCAATCTAGAGTCTGACAAAGCTTATGTCATAAGACTAGATCAGGAGTTGAGAAAAGCAAAGATCAATGATCTCAGAGCTGCAATCTTTCAAACTGGTGAAGATACTGCAGAGCTTAAAGATGTCAAAAGGAGAATGATTAATGAACTCAGATATGTTGAGAAATGTTTGTTGAAGAATTATCTCAGAACAACTCCTGACATCAGAGAGATCAGAAAATGATGAAGCCAAGTTGAAGATCTACAACTGTTTAAATTCTGATATATATACAGACTGAAGTTGTTATCAGAAGTTGAAATTGGTAAAAGCTTTAAAGACTGTAAGTTGTAGTTATCTAGTCTAATTCTCATGCATTTGTACTTAATGGTTTTGACATCATCAAATATCTGTTAAACTTGTATATTATGTTAATTTACAAGTTGGGGGAGATTGTTAGATATATTTGATAATATCATGGCTAATATATTTTATGTTTAGATTTCAGATCTTACTTGAACAGGATAAATCAGTACTTAACTGTTGATCAGTACTTATACTGGAAGTCAGGACTTAAGGGATATCAGTACTTATGTTATCAGGAGATAATCATCAGAAGATAGATATCAGAACTTAAGTGCTGAAGGACGATCAGATAAGGACAGTAGCTGATTAAAGGAAAGAAGATCAAGATAAACATAAGAAGAGATATGCATGAAGAAGGAATTCTGTAAAGAATGGAATACTTGGAAGAAAAGATATTTGATTGATATATTTTAGGAAGCAGAATTACATTCCATATCAATTAGCAATTATCTTGTAACTGTGTAGTATATAAACACAGACATAGGGTTTACACTATAAGTGTTATTTTTATTAGAGAAGATTATTTATTGTAACCCTAGCAGCTCTCGTGATATTTGTTCATCACTGAGAGGTAACAGTTCCATACTGTAATAGAGTTTATTGTTTCAATAAAATTTGTTTTCTGTTACTTAAGTTCTTAAAGTTCGATTTGAGTGTACTATACACTGTATTCACCCCCTCTACAGTGTGTGTGTGACCTAACATGTTCTAATTATGAGAATCATATTAGATACGGATGTTGAATTGGCTGCTGCAGATTTGCTGAAATCTGGGTCTGGTGTCCGATTTACGCAAACGAATACCCTATTCCATAGGTAAACGAGCGTCTGAACAAAACTGATAGCTATTGCTATCAACGACTCGTCTGTAAGGCGTTTGACGTCATTTACTGTCCGTAAACAGTGATTCTTGTTTTTCTGATTTGATTCTGATTTTTTGTCATATTTTCTTTTTATGATTAGATCATAGATAATATGATATGTTAAGATCAGATTATGTGTTTTAACATGCTTTTATGTGTTGTATGAGCATGGTGGATGGTTATGGCCTTTCGACCTTAGTGTAATGGTTTTGGTTTTGGTTTTAAAGACGACTTGCATGTCGTCAATCTTTGTAATCATAAATCTCGAATGTAACTCGAGTTATTCTTGTAAATTCATTATATTAGTTTTACTTTCAATCATGTAATGTAATTGAAGACTCAAGAAGGCTATCCAATGGAGGTGATACAAAGAAGAAGACGAGGCATCCAAGAAGTCTAAACAAAGAAGAAGATTTATGTAATAAGTAGTTGTATTTATTTCCATCACCATATTAGATTGACCTTGATCTTTATCATGAGCTTGATAAAGATCACATAGGATGGGGCCATAACCAAACACATTTACTTTATTGCACTTTACATTTACTTGTTTATTTAATTTTATATATGAGATATATGCATATGTTTACCATGCAGTGATAGATTTAGGTGAACTTAAATTAATATAAGGCGTGCTCTAGAAAATCTAGAATAGGAATCATTTATTGCCTTAACAATAAATATTATGAATACGATCATGAGATTCTTGTGTTTATGAAATACGTAATTGAATATGAATTTTCAATATTGAGAGAAAGGATGATTCTGTCAACAACAGATTTCTATCTGTAAGAAAGGGTTATTAAGTGACGCCTCTTGACAATGCTCCACCCGATATGGGAATCATCTGATTATCGATTATTGATTTGAAATATTTAATTTAAAAGGAAGAATCTTTTTATAATATGATTATGATTGTAATGTAATATAATCCCTCTAAAATTAAATAATATCAAGTAGTAATTGGCCAATGACACAACGGGCTTGTGTCGGTCATAGCCTTCCAACATGGTAGAAAGTGGTTCTTATTTTTAAATCATTGTCGTTTCGTGCTACAGCCGAGGGCTTTGATTTCGAAATAAGAAATACTTGTCTATTACATAGAGATGTGTACATTGAATTAGAATCTAAAGGTCGGTACGTGCTACAGCCGTGGGCCGTTGGAGACTGATTCAATTATACGAAATATTGGGTTAGACTTGACTTAGAATATTGAGTTTGTCGTGCCACAGCCGTGACTCAATTATTCAAGAGGCTAAACTTATATTAGGGAATAACATAAGATGTAATTGACAAGAGTTGTCTGCCTATTGAACATCACATGACGTTTCATGCCACAGCCGAGGTTGTGTGATAGAATGTAGGATCCCTATTCCCACTAGCATTATGAATGCTTAATTTTCACTTAGGGGGTTAAAAAAATTAGATAAACTAGTGGGAGACACTTATGAATAAAGACCCGATTCATATAGTGTTTTGAAATAAAATTGAATATTTGCTAAGTGTTGTTATGTGTTTATCATTTACAGATTTACTATATTCGTCATGTCTTCTGCACTATCACTCTGGAGCATACTGGATGCTCACAAGTTGACTGGTCCTAATTTAGCTGTTTATTTTCACTGTAACAAGTTGGTGCACTGGAAGAGGAACTGCAAGGTTTACCTTACAGAAATGAAGAATAAGGGTAGTGAGACTACCGCTTCTGATTCAGGCATGTTCATGATCGAAGTTAATATGTCACTAGGTCAAATTTCTACATGGGTATTAGATACCGCCTGTGGTTCTCATATTTGCAATTCTTTGCAAGGACTAAAGGGAAGTAGGACTCTTGAAAAAGATGAGGTGATTCTACGTATGGGCAATGGAGCAAAGGTTGCGACCATATCTGTAGGATCATTTAGTTTACATATGCCTACGAGCAAGACTATTATTTTGAATAATTGTTATTATGTTCCCTCTATTGTGAGGAATATTGTTTCTATTCCTATGTTGGATGTGGATGGTTTTTCATTTATTATTAAGAATAATGAATGTTCTATCCTTAGAGATAATGTTCTTTTTCGACGTGGCATTTCAAATAATGGTCTGTATGTATGTGACGTAGAGCATGATTTACTTCAGATTGAACAAACTAATAAAAGAAAACAAGATGATGAAAATCTGACCTATTTATGGCACTGTAGGCTAGGTCATATTAGTGAAAATAGACTGCGGACATTGCATAAGGAAGGGTTACTTGACCCCTTTGATTTTGAATCATATCCTATATGCGAGTCTTGTTTATTGGGTAAAATGACCAAATCTCCATTTAGTGGACATAGAGAGAGGGCTGCAGATTTGCTAGGATTGGTACACACATATGTATGTGGACCAATATCTACGCAAGCCATGGGTGGATTTTCGTACTTTATTACTTTCATAGATGATAGATCTAGATTCGGATATGTGTATTTGATGAAACACAAGTCTGAAGCCTTTGAAAAGTTCAAAGAATATAAACATGAAGTGGAGAAACAAACCAAACACAGTATTATAACTCTTCAATCAGATCGAGGTGGTGAATACTTGAATGGAGAGTTTCTAGATTATCTCAAAGAAAATGGTATAGTCTCCCAGTGGACTCCTCCATATACTCCACAGTTAAATGGGGTATCTGAAAGGAGAAATCGAACTTTATTAGACATGGTTCGGTCCATGATGAGCTATGCGAATCTTTCAGTATTCCTATGGGGTTATGCATTGGAAACCTCAGCATATTTACTAAATAAGGTGCCTTCCAAATCTGTTCCTCAAACACCATATGAGATATGGAAAGAAAGGAAACCGAGTCTTAAACACGTTAAGATTTGGGGACGTCCAGCTTATGTCAAGAAAGTTGACCCAGATAAGCTGGAATCTCGATCCGTAAAATGTAATTTTGTGGGATATCATAAAGAGACTTTGGGGTATTACTTTTACACCGATCATCGGGTGTTTGTCTCCGGACATGCTACCTTCTTGGAAAAGGAGTTTATCCTTGAAGGAAACAGTGGGAGCAAAATTGAACTTGATGAAGTTCAAGAAGCACAAACTACTACGGATCAAGTGGAAACACCTGTTCAGACTGAACAACCTTCTGTGGAACAGCCCATTCGTAGGATAGGGAGAGTGTCTCGCCAACCTGAGAGGTATTATGGCCTTGTCATTGAGAATTACAATGAGTTGTCAATCATTGATGATGACGACCCTGTGACCTATAATGAGGCTATGAGTAGTGTTGACTCAGAGAAATGGCATAGTTCCATGAAATCCGAAATGGAATCTATGTATACCAACCAAGTATAGACTCTGGTTGAGGCCCTGAATGTGTTAAGCCTATTGGGTGCAAGTGGGTATACAAAAGAAATATTGGAGCAGATGGCCAGGTGGAGACCTATAAGGCCAGGCTCGTGGCAAAAGAATTCAAACAAAGGCAAGGGATTGACTTTAATGAAACTTTTTCGCCTGTAGCCCTGTTAAAATCAATTCGGATTTTGCTTGCGATTGCTGCTTACTACGACTATGAGATCTGGAAAATGGACGTGAAAACGGCCTTCCTCAATGGGGAACTTGAGGAGGAAGTGTATATGACACAGCCAGAGGGTTTTCTTTCCAAGGGAAATGAACACCTAGTGTGTAAGCTGCTGCGAACCATATATGGTTTAAGGCAAGCTTCTCGTAGATGGAACATCTGTTTTGATGAGATAATCAAAGAGTTTGGTTTTATCAAAAACATAGATGAACCATGTGTCTACAAGAAGGTTAGTGGGAGCGCGGTAACATTTCTTATATTGTATGTGGATGACATACTTCTTATAGGAAATGATATATCGATGCTACAATCAGTCAAAGTATGGCTATCAAAGAACTTCACCATGAAGGACTTGGGAGAAGCATCCTACATTCTCGGTATGAAGATCTATAGAGATAGATCTAGAAGAATGATAGGTCTTACCCATGGTACATACATCCAGAAAGTGCTTAAAAGGTTTAGCATGGAAAACTCCAAAAGAGGTCTCATACCGATGAGCCATGGAGTGTCCCTTTCCCAAAAAATGTCTCCTAAGACACCTGAGCAAAGAGAGCGTATGAGTAAGATTCCTTATGCTTCAGCAATAGGATCTATCATGTACGCGATGTTGTGTACAAGGCCTGATGTTGCTTATTCAATTAGTGTGACAAGCAGATATCAGTCCAATCCAGGTGAAGACCACTGGAAAGTAGTGAAAAACATCCTTAAGTACTTGCGAAGGACTCAGGACATTTTTCTTGTTTTTGGTGGTGAATCTGAGTTGAAAATAGAGGGTTATACTGACTCTAGTTTTCAATCAGAAAGTGAGAGCAAATCCATGTCAGGGTACGTGTTTACTCTGAATGGTGGTGCAATTAGTTGGAAGAGTTCCAAACAGTCTACAACGGCTGACTCCACAGCGGAAGCAGAATATATAGCTGCAAGTGAGGCTGCAAAAGAAGCCGTTTGGATGAGGAAATTTGTTTCTGAGTTGGGAGTTGTTCCTAGCGTTGAAGAGCCTATTGTGTTGTATTGTGATAACAACGTAGCAATAGCACAAGCCAAGGAACCTAGGTCTCATAGAAATTCCAAGCACGTCCTGCGGCGCTTTCATCTAATTAGGGAGATTGTTGAAAGAGGAGATGTCAATGTCGAGAGAGTTGACACACATAACAACGTAGCAGACCCACTCACAAAGCCACTTTCTCAGAGTCACTTTGATCGTCATAAAGACAAGATGGTTATTAGATACCAGAGTGATTGGCTTTAGTACAAGTGGCAGATTGAAAGAGATATGTCCTAGGTCCAATCATGTGTGAGGATTTAGGAATAACTTTTATGTAATTTGTTTTGATTTCATTGATATTAATAAAAGACTTGTTTGGTTTTTATAGCGGGCTCTATCTATTTTAATGTTTAAATAAGATATACCACAGTTTAGATTAAAGCTTTTTATGGATTGTGATGAGATCATAATAATGAGACCTAAAAGATGATAAATTTAAACTTAAATAGTTCCTGGTCGTAGGATTACTAACTGGTAATTAATAATCCGGAAAGATCGGTACATACTATGCTTGCTTCATTATGAAGGATGTATGTTCTCATAGACATTTGTGTGGTGATACTATAGCTAGTATGTAGGTGCTTATTATGGAATAAGTTCACTGAACATGACTCACACAGCTGAACAACTGATGGAGTTCACTCACGTGTCAGCAGTTGTTCACATAGTGATAGTTGTACAAGTATCCTTAGACTTGAGGTCATCATAGTCATCTTGTGTACACTGAACTATGCTTTGGTTTAGTTCTTAGTCTCAAAGGACAATTATAAGGGCTCTACTGGGTATAGGAATTTGTACACGAAGATAGTGTATGATCAATAAAGGATCTACCCCTTCCAGTGAAGGAAGAGAATATTCAATGCTGATCCACTTATGCTAGTTCAGGAATCTCTGGCCAGAGTGAATGAAATTAGAGGAGTTTCTAATTTACATTAAATAGAACTAAGCATAGTGAATGGGAAAGAAAGTGATTAAATAAGATAGGCTTGACACAAGTTCCATGCCTTGTATTTAATCGTGACATTGCAGGGTAGAAGGAATTGATTGTACGGTAACTACTCACTGAATAGGTTCTTGGTATTCTAAGCAGTGAATTCGTATTATCCGGATAGTCGCGATATACTGAGAAGTATCCCTCACGATGTAGAATAAATATGATTAATTAATTAATCATATTTAATGAATTAGAGAATTTCTATAAATAATGATAAAATAGTTTTATTATTATTTATTTCTACTACCGGCTTAATATTGAACCTACAGGGTCACACCATAAAAGAGAATGATTTAATGGTGGAGGAATTAATTAATAACGGCTGATAATTATTTATTTATGAAATAAATAAATAATTGGCAAATTTAATAATTGATTAAATGAGATTTAATTGATTATAAATTAATTAAGAAAAGGTTCTTAATATTATTAATTAAGAATTTAATTTTTGGAAATTAAATTAAGTGAGAGAATTATTTCTAAAGAGTTTAGAAAAAGGATTAATAATTAAAAGGTGTTTTAATTATTAGTGAGAATAATAAAGGGTTAATAATAATAATATTTTATGGGAAAATTTTCAGCTGAAAATTTTGCCTATAAATATAATATTATAGACCCTATTTTTGCCTCAACCAAAAAGATTTACAAAACCCTAATTCTCTCCATCTCCTCCTCCTTCATTACATCGTTTTCTTGGTGGATATCGGTGGAGTGCTTCACACTTGAGGAGCAGCTGCTAACAGATATTTACATTTACATCCACTCGACGCATGTGACTGTGTTGTCACTGTCAACAGATATTTGAATTCTTTATCCGTCGGGTTCATGATCATCCGTCGAGTTATTGATCATCCGTCGGGTTGTTGATCATCCGTCAAATTCATTGTTGTTCATCTGTCGGGTAGCAATCAGGCACTTGACTTCATTTCACTTATGCAGAATTACAAGACATCATCTATGTACAATTAATCAACCTATTCTGCATATCTAACTAAAGTCAACATGACTTAAGTACTACTACAGATTCTAAACAATGAGAATGCAGAAATGTGCTACAGACTTATTGGTACATAAGCTACTCACTCGATGGATAATAAGTCATCATCCGTCGGGACTATATTGAGTCATCTGTCGGGACTGTAAACCTTATCCGTCGAGTGCTACATAATTTCACTAAGTAAAATCTACCAAGGTGTTTTGTTCATGAAATCATCAAGTACACAACATATACACAACATGTACCTTGTGAACTCATCCACTATAACCATAGCATATTTCTTCTTTATAATAGACATGACATTGATTGGACCAAATAGATCAACATGTAGTAGGTGATAAGGCTCAAGAATTGAGGATTCAGTTTTGCTCTTGAATGAAGATTTTCTTTGTTTTACCTTTTGACATGAATCACAAAGGCCATCAGGAGCAAATACTGATTTTGGCAGTCCTCTCATAAGATCTTTCTTTACTAGCTCATTTATGTTGTCGAAATTTAAACGAGAGAGTCTTTTGTGCCAATTCCAGCTTTCTTCAATTGATGCTCTACTCAACAGACAGATTGCAGAACCATCAGAACTTGTTAAAAGTCTGGCTTCATAAATATTACCATGCCTGTAACCTTTCAGAATCACTTTGCCTGTACAATTACTTACAACTTCACAGTGTTCTTCAAAGAAATCCACATGATAACCTCTGTCACAGATTTGACTCACACTTAGCAGATTGTGTTTAAGTCCTGAGATAAGAGCTACTGATTCAATGATGACATTCCCAAGATTGATATTGTCATATCCCAGAGTTTTTCCCATGTTGCAATCTCCATAAGAAACTCATGGGCCAGCTTTCTCCACAAAGTATGATAGCAGGGCTTTATTTCCAGTGATATGTCCTGAACATCCACTATCCAGAACTAGGATATTTTTCCTGTTGCCCTGCAATCACAAAGACCACTATTGGTTAGTTTTAAAGACCCAGACTTGCTTGGATCCTTTGGCCTTTTTAAGTTTGTTAGCATTTGTAGCGGATTTAATTTCAAAGTTTATGCTAACATGCTGTTTATCAGAGTTTATATCAGACTTTACATCAGACTTTACACTAGAAGGAATAATACTAACTTTCTTCAAAGAAGGTTTTATTTGATAATAATCATAGTACAAACTATGATATTCTTTACAAGTATAAATGGAATGCCATAAACTACCACAATGAAAACAAGGATTTTGTGGTTTAAACCTAACAGACTGACTCTTAACTCCTGATTTAGGAGGTAAAGAGTTTATTTCTTTATTTTTCCTGCAAAAAGAAGCAAGATGGTTAGAGTTTCCACAGTTGTAACATTTCTTTCTAGGTGCATTAGGAACAGGCATATAATTATTGCTTTTATTCACACCTTCCTTTCCATTCCTATTTTTCCTAGCTTCCTTTACCTTGTTCACATTTCTAATCTCTTTCAGCTTATGCTTAAGCTGCTTCTTGGTCATTAAGCCTATGTTAACTTCAGCTAGTTTATCCTGTTTTAATTTGTTAGAAGTTGACTTTTCTTTGACTTCTGTCCTAGACTCTTTCATCTTTTCAGAATCAGACTTTACAGGTTTTTCTACAAACTTAACAGGATTTACCTTTGGCTTAGCAGTCTGTTTAACAACAGTTGGCTCCATTTTCACAGTTCCTTTCTCACTTTTATCATCTCCATAACCTAAGCCCTCTTTCCAGTTTCCACTACTTAGTAAATTATGAGTTGTTCTGCCAGAGTTAGTCCAAGTTCTGATAATCTTTTTTTCCTTTTCTAAGTCAGCTTTTAGAGATTCATTCAATTTTAACACTTCATCTCTAACATACAAAGCATCATCTCTTTTTTTCTTAGTTTGATGAAGAAAAACTAACTCCTTTTCTAAATAGTCATTCCTATTTTTAAAAGTAAGATTTTCAGATGTTAATCTTTCACATGTTAAAGTCAGATCTCTATAATTAATAAACATGGTTTTAAGATATAATCTCAACTCAGTAATATCATCAGTATGAAAAGCATAAGTTGTTTGAGGTACCTTCAATTCAGCAGTTTCAGTACTGCTATCAGCATTTGCCATCAAGGCATAGTTCACCTCATGTTCAGAATCTGAAGTGTCTGTCCAGCTTTTCTTCTTTGTGACAAGTTCCTTGCCTTTGTTACTTTTTCCTTTCTTGCAGTCAGGAGATAAATGGCCTATTTCACCACAATTGTAGCATTTGACATTTGAGTTTTCTCCGCTGTCAGACTTTCCTCATTTGCCTTCAGACTTTCTGAACCCTTTCTTATCAGAACTTCCACTTTTCCTCGAAAACTTCCTGCCCTTTTTGAATTTCCTCTTGGCTATCTTTGTGATACCCTTCACCATAAGAGCACACAGTTGCATCATCTCCGCATCAACATCAACTTCAGATAAACTTTCAGTTTCTGAATCATCATCATCAGAATTTAATGACTCTGAATCAGACTTTATGATGAGAGCCTTTCCTTTGCCCCTTTTTGAGGCAGCCACTTTAGGAGATTCCTCCTCAGCTTTAAGAGCAACTGTCCTTGACTTTCTTCCATGCCTCTTGCTCCTTTGATCCATCTCAAGTTCATGAGTCTTGAGCATACCATAAATTTCATCAAGAGTAGTTTCGGTAAGGTCATAGTTGTCTCTTATGGTAGTAGACTTCAAATCCCAATTTTCAGGAATAGCTAAAAGGAATTTTAGATTTGAATCTTCAAGATCATATTCCTTGTCAACCAGTGACAGATCATTCTAGAGTTTGGCAAACCTGTCATATAAATCAGTTAATGACTCATCAGCTTTTGAGTCAAAGTGCTCATACACTTGAGTGAGTATAGTCCTCCTGTTCTTTTTGATTGCATCAGTTCCCTGGCATCTTGTCTCCAAAGCATCCCATATCTCCTTTGCAGTCTTGAAATTAATTACCCTGTTGGACATGACATTATCAATGGCACTATGCACCAAATGCCTTACTCTTGCATCCTTGGCAATAGATGAGATGTCTTCAGCTGTGTAATCACCTTTCTCCTTTGGTATGGACTTTTCTTGGTTGATCAGCAACTGCAACAGAGAGATTGGTATGCTTATATGGTCCTTCATTAATCCTATCAAGGTATTCTGGATCTGTAGCTTCCACAAACATAGCCATCTTCACTTTCCATATGGGATACTCAGAAGGTCTCAGTATGGGGATCCTAATAGTCTCATATCGACTGTGGGTTTGGGTGTTTTGAGTTTCTTGAGTTTTGGTGGGTTTAGTTGGGGTTTGTGTTTCTTCAGACATGATTGTTTGGATCTTTATTGTATGTGTGTTAACAGAAAAGCTATGATACCAATTGTTAGGTCACACAACACTGTAGAAGGGGGTTGAATACAGTATTTATATAATCAAATCGATTTCAACACAAGTATGTAACAAAGATCAAGTATATTCAAATAAACTCTGTTACGATATGAACTGTTGTTCTCTCTCAGTGATGAACAAATATCACTAAGAGCTGCTAGGTTATAATGTATAATCTTCTCGATAATGATAACACATATAGTGTAAACCCTAAGTCTGTGTTTATATAGTACACAGTTACAAGATATATTCTAATTGATATGGAATATAATTCTGTCTCCTAAAATATATCAATCAAATTTCTTCTACAAGTCTTCTAGTCCTCTAACTCTTTCCATACATATCTTCTATTGTTTTAGTCTCGATCTTCTCCTGTAAATCAGCTTCATTCCTTAACTGAAAGTCTTCCCGCACTTAAGTTCTGATATGATCTTAACTTCTGATATCACTACACCATAAATGGCCTACAGCAACATCATGAAAATGTTACAACAGGCCCAAAAAAGTGTTACCACAGCCAGAAAAAGGCCTAAGGTAACATAAAAATTAAGTTGCTTTTTTTGGAGTTACCTTTGGCCCCTAAGATAACATTACGTTTACCCTGGTGTAACATTGACATTTGTGTTACAATAGCAGTCAAAGGTAACATCAATTTGTGTCTATAGTATCACATTATGTATGTTACCTTTGCACTTAGATTTTCCAAAAAAAAATGGGACCCACCAGTGGGGCCCACAGTGGTAGCATCAAATTTGTACCAGGGGTAACACTTTGAACAAGCTACTCTAACACTTTATGAAGCTACTGTAATAATTTACCAGGAAGAAAAATGAAAAACTAATATCAAAAAGTGTGAAATCGACTGCAAAATTTGAAAATATATTACATTAATCTAATACATTCCAAATTTCATAATCTCAACTACATTCATAACCAGTCTACAATCTACAGAAATCATAATAAATTTAACCAATACAACCAACTAATCTACATCCCAAAACTTGATCCACTTCCTGCTAGGACTAGCAGCCGAGAACTTGACACGTATGCATTCATCAACAAATATATAGTTGTTAAAGCTGAAATGAGAAAAAAACAAAGGTTAGGCCATATAATACCCTATATATATACCCCATGCAAAATTATTGTACTTCTATATTATATAACAACTACTATTTTACAAACCTGATGCATATATACATACAACATTGGCTGCAAACTCAATGATGACAATGTATCTCCCCATCTAGCTAGCACTTTTCGCTGCATCAACATGATCATGGGGTATCTCTATTTGTTTTCTTTAACTTTTCTAACACTAGCAGGATAAATTTCTTATGAACATAAAGTACTAGAAAGTTGAATATGAAGTACTAACAAGCTGTTTTCGGTTTGGAGAATAACCTCAGGAGCCATCCAGTATGGGGTACCCTTCATTGATTTGGCACCGGTCATCGTAGCCTATGCAGAAACACAAAATGGATTTGATATATTTGCACTTTGATACTAGGATTTTAAATAGTAAAAACAGTATACCGTATAATATAATTATAAGTGACAAGAGCATTTTCCATACCAGTTCAACAACTTTCTTAGATGCTCCAAAATCTGCAAGTTTAATGCACCCCTTATTATCAAAAAGGATATTTGTCCCCTACATATAGCATATGACTTAAGAATAAGATAAAGGAGCAGTCAAAGAAAAGCTTCTTTGCTTCCCCAGTTACAAATTTCTGAAAAACAATAAAGTACCTTGATGTCTTTGTGCATTATACCATTTTTGTGAAGGTATTCCAGTCCCGGTAACAGCTGTTTTATATACATTCTCCGAACCTGCTCGGCACATAAGTATTATAACCCTGTATAAGCTTCTACCGCAAAGATGTAGGTGAATTAAATTAAATCAGGATAAATAGGAAACATTATTGGTAGCTCTTGTTTTAAATCATTATAGTTGTTTCCAGCTTAGCAATGGCCAATATACACATCCTTATGCTCTAAAAGTTCACTTATTTTGTTCATTACCAAAATAATTAGTTTCAAAACATATGTAATAAGTTTCATTCACTTACAGACTCGGGAAAAGACCCAAACTTCTCGAGGAGCGACGGGAATGATCCTCTTGGAACAAACTCTAACAAAATATTAAGTGAATCATCCTCTTTAGTAGTTCCAAGATATCTCAGGAAAGAAATGGAAAAACAAAAAAAAAAATTATCAGATACGTGAACACATATCCACATAATTCCAAATTTACTGTACTCACAACAATGTTTGGATGGGAGAGATTCTTTAACAACTTCACTTCCTCCTCAAGTTCCCGAACATGAGCCTATATATAAGCATGTTCATCAAACAGTAAGTTACATTAGTATCAGGCTATTACTATTAGAATATTATTACGGTGGGAAATTGAAGAGAATCATCAGAGACATTTACCCTGCAGAATCTTAAAGCATACCTACTACTGTTTATGTTTCAGATTCACTAGTCATCTGCTACAAAGATATCTATGCTTGGCTGATGAACTATACATACAGCAGTTCTCCGTGATGTTGGCTCTACTGCAATGGTAAGCCTTTTTCTTTGTTCAGTTGATAGATCATTTACTCCTAGGAGTCCAACTATCGCATTTCGCAGCACATCCAACTCAGCTAACTCCATCACTTCCTCAACAAACATCTAAAAAGCGAGAAAATGTTAATATATCAACCTCGTCTGATTTGGTTAGACAAATCCAAATTCTTGCTCTAGTCAAATTTACTAAATCTAACAATCAAACTAAATAATTTTTTTGACAAAAAAAAACTAATTAAATTCTTATAGTATAAGAACCAAGTAACAAAATAACCATTTTATGCTTACTCTACAAAGAAAATTAACTAAATTAAATGAATAACCTTATTGTAGAACGTACATCAGAAGCAGCAAAAAAGAATCTTATTCAAGCGACAAGCATCTCAATATAATTATCTCTCTCGTCTGGATCTACTCAAACATTACATATTCAAAGTCGTTAGTTCTTGTAATTGACATAAAAATACTACATAAAAACATATTAGAAAAGGAATCACGTCATACTTGCATCATATAATCACATACCTAAATATAAGAGAGGGATCGAGTACCTTAATGTAGAAGGGAAAGCTAAGCCCAAGCTCAGAAATTCAATTAGGACCTAAAATAAACCAAACTAAACCTGGAACAAACTGATAAAACCAATTAATTGGAGAAAAAATCAAAAAACAAAAACCCCCAATTCAAACATGAAAAACCTAGTCTTGTTTGAAACTCGAATCGGTTCAAGAAGCCCCCATATCCATCAATTTGCGAAAATCTAGCTCTTACTTGAATGAAATCGACTTTAGTATACCATTAAAGCAGAGAGAAACGCAGGGAACAACGTAGAGAGTTGAGAGAGAACGAGCAAGAAAGGGAGATAAAGGGATAGAGGTATAAAATATTTTAACTTGCCCAAATTTTAACCGGCTAATCTGAAAAATTTGCCGCTTCTTCGAATTTTTTGGCCCAAATTTTAGCCCGCCTGTACAATTTACCACTTCTTTTGTATTTTAATTTTCTTTTTTTCAAATAAATCATTTATTATAAATTATAATCAAATTATTTATCATATAAAAATAATATCACTTGCTATAATTTATAAATCCAACCAATAAAATTAATTTTATCAAATTAGTTATTTTTAAAATCAAATAATAGAATTATTTATGTTTTTTATTTCTTTAAAAGAAAAAAAATTATATATTAAAAAATATATATTATTAATTCAATATGCAAAACAAAAAAATTATTAACTTATTTGATTAAAATTATATTTTTAAATTATTAGTTAAATATATTACAAAGTTAACTAATTAAGACACAAATTATTAAAAAAAATGATAATATATTATTGGTTGATACCCTATGGTAACATAATTTCACACATGTTGCATGGTGTAACACTTTATGTCTATAGTAACATGTTGGAAAAGCTATGGTAACATCAAACATGTAATGTTGCAGTAGACAAAGATAAGCATAGCTAATGTAACATTAGTTTGTAACATTAATGATCAAACTATTGCGATAGGCCATCTATGGCGTAGTGTATTAAGCTCTGACTTCAGTAAGTCCTGATTTCAGTAAGTCCTGATATGCCATGTTGTTAAGTTCTGAAAACTAAACACAAATCATATTAGACATGACATCTCAAATATATCTAACAACCCTATTGTCTTCCCATACGATAGCCCACACATAAAGAAAATAGTCAGATTCAAGACTCTTGACTCAAATACGTACGTAATTCACATAGCACATAAACACATAACTCATGTATCACATAATTCATACCACATATGACTCGGTTCGCCAAAAGGTTCGACTCGGTACGTTTTAAAACTGAAATCAGGTTAATAACAGTGTCTATTGATCAGATATTAATTGAATATTCAATACCTTTATATAATTTGAAAAGCTCAAAATAATTTTAGAATATTATTTGGCTCCATCATAAATAATAACATTTCATTCAACTATTTACAAATAAAATAATTTAATCAATTAATCAAATGAATAAATAATTAATCAAAACAAATTATAAATAATTGAATCAAATTATGATTTTTGAAAATAATAAAAGAGAATAATTTAAAATTGAAATAAGTATTTTCTCAGGGTCATAACCCCTCAAAATAAATCTCAAACACCACAATCCAACTATATTCTAACAAAATTTATAAATTTAAAACACACGATAATTTATATTTGCACGTATAAACAAGCCAGAAACGAAAAACACGGCCAAAAGCGACTTCTACAAAAGCTTCTAAAAATTATGAAATAATTATATAAACATTAACATGCTATTATATACTCAAGTACGAAAGAGAAATTTCGAAATCGTTACCCAAAATAAATTTCGATCATCCCGAGGAGAATATCTGATGTCTAGAAAATATCTCCAGAAAAATCCGAGATTAATAGCCATAGACATACACATGTTGAAACGCCATCTGGAGTAATCAACACCGTCAAATTCCTTTTCTACGCCCCGAAAATAAATTAAAATGGAAAATATGCTCCGCAAATTTTCTTCTCAAAACCTCGCAATATATATACCTATGCGTAGGTATTGAAGCGCTGATCGTTTATATATATAACAATTGAAATTTGGACGAACGGTTTAAGAGATTGAATTTTTGAAAATTAAAAGTATACAAATATACTAGGCAGAGAGAGACAGAAGAGAGAGGTGTATAGGGGTAGAAAGGAAAACATATCGGAGGGGAAGGGAGTATGGGGGTATGTGGCAGGAACAGGGGCAGGGGCAGGGGGTGGGGTTGGCCACGTTTTCTCCTCTCTCTTTTTTGTTTGTTTGTTTTCTTTTTACTAAAACTCAATACAATATATTTGAAATTAGCCCAAAATTAATAAATAGCGGTAATTAATATTAAATTAAATAAATATAAATTTTATATTAAAATTTCCCAAAAATTATGAATATTTCAAAAATGCCAAAATAAAAAATATTTGGAAGTCCCACGATTTTATAAAAATAAAAGTCTGATTTTTGTGGGGTTTTACGTCCGGATAGGGGCCCGGTCCGCTAAAATTTTATGAAACCGAAATATTTCTAAAATTCTCGGAATATTTAAAAACTAATAAAATAAAATTTTCATAATTTTTAAAACATTTATAAATCGCGCATCATATCCGCATTTTAAGATTTGACGAACAAACGTGCGGGTAAATATAATCCAAAAAATTTCCAAAATAATTTCAAAAATTCTCAAAATATTCTTAACTTAAGAAAATATAAGTTTCATGATTTTTGGAATATTCTGGAATTTAATACTGAATTTACACTTATATATCAGATCCAAAAGTAGATTACTTAGCCGCTAAGTAACTATAAAAACGATACAATTTAATACCATATTTGGATAATTATCAAAACTGAACTTCTTATAAAACAACTTATAAGAAAATAATGTAAAAATATCCCGTCTCTCGAAAATACGGGTTTTATTGATCTACCGAAATGATTATCGTATCGAAAATTTCACGCCAGGACGCGCACAGGTTAAACCATAATCCGGATCGAAAAAGTCAAAACACGGAAAATGTCCGGAATTATCAGATTAGGTTAGGAAGGAGCTTTCCGAAGAGTTTCGGGTTGTAAAAATGTAAAAACGGTTGAAGTTGGACGATTCCCGGCTTTTTAAAATAGTTTTATAATTACTCAGAAAATAAATATTAAATCCATAAATCATTATAAATTCAAAAATAACAGTCCAAAAATTACCAGAAGAATATCACAATTATCTATATTTTATTCTAGACATATTAAAAATCAAAGTACTTACACTTTATCACATATAAACAGCCAAATATAAATATCAGTCATCAGATAATTCTCCGAAATTCCCATAATAATTACAAAATAATTATTTATTGATAAAAATAATTTCACGATATTTCTCGAATATTACTAAATAATTTCAATTTACCGATATCAATAAGATCGGCTCCTCAAATAACTTTTGAAAATAATACATTAAATTAAATATTTTCAGAAATTAACAAGGATCGGTATAACACTTAACAATTAGCACCTTACCATTTAATAACACCAACTCGTCAAACAGGAATAAAATATCCACCATTTTATTCCTTCTAAATCATACTCCCTCTGTCCCTCCCATTTGTTTACACTTTCCTTTTTGGGATGTCCCTTCCAATTGTTTACATTTCAAAATTTTCCAAAAATAGTAAAGTTTTTATAATTTTTAAATTAACTACATCCACTACTTTCCTCCACTATACCCACTTTATACATATAATATTAATCGGTCTCACTATTTTACCCACTTTTTCAACTTTTCTCCACTATTTTATCATTTTTCTTAAACTCCGCGCCCCACCCAAATGTAAACATTTGGGAGGGACGGAGGGAGTAAAAGAACATATATATATATATATATATATTCAAATAATAATTAGAACACAAATAACAGAAAACAGATGTATTTGATATAATAAACTCTGTTACAATGGAACTGTCCTCTCTCAATGATGAACAAATATCACGAGAGCTGCTAGGTTAGAATATATGATCTTCTCGATAATCGTAACACATATAGTGTAAACCTATGTATGTTTTTATATAGACACACAGTTACAAGATAACTTCTAATTGATATGGAATATAATTATGTCTCCTAAAATATATCAATCAGATATCTTATACAATTCTTCTAGTCCTCTAACTCTTTCCATGCATATCTTCTTCTGTATTAGTCTCAATCTTCTTTCCTGTAAATCAGCTTCCTTCTTTAACTGTTAGTCCTCCGGTATTTAAGTTCTGATATCCATCTTCTGATATTATCTTCTGATAATCTAACACCTGATATCCTTAAGTCCTGACTTCCAATAAGTCTTGATTCCAGTAAGAACTGATATTTCCTGTTTGTTAAGATCTGAAAACTAAACATTAAAAATATATTAGACATGACATCTCAAATATATCTAACAATCTCTCCCAACTTGTAAATTATGCAAGAATGTACAAGTTAATAGATTTGATGATGTCAAAAACATTTAAGTTCAAATGCAATAAGAGTTTAATAAGAATATTAATTACAACTTACAAAACATCCAGCTTTACTGACATCACTGAATCAATCTGAATCCATAATGATTCTTAACAAAATCATTTATCAGATTATCTTCAGCTTTCCTCAGAACTTCAGCTAACTGTGCTTTGACTTGCATCAGTTCTTCTTCTTTACTATCACCAATTTGATAAATGGTTGTTCTGAGAGCTTGAATGGATGTTCTTTCAAGTCCATCACCAAGTCTGATAACCTTAGGATGTGAAGAGTTTTCATTATAACATAAGCATTTTCCTTTCAGAATAACTTCCACCTTAGCAGAATTCTTCATCATAGGAATTTCTTTTCCATCACCTTCAGTAATCATTGGACTATAATGAGAAGTCTTTGTAACAGAGATTCTGAATAGATCTCTTATAGCCTTCAAAATATATTCTGACCATCTTCTTGTAACATCATATTTTACTTCCAGAAGATAGTGAATATGTTGAAGTTCCCTGACAGACTTCTTTAGTACATCAGTATCAGCTAGTCTATAAGTCCTTCCATCACTGAGAAATAAGATCAATTTCTCTTTTAGATTCTCTTTGTCATGAGCATATATCACAATTTGAGCAGACAACACCTTGTCAAGGTGCCTTTATTTGATTTGTTAATATGGTTTGTCTATCAACATGAAAGGATCTCTTAGAGTAACCTCTACTCCTATTTGAATCTTCTCTTCGTCAGAACCTAATCCAGCTCTATCTCTAGGTTGCTTGGCTCTCAACCCAAATGTAGCGAGTTGATTAATCATGAGATTGGATTTTGGTTCAACTAGAGTAGTTTTCTTCCATAACAGCTTCTTCTTATCAGCAATTGTCATTTTCTTCAAATCAACTTGAGCATTGTCAGTAGTTGATGTCTTGATAGCTTGATCAAAATTTGCTATTTCTTTTGTACCTTGTTGTCCTTTATTCTGAACAACAACTTGAGCAGTGTCAGAGGTTGTTTTAGATTCTTCAATTATCTTTCTTCTTTTCAGAATTTGAACAGTTTCATCTTCAACAAGATTATCATCAGTTACTTGAACCACTTTGGACACTGGTTTCATCAGATCTTGAGAAGTTTTCAAGTCCAGTGGCTTGGTTGGTTCATCAACTTTTCCTTTCCCTTTGTCTTTGGGATCACTCTCAGTCTATGATCTAGTCTTGAACTTTGAAGTTTCAGAATTTGACTTTTCCTTGATCACAATACCTTTTTCCTTAGGCCTTGGAGGTTTCTTTGCATCAGAAGCTTTAGACTTAAGATTTATCTTCTCAGCAAATTTAGCTTCTTCCTCCTTGCGAGTTTCTAAATCCATTCCTGGATTGTGTTTCAGAAATAATCTTCTAGCTATCTCCTCATCAAGTGTCTGGATTTTAGGATTTTTGTAATAAACAGTAGTCTGCTTCCCCTTTAACTTCAGCGTTTGCAAAAACTTCTGAGAGTCTTCAGGTCCTGACTGAATCGGAATATCAGAACTTGACATCAGACTTTGTTTATCAGCACTTGACTTCAGTCTTTGAGCATTCACATCATCAGAATTTGACTTGTTCTGAATAGAAGATTTTCCTTGAAATTTTCTTTGACCTCTGCTCTTTTCAGAGTTTCCCTGGTCATCACCTTTATCATCCTTTTTCTTCAGTTCATAAGTAGGTGAGCATTTGGACTTAACTACCTTCTCCCCCTTTTTGGCATCATCAGAAAGTAAGAGAGAAAGAAGAAGATCAACTGAAGATTGGATTTCATCCAATTGAGCTTTCTTAGAAGCTTGATTAGCCAGGACCTCAGCAATTTGGGCCTGTTGCTCCTCTTGAGTTTTCTCAATGGCTTCAACTTTTTCAAAAATAGGTATGATATACCTGTTCCTATCAAGCTTGAGCTTTAGATCAAGCATATCATCTTTTTCTCTGAGTGTATCAACCTTTTCATGAGTAGAAGTATGTAGACCTTGAAGATGTTTTGTAGACAGAGCTGTGATCTTGACTTGTGTCTTAAAATCGGCATTTGTGAGCAACTCATCAGCTTTTGCAATATGCCCTATCAGAACTTTAGAACATGGAATAAAATCTGATTCATTCCACTTCTTGGTCCACTCAACACCTCTGTGAGTATCCTCCCAAGGAATAGGTGCTTCCTTTTCAACAAATTTCTTCACCAATTCTTCCTTGCCCTGAATAGGAACTAGATGCTCAGCAGAAACACTGTCATCAGAACTTGAGAAAGACTCATGCTATTCTGATAGCTCAACAGTGTGTGAAGCAACTGGAGATTCAGGAATAACATCATCTAAATTCTAAGGATCAGAATTTATCTCCAGAGTTGGTGTCTTTGATGTAGATGGAGCTTCCAGATAAAGAACTTCAGGTATATTCAAATTATGAATATCTATTTCAGAATTTTCAGTTTGTTCTTTAGCATCATCTGTAGCTTTAATAGGAGAGACAGGAGGGGTAACAACTGTATCATTAGCAGTATCTTTGGCTTGAGCTGGAAGGGCTTCAATGATAACTGGTTCTTGTGAGATCAGAGATTCCTGATCTCCTTCCTCAGCTTCTTCAGTATCTTCTGATGGAGCCTTAGCCAAATACCTCCTAGCCTTCATTTTCTTCAATCTCCTTACCAATGAAGGAGTTTCTTCAGCAGCAACATAACTTACAGATTTCTTTATTTTCAAAGTTTCAGTAATTTGAGCTGTTGTTTCTTTCTGAGAAGTAACATTCTCAGCTACATCTGTCACAGTTTCAGATGCATAAACCCGTGCTTCAATTGTTTCCTCTTCACTCTCAGACTCATCTTTGAGAATCATCTTCCTTCTATTTTGTGGAGGTTGACGAACAGACTTAGTCCTCTTATAAGGTTTTGAAGATGAAGGTCTGGTTGTTTGTGCTGATGGTTGAGAAGTTTGAGGTGTTTGTGTAGAGGTGGTAGGTGCTGATGGTTGAGGTTCTGATGATTGGACATCAGGATATGGTGCAGTGTATTTAACTGGATCATAGGTTATTAAGGCATGTTTGACAGATAAAGGAACTCGGAGGGGTCTTAACACAACCTTCTTATTATCAGTAGATTATAAGTCATTAAAAGCTCTTTTAGCTAGTCTGAATGATGGAATTAATTCACTAGTTGATTGGGGCTTATCATCACAACAAAAACTATAAATAAGCTGACAGAATCTAGAAAAATAGATAGTATTCCTATCTTCTGTCATCCTATCCCCAATGAAACCTAAAACAGCACTTGCATAATCAAAATCAATTTGATTAATGAGAGCATACCCGATTTGTTGACTGAATATAGGGATTGCATCGAAGTTAGAACATTTGTTGGCAAAAGCCTTGGTGATGCAGTCAAAGAAGAAACTCCATTCCCTTCTTATGTAAGGTCTCTTCAATTGACCCAGCTTTACCAATGTCTTTTCATACCCCAGATTGGCCATCATATTTTGAAGAATGGGCTCCTCAACAGTTGTATAGGCTCTATTTTCAGGCAACTAAAGTGCTTGGCGTACTGTAGCCAAGGTTACAACATGCTCATCCTCCCCTGTTGTAAAGATTATACTTGGGGACCCTTGAGCACCACCATCATCATATACTTCACTTCTCCAGAACTCCAGCACTTGAGTTCCAGAGACTGCATCAGGTTGGGTCAGAGCGAACCCAATATCAGAATTAGCGAGAAAATCCTGAATAAAGTGAAGTTCCGATGGAGCTTCATCCTTACTAAGAATGGCGGAGTAGTTGTTAGGAACAAACTTAGCTCTATTGAAAATCACGTCTTTTGGTGCCATCTCTGTAAGAAATTAAGTGAGAAAGAGGGTGTTTGCAAAGTGTTTGTTAAAGGTCCTGAAAGAAAATGCTTCAGATAATATTCGAAAGAGAGAGAATAAAAGAGATAAGAATTGAAAAGTAAGTAAAAGATTAGAAAATCTTTTAACTCCCATATATATATATATTCTCTCCACTTAACAGTTATATTTTTGAAGCATGGGATACAGTTTACACCTGGCAACGTGTGAACAGTCAATAAACGGTTAGAGCAGGAGTTAATGAGCACGTAAAATAGGCAATAATAACCGTGCACATGCAGTTTTTCAAGACATACACGTTTACCACTAACCCAAAATGATTATGACTGTTTTTATCTTACCCAAATATATTCTGATTTAAATATGACTGTTTCAGATTTTACCACAAATAAGTCAAGTAAAGAATAATGCCACGTAAGCATCAAGGATTCCATCAGGATTTAATATCAGAACTTAACTTATCAGATGTTAACAGTCATCAGAACATGGCTTCTGTACTCAAAAAGTGAATATCTTGTTATGTAATTCTTCATACAAATACTGACTTGTTTTCTTCAGAGTTTAATCATCAGAACTTCCATCAGAACTTGTCCTCAGAATTTATGCAAATGACACTTAACTGTTTGTCAACAACAACTTAATCACCACAGTAATTTTTATCATTCATATGGAGTGAAAGTGTGTGTGCATTCAACAAAATATCTGATAAAGATTAAAGTCTGATAAACTTCAGTACATCTTAGAAATAAGGCATAACTGAGAAAAATGTTAAAATCTTTCATCATTCATGATGTCTACTATAGAACAAATTTATGCAAGAGTCCACCTCAACTGTTTGTGCTCATTTTATGCATCTTTTGAAATTCCTTTTTACAGTGGCTTCTCAGTGTAAGTGAGTCACGACTGCTTATGAAAAGTCACCAAAAAAATTTTTTGCTTTTCTAATGCATATTACTTAATACCAGCAATGCACTTGGGTCTTCCCTTCCACATATATACTCTAGATCTCAAAGGAGTACCTGACTTTTATTCTTTTCTTTTCTTTTCTTTTGATAAGTGAGGCTTATCAGCACTTAGTTCATTCTTAAGATTTACTGACATCAGAATTTGACAGATAAGAAACAAGAATCTAGTTTTTGACTTAGTAATAAGATACACAAAGTAAACTTGACTAAGCTCAATATCAGAATCTACTTGTGTTAATGAGTTTCCACATAAACAACTAATTCAAACATGGGATTTCTAGTATGTTAAAGACTACTAGGTCAGCATCTAGCACAGTTATCCTCATTGGATTGAATAGTCACAGATCATTCAAAACACTTATCAGAGTATATAGATCCACATCAGATAACAATCAGCATTTAATGAATTTTCAAATTAAGCACAGATTACATATAGATAATACAATCTGTAAACACTGATCATAAAGTCTGATGCGTGAGAACAAAAACTAAGCAGATTTAGAGAAAGAACCTGAAACCATTCCAAGTTCATTTACCAATCTTATAAAAGTAGCTTCACATAAGGGTTTTGTGAAGATATCTGCTAGCTGTTGATCTGTTGGAACAAAATGTAATTCCATTGTACCTTCATCCACATATTTTCTTATAAAATGGTACCTAATGCTGATGTGCTTTGTCATTGAGTGTTGAACTGGATTACCTGTCATAGCAATTGCACTTTGATTATCATAGTAAATAGGGATTTTAGAAAATTCTAACCCATAATCCAGTAACTGATTCTTCATCCAAAGAATCTGTACAAAACAGCTTCCTGAAGCAATATATTCTGCTTCTACAGTTGATGTGGAAATTGACTTCTGTTTCTTGCTAAACCAAGAAACTAATCTGCCTCCAAGAAATTGGCAGCTTCCACTAGTGCTTTTCCTGTCTATTTTGCATCCTGCAAAATCTGCATCTGAGTAACCAATTAGCTTAAAATTTGATTCCCTAGGATACCACAATCCTAGATCAGCTGTACATTTAAGGTACTTGAAAATTCTTTTCACAGCTATTAAGTGAGGTTCTCTTGGATCAGACTGAAATCTTGCAAAAAGACAGGTAGCATACATGATATCAGGTCTACTTGCAGTTAGATAGAGTAAGGAGCCAATCATACCTCTGTAGTTAGTAATATCTACTGATTTACCAGTATCCTTTTCTAACTTGGTTGCAGTGGCCATGGGAGTGGATGCAGTTGAACAATCTTGCATTCCAAATTTCTTCAGTAAATTTCTGGTATACTTGGATTGACAGATAAAAGTGCCTTCATCATTTTTCTTGACTTGAAGGCCCAGAAAATAGATGAGTTCTCCCATCATACTCATTTGATATCTTGACTACATTAGCTTTGCAAACTTCTCACAAAGTTTGGAGTTTGTAGAACCAAATATGATATCATCAACATATATCTGTACCAAAAGTAAGTCCTTTTCATGGTTGAGGTAGAATAAAGTCTTGTCAATTCTGCCTCTGTGAAATCCACTTTCCAGAAGGAATTGAGCTAAAGTATCATACCATGCTCTTGGAGCTTGCTTAAGGCCATAAAGTGCTTTGTCAAGCCTGTAGACATGATTGGGAAATTTAGGATCTATAAAGCCTGGAGGTTGTTCAACATATACCTCTTCTTCCAATTCTCCATTGAGAAAAGCACTTTTCACATCCATTTGAAAGACTTAAAACATCTTTTGACCAGCATAAGCCAAAAAGATCCTTATGGCTTCTAATCTAGCAACTGGTGCAAATGTTACATCATAATCAATACCATCTTGTTGAGGGTAGCCTTTAGCTACCAGTCTTGCTTTATTCCTTGTAATTATGCCATCACTGTCAGTTTTATTTCTGAATACCCATTGTGTGCCTACAACATATCTGTTCTTTGGTCTTGGCACTAGGGTCCAGACTTTATTTCTTTCAAATTCATTTAACTCTTCCTGCATTGCTTTCACCCAATCAGCATCTTGAAGAGCTTCTTTCACTTTCTTTGGTTCAGTCTGAGATAGAAAGGAATGATGGAGACATTCATTTGAAGTTCTAGTTCTGAAACCTGCTTCAGGATCTCCAATGATTAAATTAGGTGTGTGTGCTTTAGTCCATTTCCTTGCAGATGGAAGTTGATCTCTAGAACTGGATCCTCCTCCATGATCCATGCTTTCTCCGTCAGCATTTTCTGATGCTCCCCCTGTAGTTATGCTCTCTGAGACTTCAGAATTTGAGTTTGATTTTTCAGGAGTTGAAGAATTAGAGCTTCCAAAATTATCAGAACTTGGCTCATCAGAACTTGAAGAGTCGGTGACAGGTTCTGATGCTTCTCGAGAGTCTTGAGATGTGGTAGGATCTTCAGCTTGCTCCCCCTGGACAGGTGCATTTTCCTTTGGAGTTGTTACCACAGTTTTAATGACATCAGAACTTAATCCTGTAGAACTTACAGGATCAGGATTTAAGTCATTAGAATTTCCAGAATCAGAATTTAAATCTTCATTCTCAAATCTCAGTTGATTATGATCATCGAAATCTTCAAGTCCATTAATCTTCTTATCATCAAAAGAGACATTGATAGATTCCATGACAACCCTTGTTCCTAAATTGTAGCCTCTGAAGGCTTTTGTGGAAAGTGGATATCCAACAAAGATTCCTTAATCATCTTTTAGATCAAATTTTGACAGCTGTTCAGGATGAGTCTTAAGAACAAAACACTTGCAACCAAATACATGAAAGTATTTCAGATTTGGCTTCTTTTTCTTCACCATCTGATATGGTGTTTTTCCATGCTTGTTTATGAGTGTAGCATTTTGAGTAAAACAAGCAGTCTGCACAGCTTCAACCCAAAAATAGGTTGGCAACTTTACTTCATCAAGCATAGTTCATGCAGCTTCAATCAGAGTCCTATTCTTTCTTTCTACAACTCCATTTTGTTGTGGAGTTCCATTTTAACAGAAAATTCCTGCTTGATTCCATACTCTTTGCAGAACTTTTCCATAATCGAATTCTTGAACTCAGTGTCATTATCACTCCTTATTATTTTAACAGAATCTTTGACCAACTCATCCACTATAACCATAGCATATTTCTTCTTTGCAATAGACATGACATTGACTGGACCAAATAGATCAACATGTAGTAGGTGATAAGGCTCAAGAATTAATGACTCAGTTTTGCTCTTGAAAGAAGATTTTCTTTGTTTTGCCTTCTGACATGAATCACAAAGGCCATCAGGAGCAAATACTGTTTTTGGCAGTCCTCTCACAAGATCTTTCTTTACAAGCTCATTTATATTATTGAAATTTAAATGTGAGAGTTTCTTGTGCCAATTCCAGCTTTCTTCAATTGATGCTCTACTCAATAGACATATAGCAGAACCATCAGTACTTGTTGAAAGTCTGGATTCATAAATGTTACCATGCCTGTAACCTTTCAGAACCACTTTGCCTGTAGAATTACTTATAACTTCACAGTGTTCTTCAAAGAAATCCACATGATAACCTCTGTCACAGATTTGACTTCTACTCAACAGATTGTGTTTAAGTCCTGAGACCAGAGCTACTGATTCAATGATGACATTCCCAAGATTGATCTTGCCATATCCCAGAGTTTTTCCAATGTTGCCATCTCCATAAGAAACTCCTGGGCCAGCTTTCTGCACAAAGTCTGATAGCAGGGCTTTATTTCCAGTCATATGTCCTGAACATCCACTATCCATAACTAGGATGTTCTACCTGTTGCCCTGCAATCACAAAGACCACTAATGGTTAATTTTAAGGACCCATACTTGCTTGGATCCTTTGGCCTTATTAAGTTTGTTAACATTTGCAGCGGATTTAACATCAGAGTTTATGCTAACATTTTTCTTATCAGATTTTACAGTATCAGACTTTGCATCATACTTTACACTAGAAGGAATTAAAGCAACTTTCTTCAAAGAAGGTTTTATCTGATAATAATCATAGTACAAACTATGATATTCTTTACAAGTATAAATGGAATGCCATATACTACCACAATGAAAACAAGGATTTTTTGGCTTAAACCTAACAGACTGACTCTTAACTCCTGACTTAGGAGATAAAGAGTTTATATTCTTATTCTTCCTGCAAAAAGAAGCAAGATGGTTAGAGTTTCCACAGTTATAGCATTTCTTTCTAGGAGCATTAGGAACAGGCATATAACCGTTGCTTTTATTCACACCTTCCTTTCCATTCCTATTTTGCCTAGCTTCATTTACCTTGTTCACACTGGTAATTTCTTTCAGCTTATGTTCAAGCTGCTTCTTTGTCATTAAGCCTATGTTAACTTCAGTTGGTTTATCCTGTTCTAATTTGTCAGAAGTTGACTCTGCTATCACTTCCGTCTCAATATCTTTCATCTTTTCAGAATCAGACTTTACAGTTTTAGCTACAAATTTAACAGGATTTACCTTTGGCTTAGTAGTCTATTTAACAATAATTGGCTTAACTTGTTCAGTTCCTTTTTCACTTTTATCATCTCCATAACCTAAGCCCTCTTTCCAATTTCCACTACTTAGTATATCTTGAGTTGCTCTACCAGAGTTAGTCCAAGTCCTGATAATCTCTCTCTCCTTTTCTAACTCAGATTTTAGAGATTTATTCATTTTCAGCAATCCATCTCTAACATAAAAGGCATCATCTCTTTCTTTCTGAGTTTGATGGAACATGACTAACTCTTTTTCTAAACAATCATTCCTCTTTTTAAAAGTAAGATTTTTATCTTTCACATGTTAGAGTTTGATCTCTGTAACTAATAAACATGGTTTTAAGATATAATCTCAACTCATTAATATCATCAGTATGAAAGGCATAAGTTGTTTGAGGTACCTTTAACTCAGCAGCATCAGAACTGCTATCAGCATTTGCCATCAAGGCATAGTTCTCCTCATCTTCAGAATCTGAAGTGTCTGTCCCGCTATTCTTCTTTGTGACAAGAGCCTTGCCTTTTTCACTCTTTCCTTTCTTGCAGTCAGGAGATATGTGGCATTTCTCACCATAATTGTAGCATTTGACATTTGAGTAATCTCCTATGTCCGACTTTCCTCCTTTGCCTTCATATTTTTTGAAGCCCTTCTTATCAGAACTTCTACCTTTCCTGAAAAACTTCTTTCCCTTTATGAATTTCCTGTAGGCTATCTTTGTGATACCCTTTACCATAAGAGCACACAGCTTCATCATCTCTTCATCAGCATCTACTTCAGGTAGACTTTCAGTTTCTGAATCATCATCATCAGAACTTGATGATTCTGAATCAGATTATATGATGAGAGCCTTTCCTTTGCCTTTCTTTAAGACAGCCACTTTGGGGGATTCCTCCTCATCTTTAAGAGCAACTTTCCTTGACTTTCTCCCATATCTCTTGCTTCTTTGATCCATCTCAAGTTCATAAGTCTTGAGCATACCATAAATTTCATCAAGATTAGTTTCATCAAGAGCATAGTTGTCTCTTATAATAGTAGCTTTCAAATCCCAACTTTCAGGAAGAGCTAAAAGGAATTTTAGATTTGAATCTTTAATATCATATTCCTTGTCCACCAGTGACTGATCATTCAAGAGTTTGACAAACCTGTCATATAATTCAGTTAATGACTCATCACATTTTGAGTCAAAGTGCTCATACTCTTGAGTAAGTATAGTCCTCTTATTTTTCTTGATTGCATCAGTTCCCTGACACCTTGTTTCCAAAGCATCCCATATCTCCTTTGCAGTCTTGCATTGAATTACCCGGTTTGACATGACATTATCAATGGCACTATGCAGCAAATGCATTACCTTTGCATCCTTGGCAATAGATGAGATATCTTCAGCTGTGTATTCACTTTTCTCCTTTGGTATGGTCTTTGCTGGCTGATCTGCAAGTACAACAGAGAGTTTGGTTGGCTTATGCGGTCCTTTATAAATTCTGTCAAGGTATTCTGGATTTGTAGCTTCCAAAAACATAGCCATCTTCACTTTCCATATGGGATATTCAGAAGGTCTCAGCATGGGAACCCTGATAGTCTCATATCGACTGTGGGTTTGAGTCTTTGGAGTTTCTTCAGTTTTGGTGGGCTTGGTTGGATTTTCTGCTTCTTCAGACAAGATTGTTTTGGATCTTTACTGTATGTGTGTTAACAGATAGGCTCTGATACCACTTGTTAGGTCACACAATACTGTAGAAGGGGGTTGAATACAGTGTAGAATACAATCAAATCGATTTAGAACACAAGTAACAGAAAACAGGTGTGTTCGATATAATAAACTCTGTTACAATGGAACTGTCCTCTCTCAGTGATGAACAAATATCACGAGAGCTGCTAGGTTACAATATATGATTTTCTCGATAATCGTAACACGTATAGAGTAAACCTATGTATGTGTTTATATAGACACACAGTTATAAGATAACTTCTAATTGGTATGGAATATAATTATGTCTCCTAAAATATATCAATCAGATATCTTATACAATTCTTCTAGTCCTCTAACTCTTTCCATGCATATCTTCTTTTGTATTAGTCTCGAACTTCTTTCCTGTAAATCAGCTTCCTTCCTTAACTATTAGTCCTCCAGTACTTAAGTTCTGATATCCATTGATATCCATCTTATGATATTATCTTCTGATAATCTAATTCCTGATATCCTTAAGTCCTGACTTCCAGTAAGTCATGATTCCAGTAAGAACTGATATTTCCTGTTTGTTAAGATCTGAAAACTAAACATGAAACATATTAGACATGACATCTCAAATATATCTAACAGAGAGAAATAAAGAAATAGACTGACTGCGTTATACGTCACTGATATTCCAATCGCATTGCAATCAACTGTTGTTATTGGTAATCCCATCAGCTAGCTCAGCCCAACTTGATTGGCATACCTTCGAATATTTGAGATGATAAAATCATGAATTCCAAAGAGAAAAGAATTTTATAGCATAACAGAACCAAAATCTGAATTTGTGATAAAGTATTGTTGAAATAAAAGAATAACTGAGATGTCAATATGATCAAATGAACTTGGTATTGCGTGTCCAAATTAAGACACTACTAAAGGTTGTTAACCTTCTTGTGGTCACAATACACACAAGTGATGGCGTCCCATCCAACTCCTATCATACAGAAAGGTATACTTTGTGTCCCCTATAGTTAGGGTTGTCCATCTCAGTCAGAATAAAAGAATATCAAAGGAATTCAAAATCAAACAAATAAAACTAAAAAGATTTCAAAGTTGATATTTATGAAGGAAATGAAATCCAGAGAACAAAATTCTGGCATAAAATGACTAAACGGGTGTTAGGGAATATATCCTCTAACAGATATCCCTTTCTGAGAGAGGTCAAAAGAAGTTATCGAAAAGAGAAGGTATTGCCAAGGTCTTAATACTTATCTTCTATTTGAACTCTTCGGTTGACTCGTTATCCGATTCTCGACACTCCTTCATATTTCAAGGATATCGATAATCTTCATTATCGTCGAAACATAGTAGCCTCGGAAGATTTCACACTAGAAGTTCGCAACTGCCAAGGGTTTTGTCAAGCTCAGTATAACCATTTCAAAAGAATGCGCCTATCTTAACTTACTCGTTGGTACTATATCCAATAGTCCAACAGGAACTCGATATGAGCTCAAGTGTCCTCACATAGCTATACACACTCCTACACACTCTCGTTTCTAGTTTACTATAACCTCGGCTCTGATACCAACCTGTAACGCCCCCAAATCCGGGGTCAGAGGATTTGGTCGTCACTATAAAACCTCAATCCAAATTAACCTGTTAAATCAAAATGCAAATGCCAACAAAATATATTTAGCATCTATAACCCCAAACTAATCCAAGATCTTTTAAGGTTACAGTTCTAGAAACAAGAATTCTAAATTCCATATATAATTTTCACTTCCTTTTAAAACTCTTTTCAACAAATTCCAATTCAATTCTAACCCGCTAGTATAACTTTGAAAAGAAGTATACTAGGCACAACTATAAAATAACACAATTATAATATAATATAATATAAATAACTTTTCATAACAGAACTTACACTAGCCCGCAAACCCTGGACCAACCACCTTCCAAAAGCTTCTTCTTGGCTTCCTTGAATTACGCGGCTAAACAGCGCAAGCTAATCCTCACTGGAGGTTAAATTTAAAAACAGGCAAGTATGAGCGAAAGAAATGCTCAGCAAGATCATTATAGCAAATATAGGGTCATTTTGATATAAAACTGACATCCATAATAGCGCAAAACATTTTAAAATCATAATTGCTGAAACAGAAAATTTATTAAAGAATCGGATAATTGTTTATCACTGCATTCAAAACTTTTTTTGATATTTTCGAGCGAAATGCTTCAGCAATACTTTGATTCTTGATGAGAATAAAACTCGTAAAACTGTATTTACAGAAATATCGTAAACAACAATAATATGAAACAATGATTGTGGACTGAATCACAAACTTTATTCAAAACCGAATTCTTGATATTAATACTCATTTTGTTGTCATATCAAATTAGTTATCAATACGAACTTTGATACTCACAACATCCCATACTGAAGTCAACATCAATCATTCATACTGATATCACATTTGATATTTAACAACAAAGTAAATATCAGCATAAATCCGAAACTGAATCAAAACTGCATTTCACCATTAATCCAAAACAGAAACAGTTGATAAATCATTTATTCTATAATTATCAAAAACAATATAATAATCTAGATTAGGATCTTTCACCGACGGACGTACTATCACATGATGATCAGTCTGTGTGATAGCACAAGGTCATGATTCATAGAAACATGTCCCCAAAACACGAGTACTCAAATAAAAAGGCAATATATCTGTCTGTGGCACAAATTGTGTCATAATAATTCATATGACACTTAGCAATAGCCCTCCGCTGGACCGTTCGCCCCGGTCACTTACGCATTGATCCAATCTTAAAACCTTTTATTGAAAGGGGTCATAATAATTGACACCCAAATTAATTTTATTGCCTTATTTACTTGGGTAGGAATATTCGCAATGAAATCATCTTTCTCAAAATCCAAAACATTTATAAATCCAGTAATTTGATGAGTAACAAAATTTAACTATTTTGAACATAGAATAGCAAAAAGTTCTTGCATAATAAGCATTGAATTCAACGATATGTAAAACATTTATCTATTCTGAACTGAAAATAGGGAAATCAATACTTGCATAATAGGATTCAAAAATAAATATCACTTGAACAATAAGTGATGATAGGGATACTTTCCTCTGGTTTTTAGCAGTTAGTCACAATCATAGAAACGCAATTATCTCAGTCTGTTATCTCAAGGCCTCACCGTCTTTTACTTCGCTAAATCTCTGATATGTTGCTCATGTAGTGCTTCAACCCAATATTCCATACTATTCAACTCTAGTCTTCATCCATACCATCTGGTCTTGATCGTCTTGAAAGACTCGTATCTAAAATTAGAAAATATCATTTTAATCGTCTAAACGATAATTACTCGATGAATTGCACGTCAAAACCCTATTGTCTACCCATACGATAGCCCACACATAAAGAAAATAGTCAGATACAAGACTCTTGACTCAAATACGCACGTAATTCACATAGCACGTAAACACATAACTCATGTATCACATAATTCATATCACATATGACTCGGTTCGCCAAAAGGTTCGACTCGGTACATTTTAAAACTGAAATCAGGTTAATAACAGTGTCTATTGATCAGATACCGACTCAAAACGACTCGCAAAACAAGTAACCTTTCGAAACAAAAGAATTTGTGTCTCGAAAGTTTTTTTTAATAGAAGCAGGATCTTTTTTGAATCTAGACGTGTTTGTTTCGTATTAAACGGATGAACGGTCTATTTATTACGAATAAAATAAGAATAAATCAAATAATAAAAATATTAATTGAATATTCAATACCTTTATATAATTTTAAAAGCTCAAAATAATTTTAGAATATTATTTGGCTCCATTATAAATAATAACACTTCATTCAACTATTTACAAATAAAATTAATTGATTAAATGAATTAATCAATTAATCAAATGAATATATAATTAATCAAAATAAATTATAAATAATTGAATCAAATTATGATTTTTGAAAATAATAAAAGATAATGATTTAAAATTGAAATAAGTATTTTAGAAAAAAAATTCGAAATAACGTCATTGTAATACGGACTTTTCTCAGGGTCATAACCCCTCAAAATAAATCTCAAAACACCACTATCCAACTATATTCTAATGAAATTTATAAATTTAAAACACACGATAATTTATATTTGCATCTATAAACAAGCCAGAAACGAAAAACACGGCCAAAAGCGACTTCTACAAAAACTTCTAAAAATTATGAATAATTATATAAACACTAACATGCTATAATATACTCAAGTACGAAAGCGGAAATTCGAAATCGTTACCCAAAATAAATTTCGATCATCCCGAGGAGAATACCTAATGTCCGGAAAATATCTCCAGAAAAATCCGAGATTAATAGCCATAGACATACACACGTTGAAACGCCATGAGGAGTAATCAACACCGTCAAATTCATTTTCTACGCCCCGAAAATAAATTAAAATGGAAAATATGTTGCGCAAATTTTCTTCTCAAAACCTCGCAATATATATACCTATGCGTGGGTATTAAAGCGTTGATTGTTTATATATATATAAATTGAAATTTAGACGAACGGTTTAAGAGATATGAATTTTTGAAAATTAAAAGTATATAAACATACTAGGCAGAGAGAGACAGAAGAGAGAGGTGTGCAATGGGAGAAAGGAAAACATATCGGGGGAAGGGAGTAAGGGGTACGGGGCAGGGGCAGGGGGTGGGGGTGGCCACGTTTTCTCCTCTTTTTTTTTGTTTGTTTGTTTTTTTACTAAAAATCAATACAATATATTTGAAATTAACCCAAAATTAATAAATTGCGGGAATTAATATTAAATTAAATTAATATAAAATTTTGATCAAAATTCTCCAAAAATTATGAATATTTCAAATATGCCAAAATATAAAATATTTGGAAGTCCCACGATTTTATAAAAATAAAAGTCTGATTTTAGTGGGGTTTTACGTCCCGAAAGGGGCCCAGTCCAATAATTTTCATGAAACCGAAATATTTCTAAAATTCTCGGAATATTTAAAAACTAATAAAATAAAATTTTCTTAATTTTTAAAACATTTATATAAATCACGCGTCATATCCGTATTTTACGATTTAACGAACAAACGTGCGGGTAAATATAATTGTTAGGTCACACACACTGTAGAGGGGGTGAATACAGTGTATAGTACACTCAAATCGAACTTTAAGAACTTAAGTAACAGAAAACAAACTTTATTGAAACAATAAACTCTGTTACAGTATGGAACTGTTACCTCTCAGTGATGAACAAATATCACGAGAGCTGCAAGGGTTACAATGAATAATCTTTTCTAATAATGATAACACTTTTAGTGTAAACCCTATTTCTGTGTTTATATACTACACAGTTACAAGATAATCGCTAATTGATATGGAATATAATTCTGCTTCCTAAAATATATCAATCAGATATCTTTTCTTCCAAGTATTCCATTCTTCACGGAATTCCTTCTTCATGCATATCTCTTCTTAAGTTTATCTCGATCTTCTTTCCTTTAATCAGCTACTGTCCTTATCTGATTGTCCTTCAGCACTTAAGTTCTGATATCTATCTTCTGATGATTATCTCCTGATAATATAAGTACTGATATCCTTAAGTCCTGACTTCCAGTATAAGTACTGATCAACAGTTAAGTACTGATTTATCCTGTTCACGTATGATTCTGAAAGCTAAACATAAAACATATTAGCCATGACATTATCAAATATATCTAACAATCTCCCCCAACTTGTAAATTAACAAAATATACAAGTTTAACAGATATTTGATGATGTCAAAAACATTAAGTACAAATGCATGAGAAATAGACTAGATAACTACAACTTACAGTCCTTAAGTTTTTACCAATTTCAACTTCTGATAACAACTTCAATCTGTATAAATATCAGAATTTAAGCAGTTGTAGATCTTCGACTTGGCTTCTTCATTTTCTGATCTCTCTGATGTCAGGAGTTGTTCTGAGATAGTTCTTCAACAAACATTTCTCAGCATATCTTAGTTCATCAATCATTCTCCTTTTAACATCTTTAAGCTCTGCAGTATCTTCACCAGTTTGAAAGATTGCAGCTCTGAGATCATTAATCTTTGCTTTTCTCAACTCCTGATCTAGTCTTATGACATAAGCTTTGTCAGACTCAAGATTGAATTCAAGTCCCTTAATACCAAGATACGTTCTGATCTGTGCAGTATTAGGCTTCATATCAACAATATCACCATTGTGATCTCTGTACTTTGGAACATATATGCTGTCAGACTTAACAGAATAAAGCCTTTTCTGTCTCTGAATCTGTTCTTTTAAGTACTTTGCAGCAGTCTCTGTTATTCTGTCATCCACTTGAAGTAAGAAAAGTACATGCTCCAACTCTTCAAAATACTTCAAAGGAATGGCATTTTGTCTTATATGATAAACCCTACCATCTGTCATGAAATACAACATGATGTATTCTTTCAAGTAGGTATGGTAAACCATCTGTACAGATTCCAGTTGATTCAATCTTTCAGGAGTTGCTCCAATACCTGGTTCACTCAAGGAAGTTGGATCATTGGTAGTGTTGTGTACTCTTCTTTCATCAGCACTTCCCAATCCAGTTTTATCTCTAGCTTCCTTTCCAGTAACTACTCTTGCTTCAAAACCACTTGCAGTAGTCTTCAAAGATTGAGTCTATTTTGCTTTAGTGAATCCTGGTAGGAGTGTCTTTGATCTATTTTCTGATATCAAGTTAACTTGAGCTCTGTTAGAGGTTACTTGCTTCTTCTGAATATCAGAACTTACAATTTCTTGACTCTGAACAACTTGAGCCATGTCAGAGGTTGTTTTAAGAACTTTTCTTGAAGTCAGAGCAAGATCATCTTTTTCATCAGCAATTTCTTCTTCCTCAGGAGGTACATAACCCTTGATAGGTTCACCAACCTTTTCTTTACCCTTGGATCTTGGATCTATCTGTGGTTGTGATCTAGCCAATGTTGCTTCAGTATGTGTCCTTTCTTTGATCACAATGCCTTTAAGTTTTGGAAGTGACTTTTTACCAGAAGCTTCAGATTTAGATGTGACTTTCTCTGATTTAAGTCTGGCTTCTTCTTCCTTTAAACTTTCTAAGTCCATTCCTAGATTTTCTTGAAGAAATAACTGTCTTGACATTTCCTCATCAAGATCTAGAAGTTCATCAGAACTTATTCTTTTACCAGCAGCAAAACTTATTCTTTTCCCAGTATCAGAACTTGTTCTGTGACTAGCTTGTCTTGATGTAAACCTTCTACCTTGACTATGACCGCTACCCATTCCAGAGTTTCCTTGGTCATCTTTTCCATCATCCTTTCCTTGCAGTGTCTTGTTGGTTTTGCATTTGGACTTAATTACCTTCTCCCCCTTTTTGGCATCAGCAGGTAGTAAAAGAGAGATAAGTAGTTCCACTGAGGTCTGGATTTCAGTAAGTTGCGATTGCTGAGAAGCTTGATTTGTCAGAATTTGATCAATCTGAGCTTGTTGTTTCTCTTGAGTTTTCTCAATATAAGCAATCCTGTCAATGGTAGGTTGAAAGAACTTTTTCTTATCAATTTTCCAAACTTGTTCCTGTTTGATAAAGTTCTCCTGAATCTTGTGTAGCTCTGCATGAGTAGTTGAATGAAGACCTTGTAGATGTTTAGTACTCAATGTAGTGACTCTAAGATGGGTTTTAAAATCATCAGAATTTAACATTTCATCAGCTTTAGTCAAGTGCTCAGCAAGATGTAAAGCATTTGGAACACATGAAACTGAGTTCCATTCCTTAGTCCACTCCTGACCTGCAGGAGTTTCACTCCAAGGCACTGGTGCATCCCTGATAACAAACTCCTTTACCAGTTCAGACTTAGGAAGAGTCGGTGGTGGAGTATGTCCTGAAGGACCTGCTTCATCAGCATCGATAGTTGGAGCAGCTTCACCAGTATCTCCAACATTTGCAGCATCAGAACTTAAAGAATCAGTATCTTCTGATAAGACAACAGTGTGAGTAGCAATGGAGGCTTCAGCATCCTCTAATTGCTGATCTGATACTAAGTTCTGATTAACAGCCATATCCTGATGCTCACCTAAAATCTGATCATCAGCATCTTGATGCAGAGAAGGTGTTGTTGATAACTCTGGAGTTTGAACAGCATCAGTAACAGGTGTTGTGGAAGGATTAGTTGCTGTTGGAGCTTCTAAGAAAAGTATTTCAGGCACAACCAGGTTCTGAATATCAATTTCAGCACTTGTGCCTGGATCAACAAGAGACACAGATGATGAGTTAGCCTTGTCAGATACAGCTTCCTGAGATGGAGTTGATGGAGAAGAAGTGACTGGAGCAAATTCCTTGTCCTGTGAGATCAGAGATTCCTGATCCCCTTCCTTAGCTGCTTCCTCCTCATCATCTGAAACTGGCCTTTGTGCCCTCTGTTTCTTGTACTTCCTTGTTGATTTGGATTCCTTGGGAGTTTCAGGAACTACCATTCGTCTAAGCCTCTTGAGAAGCCTAGAACCCCCAATTTCAGAATCCTTCTGAGAAGTTGCTTTCTCAGCTTCATTTACCACAGGTTCTGAAGAAGGAATCTGTTCCTCAGAATCTGATTCATCTCTCAAAGTAATTCTCCTCCTCTTTTGAGGTGTTTGAGGAACAGTCTTTGTTCTCTTTGGCTTAGAGGATGTAGGCTTCATAGTAGGTGCTGAAGAAGAAGGTTGAGCAGTCTGTGAAATGGAGAGATAGGATTTGAGATAAGTTCTGAGGGTAGGCTGAGATATACCCTGAGTTGTAGGGACAGAATCTGTTTCACAGACTGAGGAATCTGTAATGGTCTCACCATTGATTTCTTTGTGTCAGCATTTATCAGGTCGTTAAAGTACCTTTTTGCAATTCAGATGGAGCTTCAGCATGATCAAGAATTGCAGCATAGTTGTTTGGAACAAAATTTGCTCCATCAATGATTAAATCCTTTGGTGCCATGTGAAAAAATATTGAGATTCAAGTATGCCTGTTAGGTGTTTGAGATAATGTCTGTATGAAAAACCAATGTGAGAAAGAAGGAGAAAGAGAGTAAAAGTAAGGAGAGAGATAAAGTAGAAAAAAAATAAAAGATTAAAGAAATCTTCTCTCTGTTGTACTTATACTCTGAACAAAAAATATTACCGTTGGACACCTGTCAGACATGCACTAATAACGGTCAGTTACTGGGCTCGAGAAAACAGGAATCATTACTTACCCAGTTGCCTAGTTTCAAGGAAAAATCGTTCCATTAATCAAGAGAAACAGTTTTAATTCAAAATTTAAACCATTAGTACTGATTTAATTATTTTTCACTGCATCATTGATATTCTGAAAATACATCACATGAAAATGACCAAGATAATTTAGATGAGTAAGTGCTAAAAATGAATCAGAACTTAATATAAAACAAAATATATATGGTCATCAGAACATCAATCAGGATTTATCAACACAAGATGAAATAACTCAGAGACAAAATCTTGAAGTAAAAATAACTTTCATTAATATATCAAGACAATACATTTATGAAATGGAAATTACATCAATACTTATACAAGATTTTCCCTAAGCTCCTAATCCTAACATCAACAGATTTAGTCCTAGCTAAGAAGCCTGACAAAGCTGAGGATGAAGAAGAACAGGAAGAAGACAAGATTAAGTCATCTTCCTCTTCCTATCTTCGACGAACAAGATGGCGAGTCGTATGATTCGCTCTTGCTGACGGATAGCTTCCCGCCTTTCCTCCTCCAATCGCTCCAGATGGCGATGGTAATCCATATAGAAGAATAGAAGGTGAGTCAGCACCTCCTGTGGGACAGAATCCCAGATCTCCTCGGGAATGGCTGTTACATGCCACTCCTGCTGCCACTCGGCACAACTTAGCTCCATATTGAAGGTTTGGTGGTTCAAAAACATGTTGTATCGGACCATTATGTTTTTGACAGAAAAAAAGAAGGAGGATAAGTGTGTGAGAAGAATGTGATGGAAAGACTGATGTGAAGTGGTTGCTTATATAGGCAAGAGAATGCCAAGAGACGCAAATATATTTAATGCTGACAGGTAGAATTAATTCTACCTCGTCTCCCTAGACTTTGAAAAAGAATAACAGACATTGGAAAGAGGAATCATGGTCTAGACCGCACAAGACACAAGAAACAGTGGACTGTTCAAGTACGAATACCATTAATCCTAATCATAGTGACTATTAATCTTCCACTTCAACATATTCTAGTTCGAACTGAGACTGTTATCAAATTTTATTCACAGATAAGCCAAGTAAAGGATTAGACTGAGAAATCAGAACTTAGACCTATACCAGAACTTAACAGTCATCAGAACATAATTTCTTAACTCGAGAAAGGAATGCCCATCTTAGTAAATACTCATACAAGTTCTGAGTTATGGACGTCAGAACTTAATCATCAGAACGTGTAACTTAGAACTTGTCCTCAGAATTTGTGCAATAATGACACTATGACTATTTATCTAAAATAACATAGACCACCACAGAAATTTTCATCATTCAGATGGAGTCATTAGTGTGTGCATTAAGCTAAAAACAGACAAAGAGTAAAGTCTGATTCACTTCAGTACATCTTAGAAATAAGGCATAACTAAAATTTTGCTAAAGATCTGTCATTGTCCTGAAACCTACTGATGAATGAGTTCATGCTTGAGTCCATCTCAACTGTTTTGTGCTAATTTTATGCATCTTTTGCAATTCTATTTTACAGTGGCTTCTCAGTGTAAGTGAGTCACGACTGTTTATCAGAATTTATGCTATTTTCAGAGTATTTCTCCAGTAATCATAGAGTGTGAAAAGTCACCAAGAAAATATTTTGCTTTTCTAATGCATATTTACTTAATACCAGCAATGCACTTGGGTCGTCCCTTCCACATTTTTACTCTAGATCTCAAAGGAGTACCTGATTTTATTCTTTGATCTTTTTTGCTTTTTTTTTTGATAAGTGAGGTTTATCAGCACTTAGTACATTCAGCAGTTTTACTAGTATCAGAACTTAACAGATGAGTAGCATTATTCTAATTTGTGACTTAGTAATAAGATATACAAAGAAAACTTAACTAAGCTCAATTATCAGAATTTGCTAGTGTCATAAGATTTCCACCGAAATAATTACTTCTTACATGGAATCATTTGTTTATTAAAGACTATTAGGTCAGTTATCTAGCACAGTTATCCTCATAGGATTGAATAGGTACTAGAACAAACATATCACTTATCAGAGTTTAGAAACATATATCAAACAACAGTCAGTACTTAAAGACATTTATCAATTAAGCACAGAATATACAATGAGATTAATTCTGTAAATACTGAGCATAAAGTCTGATAACATAGAACAAGTCTAAGCAGATTTAGAGAAAGAACCTGAAACCATTCCAAGTTCATTTACCAATCTTGTAAAAGTAGCTTCACATAATGGTTTTCTGAAGATGTCTGCCAATTGTTGATCTGTGGGAACAAAATGCAATTCCATTGTACCTTCATCCACATGTTCCCTGATGAAGTGGTACCTGATGCTGATGTGCTTTGTCATTGAGTGTTGAACTGGATTACCTGTCATAGCAATAGCACTTTGATTATCACAGTAAATAGGGATTTTGAAATATGTTAACCCATAATCCAGTAACTGATTCTTCATCCAAAGAATCTGTGCACAACAGCTTCCTGCAGCAACATACTCTGCTTCTGCAGTTGATGTGGAAATTGACTTTTGTTTCTTGCTGTACCAAGAAACCAATCTGCCTCCAAGAAATTGGCAGCTTCCACTTGTGGTTTTCCTGTCAATTTTGCAACCTGCAAAATCTGCATCTGAGTAACCTATTAGTTTAAAATCTGATTCTCTAGGATACCATAATCCCAGAGCAGTTGTTCCTTTAAGATACTTAAAGATTCTTTTTACAGCTGTTAAGTGAGGTTCTCTTGGATCTGCTTGAAATCTTGCACAAAGGCAGGTAGCATACATGATATCAGGTCTACTAGCAGTTAGATAGAGTAGAAAGCCAATCATACCTCTGTAGTCAGTAATATCTACTGATTTACCGGTATCCTTATCCAGTTTTGTCGCAGTGGCCATTGGAGTGGATGTACTTGAACAATCTTGCATTCCAAATTTCTTTAGCAAGTTTCTGGTGTACTTGGTTTGACAAATAAAAGTGCCTTCCTCATTCTGCTTGACTTGAAGGCCCAGAAAATAGCTAAGTTCCCCCATCATACTCATCTGATATCTTGACTGCATTAGTTTGGCAAACTTCTTGCAAAGTTTGTCATTTGTAGATCCAAAAATGATATCATCAACGTAAATCTGGACCAGAAGTAAGTCCTTTCCATGGTTGAGGTAGAACAGTGTTTTGTCTATTGTCCCTCTGTTGAATCCACTTTCCAGAAGAAACTGAGCTAAAGTCTCATACCATGCTCTAGGAGCTTGCTTAAGTCCATAAAGTGCTTTGTCAAGTCTGTAGATATAATCTGGATGTTTGGTATCTACAAAACCTGGAGGTTGTTCAACATATACCTCTTCCTCCAATTCTCCATTGAGAAAAGCACTTTTCACATCCATTTGAAAGACAGTAAACTTTTTGTGAGCAGCATAAGCCAAAAATATCCTTATGGCTTCTAACCTAGCAATTGGTGCAAATGTTTCATCATAATCAATTCCCTCCTGTTGAGAATATCCTTTTGCAACCAGCCTTGCCTTATTCCTTGTAATTATGCCATCACTGTCAGTTTTGTTTCTGAATACCCACTGTGTACCAACAACAGATCTATTCTTTGGTCTTGGCACTAGGGTCCAGACTTTGTTTCTTTCAAATTCATTCAACTCTTCCTGCATTGCTTGCACCCAATCAGCATCTTGAAGAGCTTCTTCCACTTTCTTTGGCTCAGTCTGAGAGAGAAAAGAATTGTAAAGACACTCATTTGAAGTACCTGTTCTAGTTCTGACACCTGCATCAGGATTTCCAATTATCAAATCAGGTGTATGTGATTTTGTCCACTTCCTTGCAGATGGAAGGTTTTCTCTAGAACTGGATGCTCCCCCATGATCCATGTTATCTTCATTTTCATTTTCTGATGCTCCCCCTGAAACTATGCTCTCTGAGTTGGATTCTTCAGTATTTAGATTTTCAGCACTATCAGAACTTGGCTTATCAGAACTTGACGAATCAGAACTTGAAGAGCCAGATGCATGTTTTGATGTTTCTTGAGATGTGGTAGGATCTTGAGTATGTTCCCCCTGCATAGGTGCATCTTCCTTTAACATAGTCACCACAGTTTCAATAACATCAGAGTTTAATCCATCAGAGTTTGCAGTATCAGGACTTAGACTGTCAGGATTTTCAGTATCAGAATATGAGTCTTCATTTTCAAATCTCAGCTGATCATGGTCAATGAAATCTTTAAGACCAGTGATCTTCTTTTCATCAAAAGAGACATTGATAGATTCCATGACCACTTTTGTTCTCAAATTATAGACTCTGAAGGCTTTTGTGGAAAGTGGATATCCAACAAAGATTCCTTCATCAGCTTTTAGATCAAACTTTGATAGCTGTTCAAGATGAGTCTTGAGAACAAAACACTTGCATCCAAATACATGAAAATATTTCAGATTTGGCTTCTTTTTCTTCACCATCTCATATGGTGTTTTTCCATGCTTGTTAATGAGTGTTGCATTTTGAGTAAAACAAGCAGTCTGCACAGCTTCAGCCCAGAAATAGGTTGAAAGCTTTACTTCTTCAAGCATTGTACGTGCAGCTTCAATGAGAGTTCTATTCTTCCTTTCAACAACTCCATTTTGCTGTGGAGTTCCAGGAGCAGAAAATTCCTGCTTTATTCCATGGCTTTTGCAGAACTCTTCCATTATCAAATTCTTGAACTCAGTGCCATTATCACTCCTTAAAATTTTCACAGAATCTTTGACCATTTTATCCAGCTGTTTGACATGATCAATCAAGATAGATACAGTTTCACTTTTTGTGTGCAAGAAATACACCCATGTGTATCTGGTGAACTCATCCACTATGACCAACGCATACTTCTTCTTTGCAATAGACATGACATTTACTGGACCAAATAGATCAACATGTATAAGATGATAAGGCTCAAGAATTGATGAATCAGTCTTGCTCTTGAATGGAGATTTTCTTTGTTTGGCTTTCTGACATGAATCACAAAGACCATCAGGAGCAAATACTGTGTTTGGCAATCCTCTCACAAGATCTTTCTTGACAAGTTCATTTATATTGTTGAAATTTAAATGAGAGAGTTTCTTATGCCAATTCCAGCTTTCTTCAATTGATGCTCTACTTAACAGACAGATTGCAGAACCATCAGTACTTGTTGAAAGCTTAGCTTCATAAATGTTACCACGTCTGTATCCTTTCAGAACAACTTTGCCTTTAGATTTACTCATAATTTCACAGTGTTCTTCAAAGAAATCAACATGATAACCTCTGTCACGGATTTGACTTATACTCAGTAGGTTGTGTTTAAGTCCTGAGACCAGAGCTACTTGTTTAATTATGACATTTCCAAGATTGATATTGCCATATCCCAATGTTTTTCCAATGTTGCCATCTCCATAAGAAACACTTGGGCCAGCTTTCTCCACAAAGTCTGATAGCAGGGCCTTATTTCCAGTCATATGTCCTGAACATTTACTGTCCAGAACTAGAATATTTTTCCTGTTGCCCTGCAATCACAAAGACCACTAATTATTAGTTTTAAGGACCCAGACTTGCTTGGATCCTTTGGCCTTATTAAGTTTGTTAACATTTGCAGCGGATTTAGCATCAGAGTTTATGTTAACATTTTTCTTATCAGAACTTACACTATCAGACTTTGAATCAGAATTTACACTAGAAGGAACAATGGAAACTTTCTTCAAAGAAGGTTTTATTTGATAATAATCATAGTACAAACCATGATATTCCTTACAAGTATAAATGGAATGCCATAAACTACCACAATGAAAACAAGGATTTTATGGTTTGTATCTAACAGACTGACTCTTAACTCCTGATTTTGAAAGTAAGGAGTTAATATTCTTATTCTTCCTGCAAAAAGAAGCCAGATGGTTAGAACTTCCACAGTTATGACATGTTTTCCTAGAAGCATCAGGAACAGGTTTATAATTATTGCTTTTATTCACACCTTCCTTTCCATTCCTATTTTTCCTAGGTGATTTTAACTTGTTTGCATTCTTGACATCTTTCAGCTTATGCTTAAGCTGCTTCTTTGTCATTAAGCCTATGTTCACTTCAGCTGTCTTTTCCTGTTTTAGTTTGTCAGAAGTTAATTCCTCTTTAACTTCTGATTTCTCATTTTCAGACTTTACAGTTACAAACTTAACAGGTTTAAACTTTGGCTTTTGCTTAACAACAGGCTTAATTTCTTCAGTTCCTTTATCATTCTTATCTTCTCCATAACCTAAGCCCTCTTTCCAGTTTCCACTACTTAACAAATTTTAAGTTGTTTTGCCAGAGTTAGTCCAAGTCCTGATAATCTCTCTTTCCTTTTCTAACTCAGTTTTTAGAGATTCATTTAATTTTAGCACTTCATTCCTAACATAAAAAGCATCATCTCTATCCTTCTGAGTTTGATGGAACATGACTAACTCTTTTTCTAAGAAATCATTCCTTTTCTTAAATGCAAGATTTTCAGAAGTTAATCTTTCACATGTTAAAGTTTGATCTCTATAGCTAACAAGCATGGTTTTAAGATATCTTCTCAACTCATTAATATCATCAGTATGAAAAGCATAAGTAGTCTGAGGTACCTTTGTTTCAGCAGCTTCAGAACTGCTCTCAGCACTTTCTTTATCAGCATTTGCCATCAATGCATAGTTTTCCTCACTTTCAGAGTCTGAGGTGTCTGTCCAGCTTTTCTGCTTTGTGACAAGAGCCTTGCCTTTGTCACCCTTTACCTTCTTGCAGTTAGGAGATGTGTGGCCTTTCTCACCACAGTTATAGCATTTAACATTAGTGTAATCTCCTCTGTCAGACTTTCCTCCTCTGCCTTCAGATCTTCTGAAATTCTTCTTATCAGAACTTATGCTTTTCCTGGAAAACTTCTTTCCCTTCCTGAACTTCCTGTATGCAATCTTTGTGATTCCTTTCACCATAAGAGCACACAGCTTCATCATCTCCTCATCAGCATCAGTCTCAGGCAAGCTTTCAGAATCTGAGTCATCATCACTCTTAGAACTTGATGACTCAGTATCAGACTTTATGAAAAGAGCTTTACCCTTGTCTTTCTTTGAGGAAGCTGCTTTGGGGAATTCTTCTTCAGCCTTAAGAGCAACTGTCCTTGACTTTCCTCCTTTCCTCTTGCTTCTTTGTTCCATCTCCAGCTCTTGAGTCTTGAGCATTCCATAGATTTCGTCAAGAGTTGTTTCATCAAGATTGTAGTTGTCTCTTATTGTCGTTGCCTTCAAATTCCAGCATTCAGGAAGAGCTAACAGGAACTTAAGGTTTGAATCTTCAAGATCATACTCTTTATCAACCAATGACAAATCATTCAAAAGTTTGACAAATATATCATATAAATCATTCAATGACTCATTAGTCTTTGAGTCAAAGTGTTCATACTCTTGAGTGAGTATTGTCTTCCTGTTCTTCTTAATTGTGTCAGTTCCCTGACACCTTGTTTCCAGAGCATCCCATATCTCCTTAGCAGTCTTGCAGTTGATTACCCTGTTTGACATTACATTATCAATGGCACTATGCAGTAAGTGTCGCACCTTAGCATCCTTAGCAATTGATGCTATGTCCTCAGCTGTATAATCACTCTTCTCCTTTGGTACGGTCTTTGCTGCTTCACCTGCAACTGCAACAGCGAGTTTGGTTGGTTTGTGAGGACCTTCCTTGATTCTATCAAGGTATTCTGGATCTGTTGCTTCCAGGAACTTGGCCATCCTTACCTTCCATATGGGATATTCAGATGGTCTCAGTATGGGGACTCTGATGGTCTCATACCGACTCTGAATTTGTGTCTTTGGTGGTTCCTCAGTTGTGGTAGGCTTAGTTGGAGTTTCTGTGTCCGACATGATTGTGTTTGGATCTTTAACTGTATGTATGTTAACAGATTGGCTCTGATACCAATTGTTAGGTCACACACACACTGTAGAGGGGGTGAATACAGTGTATAGTACACTCAAATCGAACTTTAAGAACTTAAGTAACAAAAAACAAACTTTATTGAAACAATAAACTCTGTTACAGTATGGAACTGTTACCTCTCAGTGATGAACAAATATCACGAGAGCTGCAAGGGTTACAATGAATAATCTTTTCTAATAATGATAACACTTTTAGTGTAAACCCTATGTCTGTGTTTATATACTACACAGTTACAAGATAATCGCTAATTGATATGGAATATAATTCTGCTTCCTAAAATATATCAATCAGATATCTTTTCTTCCAAGTATTCCATTCTTCACGGAATTCCTTCTTCATGCATATCTCTTCTTATGTTTATCTCGATCTTCTTTCCTTTATTCAGCTATTGTCCTTATCTGATTGTCCTTCAGCACTTAAGTTCTGATATCTATCTTCTGATGATTATCTCCTGATAATATAAGTACTGATATCCTTAAGTCCTGACTTCCAGTATAAGTACTGATCAACAGTTAAGTACTGATTTATCCTGTTCACGTAAGATTCTGAAAGCTAAACATAAAACATATTAGCCATGACATTATCAAATATATCTAACAATAATCCAAAAAAAAATCGAAATAATTTCAAAATTCTCAAAATATTCTTACCTTAAGAAATATAAGTTTCATGATTTTTGGAATATTCTGGAATTTAATACTGAATTTACACTTATATATCGGATCCAAAAATAGATTAATTAGTCGCTAAGTAACTATAAAAACGATAAAATTTAATACCATATTTGGATAATTATCAAAACTGAACTTCTTATAAAACACCTTATGAGAAAATAATGTAAAAATATCTCATCTCTCGAGAATACTGGTTTTATTGATCTACCGAAATGATTATCGTATCAAAAAATTTACGCCGGGAGGCGCACGGGTCAAACCGTACGGATCGAGAAAGTCAAAACACGGAAAATGTCCGAAATTATCAGATTAGGTAAGGAAGGAGTTATCAGAAGAGTTTCGGGTTGTAAAAACGCAAAAACGGTTGAAGTTGGACGATTCCCGACTTTATAAAATAGTTTTATAATGACTCAGAAAATAATTATTAAATCCATAAATCATTATAAATTCAAAAATAGTAGTCCAAAAATTACTAGAAAAATATCACAATTATCTTTATTTTATTCTAGACATATTAAAAATCAAAGTACTTGCACTTTATCACATATAAACAGCCAAATATAAATATCAGTCATCAGATAATTCACCAAAATTCCCATAATAATTATAAAATAATTATTTATTGATAAAAATAATTTCACGATATTTCTCGAATATTACAAAATAATTTCAATTTACCGATATCAATAAGATCGGCTACTCAAATAACTTTTGAAAATAATACATTAAATTAAATATTTTCATAAATTAACAAGGATCGGTATAACACTTAACAATTAGCACCTTACCATTTAATAACACCAACTCCTCAAACAGGAATAAAATATCCACCATTTTATTCCTTCTAAATCATAAAAGCATATATATATATATATATATTCAAATAATAATTATAATAATTCAAAAAATACGAGATATTACAAAATCTGCTATATGATCCTATGCTTTCTTGGATTTTACCAACATATCGTCCACATATACCTCCATTATTTTTCCGATTTGTTGCATAAACATCTTGTTTACCTGCCTTTGGTAAGTTTCCTCAGCATTGATTAGGCCAAATGGCATCTGGATGTAGCAATAGAGACCTCTGTCAGTGATGAAGGATGTGTGCTCTTGGTCAGGTTCATACATGGGAATTTGATTATAGCCAGAGTATGCGTCCATAAAACTCAGCAAAGCATGTAATGCCGTAGCATCAACCAACTAATCAATTCTTGGAAAAGGGAAGCTATCCTTTGGGCAAGCTTTGTTTAGATCTGTGAAGTCCACACAAGTTCTTCATTTCCCATTAGGTTTTTTTACTAACACCGGATTTACCAACCATTCCGGGTAAAAAGATTCTCTGATTAGTTCAACATCCAAGAGTCTATCCACTTACTCTGCCAAGGCTACAGCCCTTTCTCCACTTATATCCCTGCGCTTTTATCGAATCCTTTTATGTATGAGATCGATATTCAATCAGTGGCACATGACTTTCGGATCAATTCCAACCATATCTGAGTGGCTCCACGAAAATACATCAAGATTTGCCAAGAGAAATATTGAAAGTCCTTTCTTCATCCTCAAATTTAATTGAGATCTGAACTTTGTTTGGATCCTTCTCGTCGATTCGAATTTCAATCGTTTCCTCATCCAGCCCCATTTTCTCTGCGGGCATCAGAATCCGTGGATCCAAATCGAGCTGATTGTAATCCTCATCACTTTGTTTAGAAGGCACATCCTCTAGAGGAGGAGCATCGACTTCTTTTCTGAAAGAAGGTGCGCCATGCATAACAGGGGCATCAACTTCTTTAAAGTTTTGAATGAGAGAAGGCACTCCCTGAGGTACAGGGGCATCAACTTCTTCTTAAACCTTTGGTGATAAGGGCGCGCCCTCAGGAAAAGGGGCGTCCACCTTATACACAGCTTGCTCAAGGCTTTGCAAAACATCAATTCTCCCCTCGAGTCGTTCCCCATTGAAATTTCCTTGGATTATGTTGTTTAGGGGCTCTTCTTCTTCCAATATTTTTGTTGTGAATATGTTGTGCACTTGATGATTACCTAAACAAAACATCTAAGTAGATTTTACTTAGTGAAATAATGTAGCACTCGACGGATAAGAATTATAGTCCCGACGGATAACTCAGTTTGAGTACCGACGGATGAGTAATTTATTATCCATCGAGTGAGTAGCTTATATAATGATAAGTTTGTAGCACAGTGTTGTATGCACCTTTGTATAGAATCTGTAGTGGCATATAAGTCAAGTTGACTTTAACTAGATATGCAGAATAGGTTGATTAACTGTACATAAGCAATGTCTTGTAATTCTGTATAAGTGAAATGAAGTCAAGTGCCAAAATAGCTATCAACGGATGCCTAACAAAGCTTCGACGGATGATCAAATGACTATCAACGGATGCTTAACAAAACTTCGACGGATGATCAAATGACTTTCAATGGATGTTCAAAATAGCAGTCGACGGATGATCAAGTAGGTCATCGACGGATGATCTGAAAGTCGACGGATGATAATATCAAGATTCAAACATCAGTTGAACAGTGAAAGCTGACACACAGCCGTCGAGATTGGATACAAACACACTGTGGAAGCCCATTAACTGGGTAATAGAGGACGAAAAGTAGCAAAGATCAAGACTGTTAGATTTTATATTTATTCAGTTCTTTTGACTTTGTAATCTTGGTAATATATAAACCAAGAGAGTAGCAAATAGAAAAACTGACTAAGAAAACTAAGTGAGCTTAGAAATAAACACAGAGAAATCTTTGTAAGCACTATCTTTAGCATTTCCTGTGTTCTTAGTTGTTCTATCTTGTATAAGCAGCTGTGAGCATTTCTGCACACAGAGTTCTCTCGATATATTAATATATATCTCTGGTGGAATTGTTTAAATCCACCAGAAAGTTTTTAAAGACTCTTGTTTTTAATTACTCTTGTTTTGATTCATTAAAGTTTATATTCCGCATTGTGCTAATCAAAATAGATATATCTATAATTGAGTTGAACATTTTTATTTCAAGAAAAAGGTAAAGAATTCCATTCAACCCCCATTCTGTAATTCTTGCTATATTGTTAAGGGACTAACAATTGGTATCAGAGCAAGCTCTTAATCTACAAAGAGTTTAAAGATCAAAATAATTCAGCAAGATGAACAAGAAAGATGTTGGAGTCAAGATTCCTTTTCTGGATAAAGATAATTATTATCATTGGAAGGTAAAGATGCATCTTCATATGCTTTCTCAAGATGAGGCCTATGTGGACTGCATAGAAAGAGGCCCTCATTCTCCAATGAGAGCTGCAACAGGAAATGAACCATCAGTTCCAAAGCCAAGGCATGAATGGTCTGATCCTGATCTTGAACAAGTCAGGAAAGATAAAAAGGCAATGAACATTCTGTTCAATGGTGTTGATGCAGATATGTTTGATAACATCATCAACTGCAAGACTGCCAAGGAAGTTTGGGACACAATACAGATAATCTGTGATGGTACTGAGCAAGTAAGAGAAAATAAAATGCAGCTCCTGATTCAGCAATATGAGCATTTTCACAATGAAGAAAGTGAGTCACTCACTGACATTTTTAGTAGATTCCAAAAGCTACTAAATGCTCTTAAGTTGCATGGAAGAGTCTATCAGACTAAAGACTCCAATCTAAAATTTCTCAGATCTTTTCCAAAGGAATGGAAACCAATGACAGTCTCATTGAGAAACTCACAAGATTATAAGGAGTTTACTTTGGAGAGACTGTATGGCATTCTGAAGACCTATGAGCTTGAAATAGAGCAGGATGAAAGAATGGAGAGAGGAAAGAAGAAAGGAGGATCCATTGCACTAGTTGCTGAACTGGAAAAGGAGAAGGAAGTGAAGATGGAAGCTGTGGAATCAACTTCAAAGGCCTGTGAAAGCAAGGGTAAAGGGCTAGCTGCAGAAAGTGAAGATTCTTTGAGTCAAGATGACGTGGAGGACATTAATGAGCACCTAGCATTCCTTTCAAGAAGATTTGCCAAGCTCAAGTTCAAGAAGAACTTTGGAGCTGCCAAGCCAAATAGAAACATGGTGGATAAATCAAAATTCAAGTGTTTCAAATGTGGCTTGGCAGGGCATTTTGCAAATGAGTGTAGAAAGTCAGATTCCAGTAAGAAAAGATTTGAGTCTGTGGATTATAAGAAAAAATACTTTGATCTACTCAAACAGAAGGAAAGGGCTTTTATTACACAAGAGAATGACTGGGCAGCTGATGGTTTGGATGAAGATGAGGATGTCAGATATGTCAATCTAGCCCTTATGGCCAAGTCTGATGAAACAGAGACAAGTTCCTCAAGCAATCAGGTAATTACTACAAACCTTGCACATTTATCTAAAGCTGAGTGTAATGATGCAATAAATGACATGTCTACAGAATTGTATCATTTGTGTGTTACTCTTAAGTCCCTCACTAAAGAAAATGCTAAAATCAAAGAAAACAACTTGTTTTTGAGTGAGAGGAATAATGTGCTTGAGTCTCAGTTTGTTGAGTTTGAGAAACTAAAAATTGAGTGTAGAATTGCTAAGGAGGAATTAACTGAGTCCTTGAAAAAGGAAGAAATTTTAAAGAAGCAGCTCGATCGTGAACAGGAGGTGATTAAAGCATGGAAAACATCCAGAGACGTTCATGCTCAAATCACCAAGGTTCAAGGAATTGAGTCATTTTGTGATGAAGCCTGGAAAAAGAATAAGGAGAAACTAGAACCTATTTTGGTAGATGGATTGCTGACAGATGTAGACTCGACGGATGATGAGGACTATCCGTCGGATAACAAAATGTGTTATCCGTCGAATGATAAAAATCCTCATCCGTCGGCTTTGAGCAAACCCATTAGCAAAGCCAAATTAACCAAGCTAAATGAAAAGTATGGGTCTGTTTCCATGAACTTTGTTTCAGGGGAGTCAAGTCAAGCCAAGAAAGGGAAGAAGGCTAATGTTGGTCACATGACTGTCAAACAGTTGAGTGATAGACTTGAGAAGATAGAGGTAAAAACAGAGACTAAAAGGAAAAACAATAGGAATGGTAAAGTAGGGATTAACAAATATAACAACTACACACCTGACAAATATGCTCCTAGAAAAATCTGTGTCAAATGTGGTAGTGTAAATCATTTGTCTGTTAATTACAAATCTGCCATGCCTACTCCCATGTCTGTTCAGCCTCAATTCTCTAACATGAATGCCATGCCTCCTATTCCTGTTAATGCTATGCCTACACAGAACATGAATGCACAGTTTGCTAATATGCCATTTGCACCTAATCCATATTATGCTGCATACAATATGCCTCAAATGCCATTTAGCATGCCTTACTGGAATAACATGTTTGCACCAAGCATGCCATTTCCTGTTAGCCATAACATGCATAATAATTCTGTTGCATCTAGTGGTTTCAAAGGCCCAACCCAAATGACTAAGGAAGAATCTGAAATTCCTAAGTCAAATGAGTTAAGACCTAAGAAACAGAAGAAGAAAGCTAACAAGGCAGGACCCAAGGAAACTTGGGTACCGAAATCAACTTGATTTGATTTTGATGTGTGCAGGGAAACAGAAGGAATCTTTGGTACTTGGATAGTGGTTGTTCAAGACACATGATTGGTGATTCTACCCTGCTCACAGAGTTTGAAGAGAGAGCTGGTCCAAGTATCACTTTTGGAGATGACAGCAAAGGTTATACTGTGGGATATGGCTTGATTTCAAAGGACAATGTCATCATTGAAGAGGTTGCCTTAGTGGATGGTCTCAAACACAATCTATTGAGTATCAGCTAGCTTTGTGATAAAGGCAACTCAGTAACCTTCAACAAAGAAACCTGTGTTGTGATTAATAATCAAAACAACAAAGTGGTTCTCACTGGTGTGAGAAGAGGAAATGTGTATCTAGCTGACTTCAACTCAACTAAAGCAGAATCTGTAACTTGTCTTCTCAGTAAAGCAAGTCAAGATGAAAGTTGGCTATGGCACAAGAAGCTATCCCATTTGAACTTCAAGACCATGAATGAGCTGGTAAAGAAAGAGCTAGTTAGAGGCATTCCTCTGGTGGAGTTTACAAAGGATGGACTGTGTGATGCCTGCCAAAAAGGGAAGCAAATTAAAGCATCATTCAGGAAGAAACTTGATTCAGCAATTGAAGAACCTCTGCAACTGCTTCACATGGATTTGTTCGGACCAGTCAATGTATTGTCAATCTCAAAGAAAAGATTTTGCCTAGTAATTATAGATGATTTCTCAAAGTTCTCTTGGACCTATTTCCTAAAGTCCAAAGATGAAGCTAGTGAAATCATCATCAATCACATAAGGCAAGTTAACAATCATCCTGATTTCAAAGTTAGAAGAATCAGGAGTGACAATGGAACTGAGTTCAAGAACTATGTCATGAGAGCATTCTGTGAGGAAAATGGGATCCTGCATGAGTTTTCAGCAGCAAGGACTCCACAACAGAATGGAGTAGTGGAAAGAAAGAATAGATCTCTTATTGAAGCTGCAAGGACAATGCTTGAAGAATCAAAATTACCAACATATTTCTGGGCTGAAGCTGTCAACACTACATGCTACACTCAGAACATCTCTCTGATTAATCAAGCAAAATGCAAGACACCTTATCAATTGTTCAAGAACAAGAAGCCAACTCTGAACTTTCTTCATGTCTTTGGCTGTAAATGCTATATTCTGAGAAATCAAACTGATCAAAATGGGAAGTTTGATGCTAAAGCAGATGAAGGAATTTTTGTTGGATATGCTGTTGGTAAAGCATATAGAGTCTACAATCTAAGAACCAACATTGTTGTTGAATCTATACATGTTGTGTTTGATGATAAAAAGATTGAAGGACTAAAAGATGGAGATTACCATGAGAGCCTCAAATTCGACAATGTTGAGATGGTCAGTGATGAAAGTGATGATGAAAGTGATCAAGAAACAGTGTCTAAGGATAATGCAGACAAATTTACTACAAATGAAGCACAAAACTCAACATCCGTCGAGTTACATAATGCTTCATCCGTCGGAAGGCAATCTGTATTATCCGTCGGAAGACAACCTGCCTCATCCGTCGGTACTCAAAATTCACCATCCGTCGGGTTATCAAAAGGAGCAGGAAGTCAAGGCAGATCACCCATAGAAAGCACCCCAATCTCAAATCAAAGATCCACACACTCAGGGGGAGTTTCTAGCAATCAAAACTCAATCACACATCAAGACAACATTGAGGTCTCTTCATCTAGGGCTAATCTACCTCAACCAAGGAAATGGACAAAAGATCACCCCTTTGAACTGATTATTGGTGATGTTTCTTCCAGAGTTCAAACCAGGAGAGCAACTCAAGAAGAATGTCTATACAACAGCTTTCTGTCTAAGGAAGAACCAAAGAAGGTAGAAGAAGCCTTATTAGATCCTGATTGGATTTTAGATATGCAGGAGGAGCTAAACCAATTTGAAAGGAATAAAGTATGGAAGCTGTTACCCAAGCCTAAAGAAAAGAATCCAATAGACACTAAATGGGTATTCAGAAACAAGATGGATGAAAATGGCATAGTAGTAAGGAACAAAGCAAGATTGGTTGCTAAAGGCTATTGTCAGCAAGAAGGGATAGATTTTGATGAAACATTTGCTCCTGTTGCAAGACTTGAAGCCATCAGAATCTTCTTAGCCTATGCAGCCCATGCCAATTTCAAGGTCTATCAAATGGATATCAAAAGTGCCTTTCTGAATGGAGATTTGGAGGAAGAAGTGTATGTAAGTCAACCTCCTGGCTTTGAAGATCCAAATTTCCCAGAGTATGTCTACTATCTATTGAAAGCACTTTATGGACTGAAGCAAGCACCTAGAGCCTGGTATGACACTTTATCAAAGTTCCTTTTGGAAAATCACTTCACAAGAGGTACTGTAGATAAAATTTTATTTTTCAGAAATGTGAATGGCTCTAGCATACTTGTTCAAATTTATGTAGATGATATTATTTTTGGCTCTACAGATGAGAAACTTTGTAAAAAGTTTGCCAAACTGATGCAAAGCAAGTATGAAATGAGTATGATGGGAGAACTAACTTACTTTCTTGGTTTACAAGTTAAGCAAGTTAGTGATGGAATATTCATTAGTCAAACTAAATATATTTTTGATCTTTTAAAGAAGTTTGATCTAATGGATTGCACATCTGCAAAAACTCCCATGGCCACTGCAACTAAGCTTGAACTAAATACTACTGAAAAGTCTGTGGATATTTCAAGTTATAGAGGCATGGTTGGCTCACTTCTGTACTTAACAGCCAGTAGGCCAGATATAATGTTTGCTACATGTTTGTGTGCTAGATTTCAGGCTGATCCTAGAGAGTCTCATTTGATAGCTATTAAAAGAATTTTCAGATATCTCAAAGGAACACCAAACCTTGGCATTTGGTATCCTAGAGATTCTGGTTTTGATCTAACTGGTTATTCAGATGCAGATTATGCAGGTTGCAGAATTGATAGAAAAAGCACAACAGGAACCTGTCAATTTTTAGGAGACAAGCTTGTGTCCTGGTTCAGTAAAAAGCAAAATTCAGTTTCTACTTCTACAGCTGAAGCTGAATATATTGCTGCTGGCAGTTGCTGTGCACAGATTTTATGGATGAAAAATCAATTGCTAGACTATGGTTTGCAAGTTGAAAGGATTCCTATTTTCTGTGACAACACAAGTGCAATTGCCATCACTGAAAATCCAGTGTAACATTCAAGGACAAAGCATATAGACATCAAGTACCATTTCATAAGGGAACATGTAATGAATGGTACTGTAGAGTTACATTTTGTTCCAAGTGAGAAGCAACTTGCAGATATTTTTACCAAGCCACTGGATGAATCCACCTTTTCTAGGTTGGTAAGTGAGTTAGGTATGCTTAATTACTCTTGAATTTATCTGAATTATTCTTGCAAGTTGAAAAGAAGCTAGAAATTTAGTTGATTTTTAGTCTTGGATGAAATTTTGGCTAAGTCAAAATTTTTCTCTCGACGGATGACCATTATCCGTCGGGTTGAGTCATCCGTCGATATACAAATTGTAAATAAAAATCAATTACTTTTCTGGAATATTTTAAAGCTCGATGGATAACATTTTATCCTCATCCGTCGAAGTGTCTAAATCTTAACCGTTAATTCCCTGAACATTATCCATCGAGTATACTTACAGTTTATAAGCATTACACGACGGATAATGGGTGGAATTTTTAAAGTTTATTTTAAAACGGTAATTTTAGGCAGTTTCTATTGGGTAATTTATTTCTCTTTATTATTTTTTATCCGTTGAGTTTGAGCAAAGTATAAAAGCCTATTTCATTCTAATCATTTTCTTTTATCATTCTCAAATTCAACTGTCTTATATCATTCTCTCTCAAGCAAAAATCCTCTTTCTCTTCAAGCTTTTCTTCCCTAACAATGGCACCCGTAGTAAAGATCATGTCACAGACTGGGTTCATCTATGAGAAGAACAACTTCACTGCCTTGGTCAATAAGGGGATTCAGCAATCTGAAGACTATCATAAGATGATGGACTTCGTGAAGAACTGCAAGTTAAGTTTTGCTATGCTGGAATCACCCACAATTTATTGTGAAGTTGTTGAGGAGATGTGGACAACAGCAATCTACAACTCTACTGACAAAACCATCACTCTGACCATCAAAGGTAATGTTTTCTGTATCAATAGTGATGTCATAAAAGCATGTTTCAAGATTCCTGATGACAATGTTACTGCACCACACACTGACACTAATATTGTCAATATGCTAAATTCCATTCATTATGCACTTCCTACTGCAAAACTAAGTGAAATTAGAAGACTAGGTCTTAGGAAGGAATGGAGTTACTTGTGTGATGTAGTAACTAAGGTCTTTTCTGGAAAAATCAGTAATTTTGATTCTGTGAACATTTCCATGCTTAACATGCTATACATGCTAGTTACAGACAAATATTACAACTTTAGTGACCTGGTTGTGTATGAGTTAGGTTATAAACTAGGTGACTTAGCCAAAAGAGGAAAGAATATTTACTATGCTAGATTTTTTATGCTTTTGGCTAACCATCTTTGTGAAGAGATTGTACTTGAGAACCCAACCAACAAATTAGCTTGTTGGGTTCAAGAGAGAAGAATCATTGCAGATTTGAACAGAGCCAACCATCACAAGGATGTGCCAATGTTCTATTTTCCTGTAATGCTGACACCTCAGGTAAGTGAGGTAAGTTCATCTACACTCTCAACTATTCCAATCCCTTTGATTTCTTTGACTTCAGGCATAGCTATGGCAACTGTGACAATGACCAAATAGTTGCCTACCAAAGCTACCAAAACAACTGTAATTCTTAAATCCAAATCAAAGAAAACCCCCTCTGGTATCTCTCAAAAGGTACCAGTTGAAAAATCTACCAAACACAAAGAGGGGAGTGTGAAGGAGGGTAAGATAGATGAGGGAAGGGGTGAATATCAAAAAAAAAACCCAAGGATAAGTTTGGAGAGATGAGTGAATCCCAGCCTAGCCACACTGCAGTTTCCCAACAAACTGCAGTGCTTAAAAAGGACAGAAGCTCACTTCTAGCTGCATCCTCCCAAAAGGATGTGGTTATTGAACAAAGCTCTCATCCAAGAGCACAGGCCAAGAGGGTTAGGGACACAAGCCTACACCAAACTTACACTAGAAAGAAGAAATCCAAAATAACTAGGGATGCACAGGGCACACACTTAGTGCAAACTGGTGCTAAAGACACAGTCCCTGCACCTTCTCAAATTCAGATTGATGTGGCTCCAATAAATGTGGAGTCACAGCCAAAATCTCTCTTGATAGAAGCCACTGAAACACAATACTCACCAACCAACTCACTGGAAGTGGACATGATAAACACTTCAATTCCTGATTCCCCTTCTTTAACTCTGTTGGGGAAGCCAAAATCTAGTGCAAGTGAGCATCATCTTTTAGATGATTTGTTGGCTCACTTGCCAATTCTTTCTGATTATATTGTGAGTAACAATAGTTACTCTTCCCACCTCATTCATTTCTACTCTCTCGATGGATATTGCTCATCCGTCGAGCAGTAATTGTATCCCGACGGATAAGCTTAACAGCAGTTATCCGTCGGATAGCTTTACCACTCACCCGACGGATATCACTTATCCGTCGAGTGTCTCTGCACAACTTCAAACTTCAATAATTTCAAGTGTAGAAGATTTGGTGGTAATACAATCACTCTTAGGACTGAGAGAGGAGAGTGTATTGAGTGAGAGGCTGGGTTGCTCCCAGGCAAAAGGAGAGGAAAAGAGTGAATCTCAGCAATCCATTCATTCAGGATTGGCAAAAGTGAGTGAGAGGAGTCCCACCTTAGTAGGTGAAGGTGAGGGTGTGAGGGTGGGGAGCCAGGGTGAGACCCTAATGCAACAAAAGAGAGAACATGAGAGAAAAGCAGGTACTGGAGCAATAAGGATGGAGCCAGCCATTGCTAGTGAGTCAATGATTGTGGATGATGCTGAAAAGGAAAGATAATTTCAGCAACATTACAAAGTTGTAATTGATAACAGTTCCTTGAATGCTGACACTTTTACTCACCCTGTTTCAGCCTATCAACTGTTGGCTGCTCAGGGCAATGTAGAGGCAGAGCAGACTTTACACTTAGTGCACACCACAGAATCTCTTCAAAGAGATAAAGCTGCTGTCAACAGGATGCCTCCTCAAGCTGGAGAGCCATCTGAAGAATTTGGAGTAAATTCTGATGATGATGACTCTAGTTCTTTGAATGGAAGCATGAACTTAGGGGGAGCTGAAGGCCAAAGTTCTGCTTTAAGTTTACCTGAATGGGCATGGGCAAAGGACTTTACACCAGGACAATTTGAGGTGTCTTTGGTAAGACAAGTAACAGCTATTCAGCAAGCCCTTCAGGAAGTTTCAGATGCTGGTACCAAGACTGTTCTTAAAGCTCATCTAGACTCCTTGCACTTAATGAAGATCCAACACTCCAGACAGAATATCACTGTGGATGAATTGAAAAAGGAGATAGCTGACTTAAAGACATACAACTCTGAGAAACTGGATTCAATAATGCCATATGGTACCATGCATGATTTATTACAAAGGTTGAGAAGAGAATCAGATTCTGAAAAGAAGATAGCCAAGCTGGAGACCAGAGTTCAAGTTATTGAGAATTCAGTGGCCCTACTTCTTCAAAATCAACAGACTCAGACAAATCTTCTCATGCAACTGGCTAAAGCACAAGGCCTAACTCCTTCACTTGATGATAACAAAAAGGGGGAGAGAGAATCAAGTAAGGGGGAGAAAGGACCAACTAAGGGGGAGAACATTGTAGTTCAAATCAGCAAAGTAATTGTACCTTCAAAACTATCTCCAAGCCACCAGTTGCAGATGGTATAGATCTTATAAATGCAGCAGCAGCAGCAAGTTTGAAAGATGCTGATAAAGAAGAGTTGACTCTGATCAACTGGAAAAAGATTGATGAGGAAATACAGAGCAAGTTTCAATTAGTCAAGAAACCAGATCAGTCAGCAATCCATCACTCTCATGTCAAGCCAATCAATGTGAATGAGATGAGCATGAACTATCTGGAGAAAGGACAATCTTCCTGCATCAAGACTACAAAGGCTGAGATAATTCTTAAACCAAGGGCAAACTATCCAAAATCATCTTTGAAGAACCCTATGGATACTGTGTATGAGACACCCAAGCCTGATGAAAAGAAGCTTCTGTCAAGATCTATTCTTCTCTACAAAGATCCAGCTGATTCAGCCTCAAGAGAGAGAATTGCAAAGATATTCAGAAATGGGAAGGAAATTTGTGTGGTAGCTGGACATCCACAATTTGCTCAAGCAAAGGAAGAAGAAAAAGCCAGATTGAAGCAGGAAAAGAGGCAAGCTGCTCTAGATGCAAAGAAGTCTAAACAAAAGAAAGAACAGTTTGCTATCTTGACCAAGCTATAGGCTGTGAACACTTCTCAACAAATTCCCTCTCAACCAACTCAAGCTACTGGATCAAAGAAGAAGATTGAAGAACAGAAGAAATATCCAAGAAAGAAAGAATTGGCTAAAAGAACAAAAAAAAAGTTGGATATTGTTAACAAGGAATTGGAAGATCAATTTCCAAGGGAATCCACTAAAGCTGAAACTCAAACATCAAAGCCCTCTGTGGTATTTGAAGACATAAGGGTGGTGGACCCCTACAGGAACATACATGGAGAGCCTATTGTGCCAAAGGATGAGCCAATAGAGTGGGATAAATTACCAATTCCTAATTTCAACTTGCCAATTCTCACCAAGCCAAGAAGGACAAAATAAAGGGCAGTCAAGAAAGTGAAGTTGTCACCTCTCAAATCCAAGGCAGTAGTCAAAGCTCAACCCAAGATCAACAAGGGAGACTACTTGTACTTATGTGGCATCAAAGAATTTTCAGACCTAAACCTTTATCTGGAGGAGCTGGATGAGGTAAGGGCAATTGATGCATACAGAAACCTACCTGAAAGGTTGGTATTCAAGTACAAAGGAGGAAGGGAGATTCAGTGGCCTCTTCACAGGATACTTCAAGAAAGCCAAGCTGTGTTGATCAAAGTCTATTCATCCTTCAAGAAAAACTTTGGGTTTAATGTAACTGCAAGAAGATTAGTATTGAAGAAGATTGAAGAGCTAAGGAGTGTTAGAGCCAAAGATGCACTACCCAAAACTCTTATCATCCCATACACAGGGAGAAGAGTGCATCTAAGGCCCTACTGGCTGATGGAATTCATGGATGACAAGGGTGTGAGAAGATTCTTCAGACTAGAAGACCAATTGAGTATCTCTAGCAATGAGACTCTTTTGGAAATACAAGAAATGTTAGATCTCTCAGAATCTGATGAATTAGAATTCCACAGACAGCTCCAGAATCAAATTGAAGAAAACAACAGAAAGCTTGGAAGACATAAATTGGGGGAGATTGTTGTGAATATGTTGTGCACTTGATGATTACCTAAACAAAACATCTAAGTAGATTTTACTTAGTGAAATAATGTAGCACTCGACGGATAAGAATTATAGTCCCGACGGATAACTCAGTTTGAGTACCGACGGATGAGTAATTTATTATCCATCGAGTGAGTAGCTTATATAATGATAAGTTTGTAGCACAGTGTTGTATGCACCTTTGTATAGAATCTGTAGTAGCATATAAGTCATGTTGACTTTAACTAGATATGCAGAATAGGTTGATTAACTGTACATAAGCAATGTCTTGTAATTCTGTATAAGTGAAATGAAGTCAAGTGCCAAAATAGCTATCAACGGATGCCTAACAAAGCTTCGACGGATGATCAAATGACTATCAACGTATGCTTAACAAAGCTTCGACGGATGATCAAATGACTTTCAACGGATGTTCAAAATAGCAGTCGACGGATGATCAAGTAAGTCATCGACGGATGATCAGAAAGTCGACGGATGATAATATCAAGATTCAAACATCAGTTGAACAGTGAAAGCTGACACACAGCCGTCGAGATTGGATACAAACACACTGTGGAAGCCCATTAACTGGGTAATAGAGGACAAAAAGCAGCAAAGATCAAGACTGTTAGATTTTATATTTATTCAGTTCTTTTGACTTTGTAATCTTGGTAATATATAAACCAAGAGAGTAGCAAATAGAAAAACTGACTAAGAAAACTAAGTGAGCTTAGAAACAAACACAGAGAAATCTTTATAAGCACTATCTTTAGCATTTCCTGTGTTCTTAGTTGTTCTATCTTGTATAAGCAGCTGTGAGCATTTCTGCACACAGAGTTCTCTCGATATATTAATATATATCTCTGGTGGAATTGTTTAAATCCACCAGAAAGTTTTTAAAGACTCTTGTTTTTAATTACTCTTGTTTTGATTCATTAAAGTTTATATTCCGCATTGTGCTAATCAAAACAAATATATCTATAATCGAGTTGAACATTTTTATTTCAAGAAAAAGGTAAAGAATTCCATTCAACCCCCCTTCTATAATTCTTGCTATATTGTTAAGGGACTAACAATTTCAATCTTGAGAGTGTCTTCTAAGAACAGCATTATTGAAGGAAACTTGGCGGAGTATTCATTTTCTTGTTCAATATAATAATGGACTCGAATCTCCTCGATTGGTTGTTCGATACTTCCTTCTAGTTCATCATCTGAGGCATCCCCGACTTGGACATCCTTTCTCCTAAAACCCCTCATAGCCTGTTAGTAACATTCTCGGGAGTTATATTGTGAGCCTTTTATGCTGTCAACCCCATTCGGGGTTGGGAATTTGATTGTTATATGGTGAATTAAAGTGATGACCATTATTTCCCTGAGAAAATGTCGTCCTAGCAACACATTGTGGGATGATTCTTGATTTAGGACCTTAAACTCGAGCATCTTTGTTACAGACAAAGGACTTTCTCCCAGGGTGCATGGTGATCGAATCGATCCCATGACTCTAACTCATTCGCTAGAAAAACCATAGACCCAAGAATCCTCCCCTGACATATCTCGATCAGGTAAGCCCATCTTCTTGTAGGTGCTGTAGTACATGATGTTTGTCGAGCTTTCATTATCCACGAAGGCTCCATAGACATTTTTAGTTCCGATCTGGAGAGAAATGACCAGAGCGTCATTACGAGGATGATGTACCCACCTAGAAACTGCTTCTCTGAAGGTGATATCCATTGGTTCTCCCTTGAATACTTAGGGTGGCCGAATCTCCACCCTGTGGACGACAGTTAATGGTCGAAAATGAGCTTCCCTTGCGTATCTTGCCAAGGCTCGATTACTGCATCCCATCCCAGGATCTCCTTTGTATATTTCTCGGATGCTGCCATCCCTGACAAATTTATTTTCTTCCAGAATTTCATTGTTGGATCCCCGAGGAGTACGACCTCCTTCTTCTTTCGCTTTGCAGAGCCATTTTTATGCCTCCTTAATCCCTTCACCACCCATTCGCCAAGATAACCTTCCTTGATGAGAGTCTCGATTACATCTTTTAGCTGTTGACACTCATGAGTGTTGTGCCCAGTCGATTCATGGAATTCACAGTATTTCTTCTTATCTTTACTCTGCCAAGACGACAGGGCTTCTGGCTTCCTAAAAAGTCCTCTGTTCTTGTTCACCTCAAAGATGTGCTCAATCAATGCAGCCAAAGGGGTGTATCTGCTAGTTCTGTTTTCATAGCTTGAGGGAGGGATCCATTCCCTTAGTCCTACAAATGTTTCCAGAAATCTGAGCCAACCCTTAGTCCTGCTATCAAAAAAACTTTTCAAAGCTTCGTTCGAAGCACCTCTTACACTTGTAGACTCGACGTTGAACCTTTTGAAGTAAGATGTCAGACTTTAGTTCTCTCTCTACGTGATATTAGCCAGAGTAGTGACCGGCAGAGCGTATCTCACTGATGCTTGGAACTTAGTCAAGAATAAGGTTTTTATCTGATCCCAGGATGTGATTACTCCTGGTCCAAGCTTTTGAAACCACTGCTGAGCACTTTCTTTAAAAGTTGCTGCTAAGAGCTTACATCTGGCCAAGTCCGGAACTTGATATATATCCATTTCTATATTGAATCATCCTAGAAACTCCACTAGATCCGAACTTCCATGGAAATGGAGATCGCTAGTTATGTTACAATACCCGGACGGGAGTTGAGCCTCCCTTACAAACATAAGAACGGAGAAGGAATTTCAGTCGTTGCTGTTACCCTTACTTCCAGGTGATTGGGCAGCTTCTTTAGATCATCCACATTAAAGGCTCCCACGACGAGGATAGTCTGGATATTGGGTTGTGGATCATGAGGTTGAGGTGGAGGTGGCACTACCTGATTTCCACTCGGAGGAGCCGGTTACGGATTGGTATTCTGAGCATTGGCCTGTCCTCCTCCCGGTATCACTGGTATCTCTTGATTTCACCATTGATTCCCTTCCGGACTTTCTCCTTGTCCCAGGCCGTGGCCCTGAGAGATCTCACCATCATATATCTGGATGTCCCTACGACCGTCATCTCCCACATAGTTATCTCTTCGTACATGCGAGTATCCCTATAGCCGCAATAGTTGTTGCGGCGATTGTCATCCAAGTATCTACCTCGGCCTCCTCCTCTTCCCCTCCACTGGGGTCCTCTCCAGTGATCACTTCCATAATCTTGACCATACCGGTCCATCGATCCACGAGGATGAGCTCTCTCATGGTCGCGGTGTCGCTCCTGATTCTCGGTGGGATTCAGGGGCACACACGTTGAACCACGGGGCGTCACATCTCTGCGATCGGCATCTCTCTGCCATTCCAAAAGTAACATCCTTAGATCATCATCCCCTAAATGGATTCCCAAACGATCCTTCAAAGCAGCAAAACCTCGTTGCTCGTTCGTTGGCATGGATTCCGCTTGCCTTCACTCCTTCAAAGCCCGCCCATATCGATGTGGGTGAGCAACTACTCGGTTATCAGCCCATGGCACCTCTCATCCATCAGTATCTTCATCGACAAGTTCAACGATTGGGGTTGTATCATTGGATTAATTCAGACATCGCGGTGTTATGGCCACACGCTCGTATCTGGATTGGCCGCGATGGACTGGAGCATCCCTCTCAGTCATGGGAGCATTCTCTGATGCATGAGCATAGCGGTTACGATGAAGGCCTCTCCTTGTCTTACATCGTTCCACCGTGCTCAACCTTGAGTTGAAATCGTTCAGGGCATCACCCATGCGATAGAGCTGTTCCAACAAATCTGTGTTGCTAATCACGACTGGTGGTTGGCCACCGACATTCGGGGTTGGACGATCCACCAGAGTAGGAATATAGGGTTTATCATAGCCCTGCTCATAGCCTTCTTCAGAGCTTTCTCCATCATAAGAACTTTTATCACGATATTGAGACATTTTTCCTCCTAGATGCAGATCTTGATTAGCCCCTCCTTCTAGCGCCTCTTTGTTGACGGAGGAATTTGGTAGCAATAAAGTTCGAGGTTAGCAACCAGAAACAAGATCTATGACGGTGGTCCTTCGTCGGAAAATGTGAACAGTAATCGTCGATTTTATAAACAGTGTTTGGTGTTTGTGATTATTAGTGGCTGAGATTGCTTAGAGTCAGTGGCGGCTCCTTTGCGCTCTCACTTCTGACCCCTTATAATTTGGCTACGTATCCCTATTTATAGGAAATCAAGCCAATATAGTTCTTGGGGAACAATAAACCTAATGGGCTTAGATCTCTTGTCCCGAGGCCCAGTAAGAAACCTACTGGAAACCGTCTTCTACTAATTTTAGGAATGTCCGCCGATGAAGCCCAACCACAAAGGCCCAAGGCTCGTCCACGGTTTCGAAACTTCACTGATAAGGCATCTCCCTGGCCAAGGATAACCCTCCGCTACCAGCTATTTCTCTAATCCGTGGACGCAGGTAGAGTCGTGGTTCACCCCAAATATTGGACGCATCCTTGTCCCCCGGATAAGGAGCCCCTACCAGATTGCAGGACAAGTGATCCCAAACTTTTGGGTACAAAGTGCAGGATACTCTGAAGTCTCCTAACGAGGACACCTATTGACTACAGAGATCGAATTCCCAAAACACACACCAGAATTCACCCCACATCCCCAATGAGGACACGCATTGACTATAGGAGGAGGCCTTCTGTCCAGGCATACCCCTGGAGGTCTCTGACCATGAACACCGCCTTCTTGTGATTGCATTACAGGAAGGAGTTTTTCAATAGGGTATCTGCAGCAAAAAGGTTAGTAATAATAATCTCCTTCTTCCTTGAATCATCCAAAGAATCTGTCCAGGTAATCATGTTGAAGTCCCTTCCAAACCACTTCTTCTTCTTAGGGCGCGCCCTAACACCTTCCCAAGTTTTAGAGCCAACTTATTTGAGGATTATCCAAAGTCTCCTTTTCATTAACGGGGCGCGCCTTCCTTTTCATACGAGGGCGTGCCTGCATATATTAAGTCATCAACTTGTAGCTTCTTGTACATAAATGGGCGCGTCCACCTAATATGGCAGGGGGCGCACCTTCTTCCTTTATTAGCAAGGAGGGTTTGCCTTATTATATCTTCAGTTTTAAACATAGATTGTTCAATTAAGCCCAACTAACCCGACTCTAACCGGAATAATATTCATACCAGATTCCGAGCTTAACAAGCAGAAACAAGGTGAGCGCAGCAGAACTTTATAATCATAAAATAAGATGTAGGGTATCTGTTGGTTTAATCTAAACGCATTTTAGTATTTTTAGTAGCAGTTTATTTATTTGTTTTATTTCTGAAATTAGTAACAGACTTGGTCCTAGTAGAAGTTGAGTTTCTGTAGGAGTCTGTTTAGGAAGAATAAGTCGTGGCATCTTTGTAGGAAGGTGGTGCTACTTTCATGCAGTTGCCCGTTAGCTCTGTTTTTTTAAGCTCTGTATTTTTGTTCAGTTAAGAAGAAGAGTAAGAGTTGTTTTATTCCAACACAGTTTTTTTTCTGGTGCATACTTATATGTGGTATCAGAGCCATTAATCTGCCACCATTAAACACTCATTCACAGCTAGTACGAGATGGAAGCAGGCAAGACCAGGGAGACGTCATTTGGTTTAAGCTATCCGATGCTCACAAAAACTAACTACGCGGCCTGGGCACTTAAAATGAAAGTATTTATGCAAGCACATGGTTTATGGTAGGTGATAGAACCCAAAGATCCTAAGGCTACGATTGACGACAAGCTTGACAAGCGTGCATTGGTTGTTGTTTATCAAGGGATTCTCGAAGATATCTTGTTGGCTATTGCTGAGAGAAAAACGTCCAAGGAGGCTTGGGAGGCTGTTAAGACAATGAGTCTGGGTGCGGATAAGGTGAAGACGGCCAAGGCACAAACCCTTAAAGGTGAATTCGAGGTATTAAAGATGGAAGAGACAGAACCACTAGACGAGTTCTACCTGAAAATAAACAGCTTGGTCACCAATATCAGGGCACTGGGAGAAACGTTGGAAGAGGCATACGTGGTGAAAAAACTACTCCGAGCAGTTCCTTCAAAGTTCTTACAAATTGTATCTGCAATAGAGCAGTTTGGAAATTTATAAGAGATGTCTATGGAGGAGGTCATTGGCTCACTGAAGGCACATGAAGAAAGAGTTCGTGGGAAATCTGAAACGAGCCAAGGAAAACTTCTATTGACAGAGGAGGAATGGCGGAAAAAGGAGAGCAATGAAAGTCAGCTTTTGATGACTCGAGAAGAGTGGCTGAAGAAAACCAGTAGAGAAGGAGCTCGAAACACTGGAGATTTTCGTGGGAGGAATGGATTCCGTGGACCACGAGATAGAGTTCAGGTACGGTGTTTTAATTGTCTGGCATATGGACATTATGCTGCAGAATGTCGTAAACCTCGAAAGGAAAGAGATGTTCAGAAGGAGATAAAAGAAGTGAACCTCTCCAAAATCAAGGAAGATGAGCCAGCGTTACTGATTGCTGAGAAAATGGGAGAGATGACTGAGACAATGCTGTTGAAGAAGGAAACAATCATACCACAGTTTCGACCAGAGACTGATGGACAGAGGGAATCTCAAGTGTGGTATTTAGATAATGGTGCTAGTAACCATATGACCGCGCAACGGGGTAAATTCAAAGAATTGGATGAAAGAGTGACAGGAGAAGTTAAATTTGGGGATGGATCGAAGGTAAGTATCAAAGGAAAGGGAGTTGTCTCTTTTAAGTGCAAAAATGGTGAAGAGAAAATCTTGAGGGAAGTGTATTACATTCCTACCTTGTGCAACAATATTATTAGCCTCGGTCAATTGTCTGAAGAGGGCAATCGAGTGATACTGAGTGGTGACTACTTGTGGGTGTATGATGAAAAGGAGAGACTGCTGATGAAGGTGAAGAAATCGGGAAATAGACTCTACAAAATCAGTCTCGAAGAAAGTATGTCCATGTGCCTGTTGAATGATGCAGAAAAAGAAATGTGGCTGTGGCATTCCCGCCTTGGGCATGTTAACTTTCAAGCAATGAAGATGATGTCAAAAGAACAGATGATGTATGGTCTGCCTAGAGTGAAGCCGCCAGTGAAGAAATGTGAGGGCTGCTTGATGACGAAACAAACGAGACAACCGTTTCCATCTCAAGCTCACTTTCATGCCAAACAAGTGTTGGAACTTATACTTGGAGACATTTGCGGCCCAATCTCGCCTTCAACTCCAGCAGGTAATCGATATTTCTTTTTGCTCGTTGATGATTTTAGTAGAAAAATGTGGGTCTACATGTTGAAATTGAAGAGTGAGGCATTCAGTGCATTTAAAAACTTTAAGTTAATTGTTGAGAATGAAGTAAACCAGAAAATCGGGATTTTTCGAACCGATAGGGGTGGAGAGTTTTGTTCGAAGGAATTTGAGGAATTTTGTGAACAAGATGGCATTCAACGACACTACACAGCTCCCTACACTCCAAAACAAAATGGAGTAGTGGAGCGTAGGAACTGGACGGTTGTTGCCATGACCCGAAGTTTTTTAAAAGGAGCGAATTTGCCCTCGTTCATGTGGGGAGAAGCAGTGAGGCACTCAATCTATGTGCTCAATCGAGTGCCAACACGAGCATTACGGGGGAGAACTCCGCACGAAGGCTGGACTGGAAACAAGCCTGATCTTCACCACCTGAGAGTGTTTGGCAGCATTGCATATATGAAAATCCCGGTTGTGCACATTCAAAAGTTGGATGACCGTGGCAAGTTAGTTATTTATCTGGGAAAGGAACCAGGATCCAAAGCCAGCCGATTGTATGATCCAGAAAAAGGGGTAATCTGTGTGAGCAGAGACGTGGTGGTTCAAGAAGGCGAGTTCTGGAGTTGGGAAAAACAGAGTGGGGAAGTTGTATTTCCAGGAATCGATTTGGATCGCATAGTTGAGCACTCAGTTGAAGATGCAGGCGAGACAGTTAATGCAGAATCAATAAATGAGAGTAGCGTATCAAATGAGCCATCAACTCTCGTCCAGAGTTATATAAACACCTCGACTGAGGCGTCAGAAGGTTCTACAGCGAGTGAACAGGGGTTTGCAACCAGTGATCAGGGATCAGTTTCGACCACAGTAAGCAGTGAACCAAGAAAATTCAGGCTGTTAAGTGATGTTTATAATGATACAGAAGAAATTGAGCTAGCTGACGATTTGTTGTTACTGAGTATTGAAGAACCTACGTCATTTGATCAAGTTGTACTAGAGAAAGAATGGAGGCAGGCTATGGAAACAGAACTCGAAGCAATAGAAAAAAATGATACGTGAAAGCTGACGGACTTGCCAAAAGGTCATAAGCCAATTGGTTTGAAATGGGTGTACAAAACTAAAAGGGAATCGAATGGAGCAATAGTAAAGCACAAGGCTAGACTCGTGGCAAAGGGATATGTTCAAAAACAGGGTATAGAATTCGAAGAAGCATTCACTCCAGTCACTCGTCTGGAAACTGTTCGACTTTTGCTAGCTTTGTCGGCAACAAACAGCTGGGAGGTACATCATTTGGATGTAAAGTCTGCATTTCTAAATGGCATAATTGAGGATGAGGTATATGTAACACAACCCATTGGTTATGAGGTAAAGGGTCAAGAGGGTAAGGTGTATAAATTACGTAAGGCGCTGTATGGGTTGAGACAGGCACCTCGTGCCTGGTATGCAAGATTGAGAAAATTCTTGAAACAACTTGGTTTTCAAAAATGTTCGTACGAGCACGCAGTTTATGCTAAGCGTGAAGGGAATGAGTCACTGATCATTGGTGTCTATGTGGATGACATATTAATTACAGGGTCGAGCACAGCAAATATCATCGAGTTTAAGCAGCAAATGAGTAAGGAGTTTGATATGAGCGATTTGGGAAGATTATCCTATTACATCGGCATAGAGGTTGATCAGAAACATAACTACATTGAGTTGAAACAGTCTGCATATGCTAAGAAATTACTTGAGGTTGCAGGAATGGTTGATTGTAATCCAAGCAAGTACCCGATGGAGCCAAAGATTCAACTTCATAAGGATGTAACAGGAAAGGCAGTGGATTCATCAACATATAGAAGCATCGTGGGTGGTCTACGCTACCTGGTTCATACCAGGCCAGACATAGCGTACGCTGTTGGAATGATAAGCAGATATATGGAACGACCAACCTTATTGCACTTGGGGGCTGTGAAACGTATCCTTCGTTATATAAAAGGAACGATAAACTATGGTCTGGTGTACTCAAAAGGCACAGGTAATCATATGCTGTCCGGATATTCTGACAGCGATTTTGCAGGAAATAGTGACGATCAAAGGAGTACGGGAGGCATGGCGTTCTACTTGAGTGAGAGTCTAATAACCTGGGTGTCGCAGAAACAACGCTGTGTGGCCTTATCCTCTTGTGAAGCCGAATTTATGGCTGTAACGGCTGCTGCGTGTCAAGGATTATTGCTGCAGAAATTATTAAGTCAGATTACAGATACAGAGGCAAAACCAGTTACTTTGTATGTGGATAATAGGTCTGCAATAGACCTGGCAAAGAACCCAGTGTTCCATGGACGCAGTAAACATATTGACGTGCGCTTTCATTTCATTCGTGATTGTGTGGAGCGTGGTGAAGTTATTATCAAGCACGTGAGTTCTGAAGATCAACGTGCGGATGTTCTTACTAAACCTATGTCAGCAGTCAAGTTTGATAGAATGAGGGAGCTGTTGGGAATCAAGAAGCTTGCAGGAACGTGTTTAGATTAAGGGGGAGTGTGTTGGTTTAATCTAAACGCATTTTAGTATTTTTAGTAGCAGTTTATTTATTTGTTTTATTTCTGAAATTAGTAACGGACTTGGTCCTAGTAGAAGTTGAGTTTCTGTAGGAGTCTGTTTAGGAAGAATAAGTCGTGGCGTCTTTGTAGGAAGGTGGTGCTACTTTCATGCAGTTGCCCGTTAGCTCTGTTTTTTTTTAAGCTCTGTATTTTTGTTCAGTTAAGAAGAAGAGTAAGAGTTATTTTATTCCAACACAGTTTTTCTTTCTGGTGCATACTTATAGTATCATGTTCAATAACCGTAATAAAGCTCGTGAACAGACGAACTGTATAATAACATATCACAATGGAATCAACAGATTGGACTATATTATAATCAAACCACTCAGGACCAACTAATGTTTGTCTGCATGAGTCCATATTTAAGTATGAAAAGCAGGTAGTGGATTCAGTTCCTTGGTCAATGGAATTCACTTTCTGATTCTTAACGAATGACTAAATCACTGCTGCTGTATTTTTTGGCTTTAACTTCAACAGCATCTCTATTTTTTAATTGCAAATGCGTCTCTCTCTGGCTATCTTTTTTGGCTAATTATATATTATTAAGTAATATGTATACATGTGCAATGTGACTACAGTATATGCTAATATTTTTACTGGGCTATGGGATTGGGGGTGTTTTCTGTCTGCGGCGTGGCGATCTGTAGAAACTAGAAAGGTCAAGTTGGCCGACTCGGCGTCTGCTGTAAAGTATGGGGTTGCCTATAACCACTAATTTAGTTATCGTTGAGCAAAACATGATATATAATTTCATTTGCTGTAATTTGGTGCAGAAGTACAAAATGACTGTTTATCCAAAGCAGCCGGAGCTTGATCTTATGATTTGTGGGTGCAGCAATCACATGCAATCATATTCAAGGAAACAAAACTTGCATTTAGATTGAATCGAGCATGTAACTGGCCTGGGTTCATCTAAATGCAAATATTGTACATATCTAATCTCGACACACAGATTCCATTAAACTGATTTCAGATGTTAGTGAGTCCAAATCTCTTACTAACAATATTCTCTCGTGACTTCTCCAAGTTGTCTGGACAAATGGGTTGCTCTTGCAGCACACAAAAATAGTATATAATATCTTGAAACAGTAAGAATGCAATGGCACGAGGAAGATCCTGCGCCGTCTAAAGGAAGTCAGTATCATGCTAGTACTTTATTAACAAATGAAAATGTTTCTTTGTGACAGCCTAGCCCCGGAAAGCAACAAATAATTTATGTTTCTATAACATTAATAACATATATTCTTTTTTGCTTTAAAAAGAAGAGTAAAATTTCTTCTTCCAAGGCCCTAGGAGCCAGCCAATTCAAGCATCTCATAATTCAATTCACTTGACTTCTTTAAAATGACATTAATCTTGGTAAGTTTTCTTCCCATGGCGAAGCAGTTTCATCAAAACTTGACGAGTAGAAGATCACTAATTTAAAGTTTAGTTGTAGAGTTCAACAAGAATACTAATCAGTCCGTTGATCAGTTAATTATTAATTTAAGCAGCCAACAATACCATATACTGCATGCTACCCATTATCTTTTGCCAATATATTCAACCCGTACACCAAGTTGCTAGTGATGAACACACATACTTCAAAGTTCCGACCGCAATAGTTAGCCTACATAAATTAGCAGATGATACAAAAAAATTACTAGTATAATCACGAAGGTAAGTCGACAATTAACAAATCTAAACAGCGGTTGTTTCAATTACATTCTGTGTGCTGTGTGCGTGGGTAGCACATGCAAACTTAACAGTTACTAGTGTAACTAATTAACTTCCACAAAACAGCCGAGCTTGAAACTTGGAATTACATCTTTTTACAAATGTTTTAAGTTTCGAAAGTAAGGGCGATAGGTTGATTCAAGGGTAATGATCTAGCTAAAACCATTGCGATAGGTTGCATTATAAATATAACCGTCTAAAAGCTTTATTTGGCCTCAGCAAACCATTGCATCTCGATCTAGCTCCGCTAGCAATATCATGGCGATATTAATTTTCTCCGACAAAGATTAAATTCGAACAAAAAAGAAGCTAAAACTAAGGTCTGTATATATAATCGATTAATATTTGTCAATTGCATTGCTGGGAGGAATCAAATATATAACATTAATATAATTATGTGATTAGTACCTTAAAAAGCAACAGAGGAGGAATCAATTTCATACATTAGTTTTTGGATTAGTAATTTTGATATATGAAATGAAACCTCTCATTCCTTCAATGTGAGTAAATCACATCCTTCCGTCTCTTGGGATTTCAAATCAATCTCATTCCCATAACCCATTCTCATACCCTCGTTCCCCGCCCATTCCCGATTTTGGTTCCCGCTCACTATTCACACACCATGTTGCCCTGCTACTAGGAGCCAAAGCTAGATAGAATTTAGCAAGTACCTGATGTGTGTAGGTTATATGCCTCACTTCCCGTGAAGCATAAAAATTTAAGTATATTGAATACTGAAAATTTAGCAGTGTATTTAAATATATATATTATCGATAATAATATAACAAATAGTAAAGAGAATTAACATTATGTATTATGGCCTATTAGATAGTGACACCTATTTTTATCATTTGATAGGTGTAAGGCCAGATTAGTGGCCAAATGATTTAATCAGAAGTATGGTATTGATTTTCTGGAAACTTTTTCTCCTGTGGTTAAAATGACAACTGCAAGATGTTTGATTGCTATTGCAGCTAGTAAACAGTGGCCAATTTATCAATAAGATATCAATAATGCTTTCTTACATGGAGTTTATATTAAAATTCCTGAAGGTCTACCTTCTTATGGTAAGAAAGTTTGCAGATTAAGGAAGTCTTTATATGGACTCAGACAAGCTTCTAGGAAGTGGTCTTCTAAGCTCATAGCTGAATTGTTAACTCAAGGATTTTACCAGTCTAAAAATGATTACAGCTTGCTCATAAAGAGGTATGCTGAACACATTATTTTAGTTGTTGTATATGTAGATGATATCATAATCACTGGAAAAAATTGGTTGCTATCAATACTTTAAAGCAGTACTTGGATTAATTTTTCAGCATTAAAGATTTGGATTTATTAAATTACTTTCTTGGTTTTGAGGTTTCTTATTTCAGTGAAGGAACTGTTTTATGTCAGAAAAAATTCACAAAAGAGCTACTTCAAGATTGTGGGTTTGATTTGACTAAGAAGGTCTCTACTCCTTTGCCTTTAAATGTCAAATTAACTTTCACGGATGGTACTTTACTTGCTAATCCTGAGTTCTACAGATCCATAGTCGGTAAGCTGAATTTTTTAATCAATACACAGCCTGATTTATCTTATAGTGTAAAGTTCTGAGTCAATTTATGCAGTCTCCCAGAAGCAGTCATTTAGATGCTTTACATCATACATTGTGTTACATTTCTAATACTGTTAGTCAGGGAATCATGCTCAAAACTATTGATCAGTTTACTCTTCAATCCTTCACAGATTCTGACTGGGCTGTTTTCCCAGCTTCCAGACCGTCTATTACTGGTTACATTATTACTGGTTACATTAGACCTGACAATTCGTTCGTGTCGTATACTTTTGTGTCGTGTATTTTCGTGTTTCGTGTACTTGAATGTCAAACACAAAACCGACATGTTTAGCGTTCGTGTACATTCGTGTTCGTGTACTTTCGTTTCTTGTCGTGTATGACGTGTTAATTGAATATTAATATATATTAAATTCAATATTAACATAAATTAAAATATAAGATTTTTAGGTAAAAAATTATAAAATATATGAGAAATATATATTTATATCTCAATTTTATACAATATAATGAAATCAAATAATATTTTAAAAATAAATATGCATATATTTATTATAATTCTATATATATTTATAAAAAGTATTAAAATATAATTATAATATTTATTTATGTCGTATACTTCGTGTCGTGTCGTGTACTCGAAGATTAAACACAAAACCGACACAAAATATCGACCGTATACTTTCGTGTTTGTGTACTTTCGTGTCGTGTACTAAAAATGCAAACACAAACACTAAATTTTCGTGTCGTGTGAGTCATGTCATGTCCAAAATTGTCGGGTCTAGGTTACATTCTAGTGTTGGGTCAATCTCTCATTACCTGGAAATGAAAGAAACAAAGCACTGTTTCCATGTCATCTTCACAGTCTGAATACAGAGCTATGGCTTCTACATCATCTGAGGTTACTTGGTTAGTCAGATTATTACAGGAAATGGGATTGCCTTCTCTCACTCCAGTCCAATTGCATTGTGATAACATGTCTGCTATCCATATTGCTAAGAATCCAGTCTTTCACGAGAGGACTAAACACATAGAAATCGATTGTCATTCAACTGTCTTATCTTCCTATTCAGCAACAATTGACCGATATTTTCACTAAGTCACTTCCTTCTCATCAGTTTCAACATCTATTATCCAATATGGGATTGGTTGATACCTTGTTTCCCCATATGCCCATCTTAGGGGGATATTGATAATAATATAACAAATAGTAAAGAAAACTAGAATTATTTATTATGGCTTATTAGATAGTGGCACCTGTTCTACTTGGTGACAATTAGAAAATTAGTTATTTCCCGCTTTTTTCCTTCTTTGTATAAAGACTTGATTGTAGAGAATATTTCAGTAAATTTTCAGATCGTATAAATACAATTTATATCTTTCACAGAAGTTCTCATACGTATACTTAGCTGCGGAGTATATATGTTACAAAAGGGAGCACATTCATATAGACACGCATAATATATTGTCCAAGGGCACGGGAGGCGGCAGAAGAGAGTTGAGATATGAGAATCTTTAACCACAATCTGGGAACCGGTGCAGAGTTAAATCGAAATTGAATAAGTACCAACTTGCCAAATCTTTATTTCACCGGCCAGATGTATGCATGCATATATATATAGTGGTGTTCACAGAATTAGGAATATGCGAGATTCAGTGACTTGACCTTTGAGCTCACTGAAGAGTGGAGAAAAGTCATTAGTAACATATGAAATCGGAAATTTAACAGATTGTAAAGTGACCAAGTGAGTATCTGTAATAATCTTTTATTAAAATAAACTGCTTTACGAATAACAAGGAGCAACTTCACATGCAAAATCAGCAGCCTGCTGCAGGTAAAACTAATTTATCAAATTCATGTAGCTGCTCCTGCTAGGCCCTATTACGGCCAAGTTCAGACTCTTTACATCAAACCTCTTGACCAATGTCATGTCCCAATACACATGTAAATATATTACAATTTATAATAATCCAACAATTAATATTTATATGTATACATAACATGTACTTATATTATTACTGCAATGAAAATGAAGATGTTTGTATTGCAATGAGTTACTCCGACTAAAAGACCAATATATATATAGTTGTAAAACTGTGGAAGTTGGAACATATGAGTACTGTTGCATGCTGGCCACTAATTAAAAAAATTAGGAAATTTTGTCCTCAAGTCTGTAAGTTGGAGTACTGCATCTCTCTCGCGTTATGGAATATTCCTCCTCAAGCTTTGGGAGGCGGGAGTGGTGTGCACATGCGTTACTTATTTACAGAAAATCGACATATTTTCACTCTATAAATACCTCTGCTGAACTAGTGTAATTCATTGCAACTACTACTACAACTCCTTCTCTCGTTTCCACTGTACTTAACTGAACCCAAACTTTCTGTTAACATTTCAACAAGTAATTAGGTCTTTGGTTGGAGTACCAAATTAGTTTACATAAAATATAGATCTATCCAATTGGCGAACGATGACCAAATTCAGTGGCATTGTCTTGTTTTTCTTAATGTTGGTACTGACAAATGAAGTAGCTAACATTGACGGAAGAAAGGTGGCGCCTGGGGAAAAGCCACAGACCGCTGTGGAAGTGATGTCCTTGGCGGAAGAGGGTAAAGCTAGCGCTGGTAATAGTGTTGCAATCCCTAGCCGGAATGGTGGTCAGATAAGTACAAAAGATGCCGGAGACGTGGATGCTTTTCGACCAACTACTCCTGGACACAGTCCTGGCATTGGTCATTAATTCTGATATTCACCCTTAACCTTTGCTAACTGCATGGCTGCATGCATGGCTAGCTCAACCTAGGGTTTCTGCAGCAACAAAAAACTCAAAATATTGAACTGTAAATTTAGTTTTAGCTTTTGTCCTTCACAGATATGGTTGTATATATGCAGCCATATATATATATATATCTGTTTTTTCAAATTTTGTTATTTCCATTCTAGTGCGCATGCATTCTGTAAATTAATGTTTTACAATTATCAAAACTTTGTTCTTAGATAAGTCCAAACAAACTCCTTTTTCTTAGAAAAGTCAAGGCAAACTAGGAATACATGTGACATATATAGCATTAGTTTATTAAACTAAAATACGACCGGTTAACTTCCAACAAACTTTCAATATTATCAAATTAGAAGATTTGGAATCATATTAATAAATATTATAGTTATAATTTTAAACATTTACTAGGAAATAAGTAATTAATATGTGTCCCCGATTTCATAAGTAACCAATATTTAATTAGAGTAGTCATAAAATATGGACAAAAAGCACAATTGGTTAAAAATTATTCCTTAACCCAAACCATGTATTTGGTTACGATTTCTAGTATATTAAAAAATTAAATCAGACTTAATAAAATATAAATTTTAATTTAAAATTATATTTTGATATGTTTACTATGTATATGATTATATAATAAAAATATTAATTTAAATTACATTGTAAAAAAAATATTGAGTTAATTGTTATTACATGTTATGATTACTAAGTTAATCTACTTTGTATTTTCTTAAATTAAAATAAAGTATGTACCCCTAATTAAATGTTTATATATATTGTAATACCTATACATATTATATAGTATTTTAAATTTTACTTTATATTTTTAAATTAATAATTTTGAGTGTAAATCTAATAAAAATAAGAAATGATAAAGTTCAAATTTTGGTTGGGAAATAATTTGTTTTTCAAGTTTGATTTGGTGCATGTGTGATCTGTTTTGGTTTTGAATTTAAGTAAATTGTTTATAAATTTGGTTTAAAAAATGAGAATTTAAAACAATAGTGAACACCCTTGGACAGGTAGCTAGCATTTTTTTAACTAGATAATTTATTTAATATTATTATTATGAAAAATATTATTAAAATGTTTATAATATGTTATATGTTATAAGTATTTTCTATTTTAATAGTAATGTATAGTGGTTTATAAATAAATTTTAAGTTAAATTTTAAAATTGAAAAATGTCTATTATAACTTCATTTCCTAACTTTGCTTTTCAAAAATTTTCTTTACAATAATATATACAAAACTCAAAGTTTTAAAAGGTAACTTTTAAGAAATTTATAATATGCATATATAGTATTAATCCAATAAAAATTAAATTAAAATATAAATTATAAACATAAATAAATCTAATTTACATACTGAAAATCACTAAATCTATAAATAAATAATATATTAATACTTTGCATGTCAAAATTTTGGCTAATATTCCTTTAATTTCATTATTTTTAATTTAAAAGTTTGAATTTTAAATTTAAAAAATGATGACTTTTTATATTTATTTAATAGTTTTGACGTTAACCATAGATTAACATTAATTGTAAGAAGAGTATTTTAACAACATTTTTATATTTTGAGTTTGTATATTTTCTTCAAATCTCACTTTCCATCCTAAAATTTTGTAATTCATATTATCAAAAAAGATTTAAAATTATCAAAAACTAATCGATTTATATTTTTGTCATATTCATGCTAGGATTTTAAAATTAGTCAATTAGTTAATTTGGTTTAGTGTATATAACTTTTTGACACATAATTTTTACTATTTTGATTGTATCTTAAGTTTTAAAAGTCAATTTATAAAATTTTACTACTCACACGAAACTTATAAAATAATAAATTATTCATTGTTGTTTTCACAATTATGATATAACTGAAATCGGAAAAAAAAATAGAAAAAGGTGATTAAGAATTTTATAATACGATATTACTTTATTTATAAAATTTATAAATCATAAAAGGACAAGTTATTTATGTATTTAAGTATATATTTTAAGTATTGTACAAGTATATATCATATAATATTATATAATCTTGACAGTTTAAATTAATTTTCAAGTATTAGGATATGACTATCTTTATTTATTCTCGTTACGCTTATTTTATTTAGCTAATAATTATTTACTTTTTTTCTTAATATAATACTCCCTCCTTTACATAATTGAGGCTATTATAAATTTACATAATTGAGGCTATTATAAATTATAATTTCATAAATATTTTTAAAATTACATATACATATATATATAAATAGAACATTATATTTTTATTTAGAAAAAAAATTAAAAAAATTGAGGCAACTATATTTTATAAGAGTTTTAAAATGCACTATACATCATCCCCAATATAAGGAATATTATACTTCAACTTATTATACTTCATTTTAAATTAAACCTAAACTTGATAAAAGAAAACTGAATTATTTTAGTTAAATTTATTTATTTTGCTTAAATCATTTTGGAATATAAAGTGTTACGAATAAAGTTATAGATTCAAGATAAAATATGGGATGTATATTGTAATTTATGTTTATATAAATTTTTTGAAAATATGCATTAAAAGAAATAAGTTATTGCAATAACGTTAATGTTTGATGTCAGAAATATTAAAGGGATGTTTTTTGACTGCGTTTCTAAATTTCGGATTGCAAATTATTTTAGTTAAAAATATTAAACCTGGATTGAAATTGTGCAAAAATTTTGGATATAAACCATAAATTAGTTAATATTAAATTATTATAAATATATGCGTGTAATGTGAATACATGTGCTGATATATTAGTTTGGTTAGCGGTTGAGGCTGTTTGTGCGCGTGCGCCGTGAACTGTGGTTCGTATAGTTTCATAATATTTTTTTAATTTTTTTAAAAAAATTAAAAATATATTATATAATTATACTTTAAACTAAACAACCCAGTGAAATTTTATGATCCCCTAAACCATCCATATAACACATTTTAAGATTTTAGGCAGCATGATATTAAAGCCCTGGTTTTAAACTCATTAACCTAAAAAGACTGTATATATGATTTGGGGATGCTGGTTAAGAACCTCCGGTTCTCGAACTTCAAAAGGCTACATTAGATGTGCAATAATCGATTCAGCACAAAGATACCATAACCTAGCTAGTAGCCCAAAGTTCACGTAAGTATTGTGGTTATGGACTTATGGTCATGCAAGGTAACAAATATTCACAAGTATGATTTCTAATAGGCAGTGCAACTTACAGCTAAAATTTAATAAACCTCATTTTCTTAACACTATTAATTGAGCAAAAACTAATAATTTGTGATCAGGCCCTTCATTGAATAGGGCAAATTTAGGTGGGGCACATTTTCAAATATACATATTTTTATTTATATATAAATTTTAGTTAAAAATTTAGAAAGATATTTAAAATTTTAAATTTTAAGATTAAAAATATTAAAGAAAAAGGAGGTCGAATATAGTATTAATTATTATTTTGGGCAAGTGCTTCATTAATTCTGAAAGATGTAAATATGACTGTATAAGTATGAATTAATTACTTAAATACAATATTAATCGTTCACTAGTACTAATATTATATATTATCTAGACGTTCTAATTGACAAATAGAAGTACTCAGTTACTTGACAGGATAATATTTTCCAAACTATATCTATTTTTATTGATTACATTTAAAAAAATAGTACTATCAATTAATTTAAATAAGTTGACATGAATGATAAATCTAAGTTTTTGTTTGACAATTTTTTAATGCTGAAATAGGATAATAAATTGCGTAAATTAAAAATAAGGGCAATAATGTCATATAAAGATTGAGTGGATTAATACTTTATCTAAACAGAAAAGATATATTATAAATATTTTAATATTGAGTTCACTTCAAAATTTAAGGAAAATAATTTTTAATTAAATATTTATTATTTTATTTGATAAAATTATTTTTACTGGGGTACTTATTTTTATTTTAAACTGAGAACACAATAATTCCTGTTTGTGACTGCACGAGTATGTCTAAGTAGAGAAACAAACATATATTATCAAGGGGCGGTTTACTGAGAAAGTAGTGAATGAATCTATATAATCTTAAAGGCTAATATTGCCCATATAAGATTTATCCATAAATTTACCCATGACCCATAACCCATAACCCATGATCCATGACTCATTTTATTTTTTTACACATAAAACTTTATATTATACACATATCCATGAATTTTTCACATTTATATCCACTATAACCCATATAAAAACTAAACTAAAATATCTATATATACACTCCCTGATTGTAGCAACTGAATTATACGTTTAAATTTATTTAGATTCTAATCATCGTAATCTTTGTTACAAACAAAATCAAACAAACAATATCTCTCAGATTTATCATTAATTTCTTTTTCTCCTTTCTCCTTTTTCACCCTTCTTATCTCTCAATTTTGTCATCGTCTTCTTTAATATATTATATATATATACATATATGTACGTAATGTATGTCTGATTTGTTTAATTTATTTGATTTGTACAGTATGAATATAAAATTGTTCCTACACCTATTACTTCGAAGATGTAATCAGGTTTGTGTTTGTATTTAAGATTATCATTATATTTATTTCAAAACTAAATCTCTATAATACTTTCTCTTCTATTTTTTACATGTTTGAGTGACTTTTTAAAGCGTCTTCTTATTAATTTATTATTCATAATTCATATATACAGTATACTACAATTTCAGACGATTATCAAGACTCAAATTACCCATCAACGTTTTAGGCGATTGAAAGTTCTGATATTCTCCACTCTACTGGTATAGTTCCTTTTGTGTATTACGAATATGTAGACCTCTCATGAAAAAGGGGCAACACCGTATTTGGTTAACTGATTTAAAAGTATGGCTAAGTTTTAACAATAATTTCTTGGATATATTTTTGTATCGCATTTTTCACTCCAACTGTTTGATGTTAGTTCTAAACAACTTTGTTTTGATTTATTTGTAATTTTTTTGCAGAATGTTATACTTTTGTTGTTTAATTCGGTTACTCTAATTATTTTAATTATGAAACTTGAAGTATTTTTTTCTGATTATATTATTCTCCATATTGGTTTGAATTTGTGCAGACGCTGGGGATAAATCTCACCATGTTTTCAAAAAATTTAAGCCATGTATGTATACCTATTTAATTTCATCGTATGTTTGTCGAGTTTGAATCTTTTTATTTATTTTCAATATCAATAAATAGTTGTAGGTTACTATTTCATAGTCGTGCACTTAAATTATGTAATTTGACCAGTGGTGTGCTATTATGTTGATACTCACTTATACCGTAGTTCTAGGCCTTCTGAATTGCAGACTGGGGAAGGTAAAAAGCTGATTTTCGCCGATGAAGCAGCAGCTACTGGTGAAGATGTGACTTCATTTGCTGCAATATCGCCTATTTATGTATGTAAGTGTTAATTTATGACTTTTTTATTTTAATCTTTGATGTTTACGGATGATATTTGACCTGATTTCAAAGATTGTCTATATATATAATGTTGATAATGTTTTTTCTCTTTGAATGCCTAGGTTATTATCCAAATCTGACTTTATTGATCCTCTTGATCACCCAACACAAATGTGGTTGATTCAGTTTAGTTTTTTTACCATAACAAATTTATCTGAAACTTATTTTAGGCCTTCCATAACACATGACTAATTCTCTTTTATACGAAGGTTTACTCGTAGTAAATATAAATTTAAATTCGGTTATATAACTGTATATATTAGTAGCATCACAAACATCTCAGAATAATTATTTTGTACTCAATAATCATTATAGTATTTTGGCATATAAGAAGTGCATTATGTAATAACCCCAAAAATTTTGAACTTTTTGTAACCCTTATGAATAGTGATTTTGCTGATTATGCTGAATAAGAAAACTTTTCATGTCACGCTATGTAGGGGTTCTTTTATTGATATTCTGAGATCTTATTAGTACTCTATATGGTATATAAGTGTATGTAAAGATCGTCAGAATCCAAATTCGAACACTTTGATTTTTCCCGAAAACCCACCAGATACAGAAAGAATTGAATATAAGGTAACATGATTAGAAGGATTTTAATTCAAGGATTATAAGAGAGGATCATAAAAGGAATATAAAATATTGAGAAAGGTTTAAAGGAACCTAAGTAATGAGATCCCGGATATGATCCCTCAAACGATAAACGAGAACGAAAGTTAAGTGAACCGTATAACAGATAAGCGGTCATTAGCCAAGTAATTAGGGGTTAATCAAAGAGGTTAGTGGGTGATGATGTCATCACACCAATAAGAAGAAGACAAGTGTAAGAAGATGACATAAGAAAGATGACATAGGCATGGTGACATAAGCATGACAAATGAAGGGATTGGTTGGTTGATTGTGAGCCATTCATTTTTTACCATGGTAAAAAGTTAATTAACAAACAAAATAATATCAACCAAGCCAAGCAAATCATAACACAAAACTTGAATTTTCATTTCAAGAAAGCAAGCTCTCGGCCCTTTCTCTTTTTCAAGGAGAAAAAAATCAATTTCCAAGATCCAAGCTTTGATAATTTGTGAGGTAATTATCCAAGGTTCCTTATGCATAGATATAGCTATCCTATGAATCTAAGCTTCCATTTCCTTCACAATCTCTTTCAATAAATCATTGAATAAGAGAATGAATAGTGTTTTCAAGAACTTGAAACTTTTGATCTTGTGTTTTGTATAGATATAGCTTTTGTAAGGATTTTCAAGGGTTGTTTCAAGCTCCTTAGTACTTCTACTCACCAAGGAAGGTATAATCTTATAACCTAGCCTTACTTTTGAATGTTTAGAGCTTGTTATATTTGGTATAGTTTATGAGAAGTATGATTCTTGTAAATTTAGAGTTTGGTTGGATTTGTAATGAGTTAGAGTTGTAAATCTTGGATTATTGGTTAATGAACTTAAGTATAACTTTTAGTTCATGTTTGGGGATAGCATAAATTGGAAATCTTGAGATGATGGGGCTGTTGTAGTGAGGTATGAATGGAGTTTGGTTGTAATGTTGATTGTGGGTTGATTTGTGGATTGATTGGAGTAGTTTAAAATTTGGTAATCGCGTAAACATAGCTGTCGTAATGCTCGATATACCTTAGACTGTTTTTGTTCTTCACTTCAGGACCCGTGAACTCACTGTTAGATTCTGACCATTGCCATTTTTAGATAGTTCATGTTACGAGCTTCGTTTTGATATGTGGTTCGCTTGAATCCGATGTACGGTTTAGGAGAAACGACCGTTTTAAGTAACGGCGTTTCGCGAACGAACCATTACCCCTCGCCTTACTTTGAAACCTTGGTTAAGGCCCTTAAATGACTAATTGGAGTATGAAACAATTATGTAAATTGATTTAGGAAGTTGGTAGAGTACTCGCGAAAGAATCGCCTTAAAATTCTTAATGGTTAATTTATTAAAAATGGTGGGGCCGAGGGTACTCGAATAACTTATGTGATTCGTTAAGCGTAGAAGTGACCATAAGCGAACGTTAGAGTTCAATTGGTTAAAGTCTAGTTTCTTAAGCGACCGGGGTTTAATTCTGACTTATGTTGTTGTTCATAGGTTATCGGACCCACTCTAAGCTTAAGTTTATCCGGGAACACTCAGACAAGTTTTCTACCCGTTATACTGTTGTTGTGATGTAAATATATGTATATGCATTATCTTGTGATAAGTGCATGATTGTTATTAGCAAATTTTGCGATATATTGGAGCATGCTGATATGGTATATATGCATGTCTGTTTCATAATCTTGATATCTAATTGTTGATTCAAATGCTTATAAGTTGCATAATACCTATGCTAGAGATATGCAGTAGTTGCATATACCCTTACTATAGGGGACCCAAAGGTGAACATTTTCTAAATCGGGAGTCGATGTTCCCGAGTATAATATATATATATATATATACTTATATATATATATGGATATAGTTTTCAAAACTATTAATTGAATAAGGTTTATTCGATAACTTTATTTTATTTAATGAATATTATTTTGAATATTCATTCGAGGACTTATGATTCCGCTTCTTTAATTAAATAATATTCTTTATTTTATTAAAGAATAATGTTTCGATAATCAAACCTATTTTCGATTATTCAAATAAAGATCGTACTTTCGTATAAGTATATCTTTGGTTATTTATTATTCAATTCAAGTATAAGTCTTAAAACTTCTACTTCAATTATTTTTATAGAGATTATCCTTCATGGGAATATTATTTAAATAATAATATTCAGATATTTTCTATATATCGGGACTGATTTATTTCATTAAATCAGCATTACTCAAAACATTATTAAAAATGTTTTAGAGTCTTCAAAATAATTTTTAAAAGTTAGAGCGGATCCCAAAACTCATTTTTATATTTAAGATCTTCCTTTTTGAAGGGGACTTGAATACTCGCTCAAAAATCTAAGGGATCCGGCTCTGTGGTGTATTTTATATTTGCAAAGAGGTTGTTGTTTTGATAAATGAATTGATTACTTACCCAACGTTCGGGAAGTAAGTCCATCTATTTGAGTCGGCATAAGCAACATGGGCTCAGTGGGCGTCCATGAAAGTGTAAGTGGCTCAGTGGGAGTCCATCAATGCGTAAGTGGCTGAGTGGCAATCCAGCATAGGTCCTAATGCGGCCAGGGTGATGACCAGTGGGGAATTCGTCCATCTACTAGTAGAAAATGTTACATCTTGGTATCTTTGCCTGATCAGCAAGATATCAGGTTTATACCAAGGTTTTCTCCTTTCCAAATTTATTGGATATTGCAACTCCGTTTATAATTTTCATAACAAAGGTTTTCAAGGAGTGTATGAAATGTATATATATAGGTGTATATATATATATCAGGACTTAATGAAGTATCTCGTAACTTTATTATTTATAATGATATTTCAAAGATTGAATCTATTCAAGTCTTTCCTTGTAGTCTCATCTATGTGATGAACTTTTGAAACTGATTATACCTTGAACGGTGGCAGTTCAAGTAGTATTCAGAAAAGATATAAGTATATTGGAGTATCTTGTAACTTCATCTTTTCAACTTATATCTGGTTAATGATTATCTTATGCATGACAAAGATTTTCACAAAAACGTTGAGACAAGGTTAGATATATGAGATCACCTTGCAACGATATTTTTATACAGTTATAAATTGGAACCCTGTGTATATTATGCATGGAAGAGGACATCCAAGATTTTGAAAAGTATATATACATATAGGCGTTGATGACGCTGTAGCTGAGGTAGGAACTACCAATAGGCCAGGCTTTCTACTTTTGATATACCAGAATTATGTATATTATAAATTGTAATAATTGCAAGGAATATGTAAATTATTCAGAAACCCTTTTAAGGTGTAATGGTTTATAATTGTGGAATAAAATGACTTGTGTTATTTTTGGTATTCATCTCTGAGACTATAACTTGTGGTGTGTGTGTGTGTGTATATTGTAGGGTCACAGTACGTAGTAGTTTGTTGTTTATAAAGATTGAGTGTTATTAAGGGAAATGGAACTCGTGACAACCCGGATCCCCGACCCCGAATTTGGGGGTGTTACATAAATGGTATCAGAGCCAAGCGTTATAAACCTCAGAGATGATATGACATTAAAATAATAAGTTCACTAAGATAATAAGAACTCTTGCCAAGTTCATAGTTGGACTACCTAACGTAGTACTAACAGTTAAAACCCTTATGGGAACCCTTATAAATATCATGATAGTAACATAGTTCGTTATCGTATAGGGAAGCGGGGCACCGAACCCTGAGGTTCAGGAGCATCAGCATGAGGATGTTTTATTACATGTTGGAGATCAGATGATGAATCCGATAGAGTACCCTAACGAGGGGCCAGATGAGATTCATACTGAGAATGTTGCGATCGAGGATGTTATCCCAGAAAGGATTGCTGCTGAGGAGGATCCTGACGAGAATGAGGAGAGGACCGCTGAGGAATTGATGATCGTAGTCAGGGCGACTACCAGAGCAAGGATGGCTGCGAGGGTGGCACTAGAGGATGAAGAGTTACCAAGGGCACAGAGGATAGTGAGGGCAGAAGGAGTGCGACCTTCCACGGCACCAATTATACCAGTAGCAGACCCTCTCCCAGAGGTTCTTGTAGACGTTCATGAGGTTCCACCAATTCCTGTTCCCTCCCCTGTACAGAGCCCATCACCTACTGAGGAAATGCCACATTTATCTCCTGCACCATTGTCACCTGATATCGTGCTTGGTTATCCATTTGGATCTCTTGGGTCTGCACCTCCTGCACCTCATGGAATGCTAGATGCTACCGTTCAGGCTTCTCTCATCGCTAATTATCATATGACTTTGGGTGGCCTTTCTGAGGCCCGTAATGTTAGGAATGATCAATTGGATCGACTTACTGCACCAAGGATTGAAGGCGGGGTACTTCCGGCAGGATTAGCTTATAGCATGGACAGGATTGAGGCTACCACCCAAATTACAGCTAGAGGCCATCTTGAGGGCCAGATTGATCCAGCTCTACTTGTGACTATCTTGTTGGATTTTTAACGCAGCGGGGTCATGGCAAAACACTTTTACACATACAAAATCCAAATAAAAGCATATAAATCGTGAATAAAAATTTGAGGGATCGAATCTAACCTTTTAAAATAATTCGGAGACAACGATCAGAGATCCTTAGCAGTTGCTCCTCAAGTGTGAAGCACTCCACCGGTATCCACCAAGAAAACGACTTTTAGGAGGAGGAGGAGGTGGAGAGAATTTGGTTTTCTGAAACTTTTGGGTTTCTCGGGTTCGAATAAAAATAGGGTCTATAATAGTGTATTTATAGGCAAAATTTTCAGCTGAAATTTTCCCATAAATAATATTATTATTATCCCATTTATTATTCTCATTAATAATTAAAATACCTTTTAATTATTAATCCTTTTTCTAAACACTTTAGAAATAATTCTCTCTCTTGATTTAATTTCCAAAAATTAAATCCTTTAATTAATAATATTAAGAACTTTTCTTAATTAATTTATAATCAATTAAATCTCATTTAATCAATTATTAAATTTGCCAATTAATTATTTATTTCATAAATAAATAATTATTAGCCATTATTAATTAATTCCTCCACCATTAAATCATTCTCTTTTTATGGTGTGACCCTGTAGGTTCAATATTAAGCCGGTAGTAGAAATAAATAATAATAAAACTATTTTATCATTATTTATATAAATTCTCTAATTTATTAAATATGATTAATTAATTAATCACATTTATTCTACATCGTGAGTGATGCTTCTCAACATATCGCGACTATCCGGATAACATGAATTCACTGCTTAGAATACCAAGAACCTGTCAGTGAATAGTTACCGTACAATAAACTCCTTCTACCCTACAATGTCCCGATTAAATACAAGGCATGGATCTCGTGTCAAGCCTATCTAATTCAATCACTTTCTTACCATTTACTATGCGTAGTTCTATGCAAATTAGAAACTCCTTTCTAATTTCATTCACTCTGGCCAGAGATTCCTGAACTAGCATAAGTGGATCAGCCTTGAACATTCGCTTCCTTCACTGGAAGGGGTAGATCCTTTATTGATCATACACTATCTTCGTGTACAAATTTCTATACCCAGAAGAGCCCTAATAATTGTCCCTGGAGACTAAGAACTAAACCAAAGCATAGTTCAGTGTACACAAGATTACTATGATGACCTCAAGTCTAAGGATACTTGTACAACTATCACTAAGCGAACAACTGCTGACACGTGAGTGAACTCCATCAGTTGTTCAGCTGGGCGAGTCATGTTCAGTGAACTTATTCTATAATAAGCACCTACATACTAGCTATAGTGTCACCACACAAATGTCTATGAGAACAGACATCCTTCATAATGAAGCAAGCATAGTATGTACCGATCTTTGCGGATTATTAATTACCAGTTAGTAATCCTACGACCAGGAACTATTTAAGTTTAGAGTTATCATCTTTTTAGGTCTCACTATTATGATCTCATCATAATCCATAAAAAGCTTTACTCTAAACTATGGTATATCTTATTTAAACACTTAGATAGATAAAGCCCGTAATAAAAGCAAAACAAGTCTTTATTAATATCAATTAAATCAAAACAGATTAAATAAAAGTTATTCCTAAATCCTAATACATGATTGGACTTAGGACATATTCCTTTCAATCTCCCATTTGTACTAAAGCCAATCACTCTGGTATCTAATACCCATTTTGTCTTTATGACGATCAAAGTGACTTTCATAAAGTAGCTTTGTGAGTGGGTCTGCTATGTTGTTATGTGTGTCAACTCTAATTCAATACAATATAAGAAATGTTACCGCGCTCCCACTAACCCTTTTGTAGACGCATGGTTCATCTGCGTTTTTGATAAAATCAAACTCTTTGATTGTCTCATCAAAACGAATGTTCCATCTTTCGAGAAGCTTGCTTTAAACCACATATGGTTCGCAGCAGCTTACACACTAGGTTTTCATTTCCCTTGGAAAGAAAACCATCTGGCCATCTGCCAGATTTCATAGTCGTAGTAAGCAGCATTCGCTAGCAAAATCCGAACTGATTTTAACAGGGCTACAGGTAAAAGGTTTCATCAAAGTCAATCCATTGCCTTTGTTTGAATCCTTTTGCCACAAGCCTGGCCTTATAGGTCTCCACCTGGCCATCTTCTATAATCTATCTTTTGTATACCGTATACATAGATTCCATTCCGGATTTCATGGCACTATGCCATTTCTCTGAGTCAACACTACTCATAGCCTCATTATAGGTCACAGGGTCGTCATCATCAATGATCGACAACTCATTGTCATTCTCAATGACAAGGCCATATTACCTCTCAGGTTGGCGAGACACTCTCCCTGATCTATGAATGGGCTGTTCCACAAAAGATTGTTCAGTCAGAACAGGTGTTTCCACTTGAACCGTAGTAGTTTGTGCTTCTTGAACTTCATCAAGTTCAATTTTGCTCCCACTGTTTCCTTCAAGGATAAACTCCTTTTCCAAGAAGGTAGCATGTCTGGAGACAAACACCCGATGATCGGTGCAAAAGTAATACCCTAAAGTCTCTTTAGGATATCCCACAAAACTACATTTTACGGATCGATATTCCAGCTTATCTGGGTCAACTTACTTGACATAAGCTGGACATTCCCAAATCTTAACGTGTGTAAGATTCGGTTTCCTTTCTTTCCATATCTCATACGGAGTTTGAGGAACAGATTTTGGAAGGCACCTTATTCAGTAAATATGCTGAGGTTTCCAATGCATAACCCCATAGGAATACTGGAAGATTTGCATAGCTCATCATGGACCGAACTATGTCTAACAAAGTTCGATTTCTCCTTTCAGATACCAATCTGGAGGCGTCCACTGGGAGACTATACCATTTACTTTGAGATAATCTAGAAACTCTCCATTCAAGTATTCACCACCTCGATCTAATCGAAGAATTATAATACTCTGTTTGGTTTGTTTCTCCACTTTATACTTATATTCTTTGAACTTTTCAAAGGCCTCAGACTTGTGTTTCATCAAACACATATTTGAATCTAGATCTATCATCTATGAAAGTAATGAAGTATGAAAATCCACCCATGGCTTGCTTAGACATTGGTCCACATACATCTGTGTGTACCATTCCTAGCAAATTTGCAGTCCTCTCTCCATGTCTACTAAATGGAGACTGCAGTGCCACTACAAAGTGAGATTTTCATCATCCCTTTTCTTTTATTAGTTTGTTCAATCTGAAGTAAATTATGTCACATATATACAGACCATTATTTAAAGTACCACGTCCATAAAGAATATTATCTCTAAGAATAGAACATTCATTATTCTCAATAATAAATGAAAATCCAGCCAAGTCTAACATGGGAATAATATTCCTCACAATCGAGGGAACAAAATAACAATTATTTCAAATAATAGTCTTGCCTATAGGCATATGTAAATGAAATGATTCTACATCTTCAGTAGCAACTCTTGCTCCATTTCCCATCAGTAGAATCACCTCCTCTTCCTCAAGAGTCCTACTTCTCCTTGGTCCCTGCAATAATTGCAGATATGAGAACCACATGCGGTATCTAATACCCAAGTAGAAATTTGATTTAATGACATATTCACTTCTATCATGAACATACCTGAATCAGAAGCGGTAGTCTCACTACCCTTCTTCTTCTTCATTTCTGCAAGGTAAACCTTGCAGGTCCTCTTCCAGTGCCCCACCTTGTTACAGTGAAAGCAAACAACTTTGCTCTTGGGGTCTTCAGCTTTTGGTGGAACCGGCATTTTCTCACCTACTTTCTTCTTCTTGGAAGAGTTCCTCTTCCTTTTCTTAGGATTGGAACCTTCACCAATTAGAAGAACATAACTCTTCTTAGGGGGGAAATTCGATTCCGCAGTCTTCAACATGTTGTGGAGTTCAGGCAGGCTGACATCCAACTTATTCATGTGAAAGTTCACAACAAACTGCGAGAATGAACTCGGAAGCGATTGCAAGACCAAGTCTTGGCTCAGCTCCCCATCCATGGCAAAACCAAGTTGTCCAAGACGTTCAATCAAATTGATCATCTTAAGTATATGGTCATTCACAGATGATCCCTCAGACATCCTACAACCGAACAACTCCTTCGATATCTCATATCGAGCTGTCCTCCCCGCCACATCATACAACTCTTGTAGATGCATTAGGATAGTGTGAGCATCCATATGCTCATGTTGCTTCTATATCTCAATGTTCATAGATGCTAGCATGATGCATTGAGCAACATTTGCATCATCTATCCACTTACGATACACAACGTGTTCATCATTATGTGCATCACTAGCAGGTTCAGTAGGCTTAGGTGAGTCAATCACGTATTCCAGCTTCTCAATCCTGAGAACAATTCTCAAGTTTCGAAGCCAGTCAGCATAATTAGGACCAGTCAATTTGTGAGCATCTAGTATGCTCTCGAGTGATAGTGCAGAAGACATAACGTACAAAGTAAATCTGTAAATGATAAACACATAACAACACTTAGCAAATATTCGATTTCATTTCAAAACACTATATGAATCGGGTCTTTATTCATAAGTGGCTCCCACTAGTTTTCCTAATTTATTCAACCCCCTACGTGAAAAATTAAGCATTCATAATGCTAGTGGGAATAGGGATCCTACATTCCATTGCACGACCCCGGCTGTAGCACGAACCGCCATGTAATGTTCAATAGGCAGACAACTCTTGTCAATTACATCTCATGTTATTCCCTAATCAAACTTTAGCCTCTTGAATAATTGAGTCTCGGCTGTAGCACGACAAACTCAATATTCTAAGTCAAGTCAAACCCAACATTCCGTACAGTTGAATCAGTCCCCAAAGGCCCACGGCTGTAGCACGTACCGACCTTTAGATTCTTATTCAATGTACACATCTCTATGTAATAGACAAGTATTTCTTATTTCGAAATCAAAGCCCTCGGCTGTAGTACGAACCGACAATGATTCAAAAATAAGAACTACTTTTCTATCATGTTGGAAGGCTATGACCGACACAAGCCCGTTGTATCATTGGCCAAATACTACTTGATATTATTTAATTTTAGAGGGATTATATTATGTTACAATTATAATCATATTATAAAGAAATTCTTCCTTTTAAATTAAATATTTTAAATCAATAATCAATAATCAGATGATTCCCAGATCGGGTGGAGCATTGTCAAGAGGCGTCACTTAATAACCCTTTCTTACAGATAGAAATCTGTTGTTGACAGAATCATCCTTTCTCTCATATCGAAAATTTATATTCAATTACGTGTTTCACAAACACAAGAATCTCATGATTGTATTCATAATATTATTCTTAAGGTTATGAAACAATTTCACTATACTAGGTTGTCTAACAAATGCCTTATGTTTATTTAAGTTCACCTAAATCTATCATCGCATGATAAACTAAGCATATATCACATATATCAACATGAATAAACATCAAGGTAGGCATGATATATCATCTAGCACATTAGTCTAAGCATTATACATCTCTATGTATCACATGAAGCAATTAAAAGCAACTAAAACAGTCAAAAACAGCTTTAAAACACTTCATGGAAATATAAATAGTTCAAAACTTTTATATAAACTAAAATTGATCACTCCATTAGATCCGTCTCGGAAAAACGAATCCAACGGTATATTGCACGCCCAAAACGGAGTTACGAAACTCCCAGAAAATCAATTTTAATATCAACAGACGGCCTGTAACGCATTCCGGTGATGCGTTACACCCCTTTTAAGCCATTAAAGGGTGTAACGCATTCCGTGAATGCGCCACAGGTGTGTCATGCATTCCCGGAATGCGTTACACCCCTATAATTTTTTATTTTTTTTTCTTTTTTTTTTCTTTTCTGCCGGCTGACTTTTCTCGATACCCGTGCCTGACAGCCCTGTCTTTCTCTCAGCAGACGCCGTAAATGTTCTCTTTATTCCGTGCAATACAGATAACAACAAAGCAGATGTATATACAAACATATATATATATATACTATATATACATATATTTACTTATTTAATTACGAATTTAATTGCAAGAACTTCAAAAATTCATAATAAAAAATCTATACATCCTAAAATTATGAAAAAAATACCCAGACGATCTACAACACTTGTAGAACCCAGATCAACATTCAAAATTATTCTGAGAAACGATTTCTCATCAGACAAAATTAATCCATGATATAACTTGTAAAAATCATAATTAATTCATACAAGCACATAAAATTCTGAAATTTTTACCACAGATCTATATGCAAACAGCCTATGCTCTGATACCATTGTTGGATTTTTAACGCAGCGGGGTCATGGCAAAACACTTTTACATATACAAAATCCAAATAAAAGCATATAAATCGTGAATAAAAATTCGAGGAATCGAATCTAACCTTTTAAAATAATTCGGAGACAACGATCAGAGATCCTTAGCAGTTGCTCCTCAAGTGTGAAGCACTCCACCGGTATCCACCAAGAAAATGACTTTTAGGAGGAGGAGGAGGTGGAGAGAATTTGGTTTTCTGAAACTTTTGGGTTTCTCAGGTTCGAATAAAAATAGGGTCTATAATAGTGTATTTATAGGAAAAAATTTCAGCTGAAATTTTCCCATAAATAATATTATTATTATCCCATTTATTATTCTCATTAATAATTAAAACACCTTTTAATTATTAATCCTTTTTCTAAACACTTTAGAAATAATTCTCTCTCTTGATTTAATTTCCAAAAATTAAATCCTTTAATTAATAATATTAAGAACTTTTCTTAATTAATTTATAATCAATTAAATCTCATTTAATCCATTATTAAATTTGCCAATTAATTATTTATTTCACAAATAAATAATTATTAGCCATTATTAATTAATTCCTCCACCATTAAATTATTCTCTTTTTATGGTGTGACCCTGTAGGTTCAATATTAAGCCGGTAGTAGAAATAAATAATAATAAAACTATTTTATCATTATTTATATAAATTCTCTAATTTATTAAATATGATTAATTAATTAATCACATTTATTCTACATCGTGAGTGATGCTTCTCAACATATCGCGACTATCCGGATAACATGAATTCACTGCTTAGAATACCAAGAACCTGTCAGTGAATAGTTACCGTACAATAAACTCCTTCTATCCTACAATGTCCCGATTAAATACAAGGCATGGATCTCGTGTCAAGCCTATCTAATTCAATCACTTGCTTACCATTTACTATGCGTAGTTCTATGCAAATTAGAAACTCCTTTCTAATTTCATTCACTCTGGCCAGAGATTCCTGAACTAGCATAAGTGGATCAGCCTTGAACATTCGCTTCCTTCACTGTAAGGGGTAGATCCTTTATTGATCATACACTATCTTCGTGTACAAATTCCTATACCCAGAAGAGCCCTAATAATTGTCCCTGGAGACTAAGAACTAAACCAAAGCATAGTTCAGTGTACACAAGATTACTATGATGACCTCAAGTCTAAGGATACTTGTACAACTATCACTAAGCGAACAACTGCTGACACGTGAGTGAACTCCATCAGTTGTTCAGCTGGGCGAGTCATGTTCAGTGAACTTATTCTATAATAAGCACCTACATACTAGCTATAGTGTCACCACACAAATGTCTATGAGAACAGATATCCTTCATAATGAAGCAAGCATAGTATGTACCGATCTTTGCAGATTATTAATTACCAGTTAGTAATCCTACGACCAGGAACTATTTAAGTTTAGAGTTATCATCTTTTTAGGTCTCACTATTATGATCTCATCATAATCCATAAAAAGCTTTACTCTAAACTATGGTATATCTTATTTAAACACTTAGATAGATAAAGCCCGTAATAAAAGCAAAACAAGTCTTTATTAATATCAATGAAATCAAAATAGATTACATAAAAGTTATTCCTAAATCCTAATACATGATTGGACTTAGGACATATTCCTTTCATATCTTAGGCCTCATCACCGCCTTAATGGAGTAGGTTAGGGATGTTGTGTCTGCCCGCATTTCTTGATCCACAATAGTGTGCAGAGTCAGAGGGATCAGATAAGGATTTCATGTAGCACCGCTTTTGGAGGATTAGCCTAAGTTATGAATGATTAGTTTTAATGACTAGATGATTATCTATGGTAGTACTTTTGGGATAGAAGTGATCAGATCAAATGATATAATTCTCTTTCATGTGTTCAGTTGTTGTACCCTCATACAAATGGTTATGTATATATTCGTTCCTTTCAGTTCAGATCAGTTTGTTGTGATAAGTTCATATTGTTAATTGCACTATTAACACTTAAGAATGTCATGAAGTTTATAAAACTTGAGAATTCATAATTTACGATCATGTAAGGACTGAACGAGGGAAAGATTTAAGCAAAGTAAGTAAGACAAATATCAAGAGATTCTCAATTTTTTTTTCTCAAGCATTATGCCCCCACGAGGAATAAGATTAGGGGCAAACCCTGAAAATCATAATCAGGGAGGTTGTAATCAAGATACAAGGAACTCAAAATGTAATGAAGTGGAAAACGAGGATTTTAAAATATAAGATGACCCCGATTATGGGGAGTAGGAAGAAATATTTAGACTGAGAAAATAGAACTCGAGTAAGGAAGGGAGCACCAAGACGGTACTCCGATGAGGTAATTCATGGACCTGCCTAAACAAAACTAATACTTTTACCCCCAAACACCACCCTGAGGAAACAATATGGTGTGAAATTCTTTCATGACCTTTAAGTCGCTAAGCTCTCAGAGTTCCAAAGAACAAGCTGACCCAATCGAGGCAAGAGCCTGGCTAAAGGAAATAGAGGAATGATAAGGGAGTTGGGTATGAGGAAACCCTAAAGACCTGTATTAATAGAAATAGAAAAGTGTGTAATCATCAGGATGAGGGTGATTCACCATGAGTTAAAGTTGATGGTTGAAGGCATAGGAGGTACATATATTTTATTCCCTTTAAGTTGGGAAGATTCGAGGAAACCTTGAGATAGTTCGAAGGATAAATAATGAGACGCGGATGGACTGAGGAGGCAAGAAAGTAGGAAATTAGGAAATTGGATGAAGGAAGTGACCTTCAAGAATGTGAAGTGTATGTAACACCTGTGACTTGATATCCAAAAGGGAGACACCAAGTACAAAAGATATCCCAACATTGAGATGACTGTTGAGATAAATAACAAAAGTAAAAGAGGATTTGGTAAAAAGAAGTTCACGTTGAACATGACCAATATCTTTCAGAACATCCCTGTTATCATTACCAAATCAGGAAAGAAAAGTGGATAACCGTTATTGTCTTTTGGAGGCCATATGGATTGACCTCATTTTGGATAAGGATATTATTATAAAATTTGGTTTAGAATATCGAGGTGGAAATGATTGAATAAGATACCCTTATCAAGGATATATGACTTGATTTATCCATGGAAGGATGTAAGTACCTTTTTAAATCCCAACTTTCAGGAAGAGCTAAAAGGAATTTTAGATTTGAATCTTTAGTATCATATTCCTTGTCCATCAGTGACTGATCATTCAAGAGTTTGACAAACCTGTCATATAATTCAGTTAATGACTCATCACTTTTTGAGTCAAAGTGCTCATACTCTTGAGTAAGTATAGTCCTCTTGTTTTTCTTGATTGCATCAGTTCCCTGACATCTTGTTTCCAAAGCATCCCATATTTCCTTTGCAGTCTTGCATTGAATTACCCGATTTGAGATGACATTATCAATGGCACTATGCAGCAAATGCCTTACCTTTGCATCCTTGGCATTAGATGAGATATCTTTAGCTTTGTATTCACTTTTCTCCTTTGGCATGGTCTTTGCTGGCTGATCTGCAAGTACAACAGAGAGTTTGGTTGGCTTATGCGGTCCTTCATAAATTCTGTCAAAGTATTCTGGATCTGTAGCTTCCAGAAACATAGTCATCTTCACTTTCCATATGGGATACTCAGAAGATCTGAGCATGGGAAACCTGATAGTCTCATATCGACTGTGGGTTTGAGTCTTTGGAGTTTCTTCAGTTTTGGCGGGCTTGGTTAGATTTTCTGCTTCTTCAGACATGATTGTTTTGGATCTTTACTGTATGTGTGTTAACAGATAGGCTCTGATACCACTTGTTAGGTCACACAACACTGTAGAAGGGGGTTAAATACAGTGTAGAATACAATCAAATCAATTTAGAACACAAGTAACAGAAAACAGATGTATTCGATATAATAAAATCTGTTACAATGGAACTGTCCTCTCTCAGTGATGAAAAAATATCACTAGAGCTGCTAGGTTACAATATATGATCTTCTCGATAATCGTAACACATATAGTGTAAACCTATGTATGTGTTTATATAGACACACAGTTATAAGATAACTTCTAATTGATATGGAATATAATTATGTATCCTAAAATATATCAATCAGATATCTTATATAATTCTTTTAGTCCTCTAACTCTTTCCATGCATATCTTCTTTTGTATTAGTCTCGATCTTCTTTCCTGTAAATCAGCTTCCTTCCTTAACTGTTAGTCCTCCAGTACTTAAGTTATGATATCCATCTTCTGATATTATCTTCTGATAATCTAATTCCTGATATCCTTAAGTCCTCACTTCAAGTAAGTCCTGATTCCAGTAAGAACTGATATTTCCTGTTTGTTAAGATCTGAAAACTAAACATGAAACATATTAGACATGACATCTCAAATATATCTAACAGAGAGAAATAAAGAAACAGACTGACTTCGTTATACGTCACTGATATTCCAATCGCATTGCAATCAACTGTTGTTATTGGTAATCCCATCAGCTAGCTCAGCCCAACTTGATTGGCATACCTTCGAATATTTGAGATGATAAAATCATGAATTCCAAAGAGAAAAGAATTTTATAGAATAACAGAACCAAAATCTGAATTTGTGATAAAGTATTGTTGAAATAAAAGAATAACTGAGATATCAATATGATCAAATGAACTTGGTATTGCGTGTCCAAATTAAGACACTACTAAAGGTTGTTAACCTTCTTGTAGTCACAACACACACAAGTGATGGCGTCCCATCCAACTCCTATCACACAGACATGTATACTTTGTGTCCCCTATAGTTAGGGTTGTCCATCTCAGTCAGAATAAAAGAATATCAAAGGAATTCAAAATCAAACGAATAAAACTAAAAAGATTTCAAAGCTGATATTTATGAAGGAAATGAAATCCAGAGAACAAAATTTTGGCATAAAATGACTAAACGGGTGTTAGGGAATATATCCTCTAACAGATATCCCTTTCTGAGAGAGGTCAAAAGAAGTTATAGAAAGAGAAGGTATTGCCAAGGTCTTAATACTTATCTTCTATTTGAACTCTTCGGTTGACTCGTTATCCGATTCTCGACACTTCTTCATATTTCAAGGATATCGATAATCTTCATTGTCGTCGAAACGTAGTAGCCTCGAAAGATTTCACACTAGAAGTTCGCAACTGCCAAGGGTTTTGTCAAGCTCAGTATAACCATTTCAAAAGAATGCGCCTATCTTAACTTACTCGTTGGTACTATATCCAATTGTCCAATAGGAACTCGATATGAGCTCAAGCGTCCTCACATAACTATACACACTCCTACACACTCTCGTTTCTAGTTTACTATAACCTCGGCTCTGATACCAACCTGTAACGCCCCCAAATCCAGGGTCAGAGGATTTGGTCGTCACTATAAAACCTCAATCCAAATTAACCTGTTAAATCAATATGCAAATGCCAACGAAAGATATTTAGCATCTATGACCCCAAACTAATCCAAGATCTTTTAAGGTTACAGTTCTAGAAATAAGAATTCTAAATTCCATACATAATTTTCACTTCCTTTTAAAACTCTTTTCAACAAATTCCAATTCAATACTAACCCGCTAGTATAACTTTGAAAAGAATTATACTAGGCCCAACTATAAAATAACACAATTATAATATAATATAATATAATATAAACAACTTTTCATAACAGAACTTACACTAGCCCGCAAACCCTGGACCAACCACCTTCCAAAAGCTTCTTCTTGGCTTCCTTGAATTACGCGGCTAAACAGCGCAAGCTAATCCTCACTGGAGGTTAAATTTAAAAGTAGGCTATGAGCGAAAGAAATGCTCAGCAAGATCATTATAGCAAATATAGGGTCATTTTGATATAAAACTGACATTCGTAATAGCGCAGAACATTTTAAAATCATAATTGCTGAAACAGAAAATTTATTAAAGAATCGGATAATTGTTTATCACTGCATTCAAAACTCTTTTTGATATTTTCGAGCGAAATGCTTCAGCAATACTTTGATTCTTGATGAGAATAAAACTCGTAAATCTGTGTTTACGGAAATATCGTAAACAACAATAATATGAAACAATGATTGTGGACTGAATCACAAACTTTATTCAAAACCGAATTCTTGATATTAATAATCATTTTGTTGTCATATCAAATTAGTTATCAATACGAACTTTGATGCTCAAAACATCCCATACTGAAGTCAACATCAATCGTCTATACTGATATCGCCTTTAATATTTAACAACAAAGTAAATATCAGCATAAATCAGAAACTGAATCAAAACTGCATTTCACCATTAATCCAAAATAGAAACAGTTCATAAATCATTTATTCTATAATTATCAAAAACAATATAATAATCTAGATTAGGATCTTTCACCGACGGACGTACTATCACATGCTGATCAGTCCGTGTGATAGCACAAGGTCATGATTCATAGAAACATGTCCCCAAAACACGAGTACTCAAATAAAAAGGCAATATATTTGCCTGTGGCACAAATTGTGTCATAATATTTCATATGACACTTAGCAATAGCCCTCCGCTGGACCGTCCGCCCCGGTCACTTACGCATTGATCCAATCTTAAAACCTTTTATTGAAAAGGGGTCATAATAATTGACACCCAAATTAATTTTATTCCCCTATTTACTTGGGTAGGAATATTCACAACGAAATCATCTTCTCAAAATCCAAAACATTTATAAATCCAGTAATTTGATGAGTAACAAAATTTAACTATTTTGAACATAGAATAGCAAAAAGTTCTTGCATAATAAGCATTGAATTCAGCGATATGTAAAACATTTATCTATTCTGAACTGGAAATAGGGAAAGCAATACTTGCATAATAGGATTCAAAAATAAATATCACTTGAACAATAAGTGATGATACGGATACTTGCCTCTGGTTTTTAGCAGTTAGTCACAATCGTAGAAACGCAATTATCTCAGTCTGTCATCTCAAGGCCTCACCGTCTTTTACTTCGCTAAATCTCTGATATGTTGCTCATGCAGTGCTTCAACCCAATATTCCATACTATTCAACTCTAGTCTTCATCCATACCATCTGGTCTTGATTGTCTTGAAAGAATCGTATCTAAAATTAGAAAATATCATTTTAATCGTCTAAACGATAATTACTCGACGAATTGCGCGTCAAAACCCTATTGTCTACCCATACGATAGTCCACACATAAAGAAAATAGTCAGATACAAGACTCTTGACTCAAATACGCACGTAATTCACATAGCACGTAAACACATAACTCACGTATCACATAATTCATATCACATATGACTTGGTTCGCCAAAAGGTTCGACTCGGTACGTTTTACAACTGAAATTAGGTTAATAACAGTGTTTATTGATCAGATACTGACTCAAAACGACTCGCAAAACAAGTAACCTTTCGAAACAAAAGAATTTGTGTCTTGAAAGTTTTTTTTAATAAAAGCATGATATTTTTTGAATCTAGACGTGTTCGTTTCGTATTAAACGGACGAACGGTCTATTTATTACGAGTAAAATAAGAATAAATCAAATAATAAAAATATTAATTAAATATTCAATACTTTTATATAATTTTAAAAGATCAAAATAATTTTAGAATATTATTTGGCTCCATTATAAATAATAACACTTCATTCAACTATTTACAAATAAAATTAATTGATTAAATGAATTAATCAATTAATCAAATGAATATATAATTAATCAAAACAAATTATAAATAATTGAATCAAATTATGATTTTTGAAAATAATAAAAGATAATGATTTAAAATTGAAATAAGTATTTTAGAAAAAAAATTCGAAATAACGTCTTTGTAATACGGACTTTTCCCAGGGTCATAACCCCTCAAAATAAATCTCAAACACCACTATCCAACTATATTCTAATAAAATTTATAAATTTAAAACACACGATAATTTATATTTGCATGTATAAACAAGCCAGAAATGAAAAACACGGCCAAAAGCGACTTCTACAAAAACTTCTAAAAATTATGAAATAATTATATAAACACTAACATACTATAATATACTCAAGTACGAAAGCGGAAATTCGAAATCGTTACCCAAAATAAATTTCGATCATCTCGAGGAGAATATCTGATGTCTGGAAAATATCTCCAGAAAAATCCGAGATTAATAGCCATAGACATACACACGCTGAAACGCCATGAGGAGTAATCAACACCGTCAAATTCATTTTCTACGCCCCGGAAATAAATTAAAACGGAAAATATGTTGCGCAAATTTTCTTCTCAAAACCTCGCAATATATATACCTATGCGAGGGTATTGAAGCGCTGATTGTTTATATATATATAACAATTGAAATTTGGTCGAACGGTTTAAGAGATATGAATTTTTGAAAATTAAAAGTATATAAATATACTAGGCAGAGAGAGACAGAAGAGAGAGGTGTGCAAGGGGAGAAAGGAAAACATATCGGGGGAAGGGAGTAAGGGGTACGGGGCAGGGGCAGGGGGTGGGGGTGGCCACGTTTTCTCCTCTCTTTTTTTTGTTTGTTTGTTTTTTTTACTAAAAATTAATACAATATATTTGAAATTAACCCAAAATTAATAAATAGCGGGAATTAATATTAAATTAAATTAATATAAAATTTATATCAAAATTCTCCAAAAATTATGAATATTTCAAAAATGCCAAAATATAAAATATTTGGAAGTCCCACGATTTTATAAAAATAAAAGTTTGATTTTAGTGGGGTTTTACGTCCCGAAAGGGGCCCGGTCCAATAATTTTCATGAAACCGAAATATTTCTAAAATTCTTGGAATATTTAAAAACTAATAAAATAAAAAATTTTTAATTTTTAAAACATTTATATAAATCATGCGTCATATTCGCATTTTACGATTTAACGAACAAAAGTGCGGGTAAATATAATCCAAAAAAGTTTCAAAATAATTTCAAAATTCTCAAAATATTCTTACCTTAAAAAATATAAGTTTCATGATTTTTGGAATATTCTGGAATTTAATACTGAATTTACACTTATATATCGGATCCAAAAATAGATTACTTAGCCGCTAAGTAACTATAAAAATGATACAATTTAATACCAGATTTGGATAATTATCAAAACTGAACTTCTTATAAAATACCTTATGAGAAAATAATGTAAAAATATTTCGTCTCTCGAGAATACTTGTTTTATTGATCTACCGAAATGATTATCGTATCGAAAATTTGCGTCGGGAGGCACACGGGTCAAACCGTACGGATCGAGAAAGTCAAAACACGGAAAATGTCTGAAATTATCATATTAGGTTAGGAAGGAGTTATCCGAAGAGTTTCGGGTTGTAAAAACACAAAAACGGTTGAAGTTGGACGATTCCCGACTTTATAAAATAGTTTTATAATGACTCGGAAAATAATTATTAAATCCATAAATCATTATAAATTCAAATATAGCAGTCCAAAAATTCCCAGAAAAATATCACAATTATCTATATTTTATTCTAGACATATTAAAAATCAAAGTACTTGCACTTTATCACATATAAACAGCCAAATATAAATATCAGTCATCAGATAATTCACCAAAATTCCCATAATAATTATAAAATAATTATTTATTGATAAAAATAATTTCACGATATTTCTCGAATATTACAAAACAATTTCAATTTACCGATATCAATAAGATCGGCTACTCAAATAACTTTTGAAAATAATACATTAAATTAAAAAAATTCAGAAATTAACAAGGATCGGTATAACACTTAACAATTAGCACCTTACCATTTAATAACACAAACTCGTCAAACAGGAATAAAATATCCACCATTTTATTCCTTCTAAATCATAAAAGCACATATATATATATATTCAAATAATAATTATAATAATTCTAAAAATACGAGATATTACAAAATCTGCTATATGATCCTATGCTTTCTTGGATTTCACCAACATATTGTCCATATATACCTCCATTATTTTTCCGATTTGTTGCATAAACATCCTGTTTACCTTCCTTTGGTAAGTTTCCTCAGCATTGATTAGGCCAAATGGCATCCTGATATAGCAATAGAGACCTCTGTCAGTGATGAAGGATGTGTGCTCTTGGTCAGGTTCATACATGGGAATTTGATTATAGCCAGAGTACGCGTCCATAAAACTCAGCAAAGCATGTCCTGCCTTAGCATCAACTATGTTTAGATCTGTGAAGTCCACACAAGTTCTTCATTTCCCATTAGGTTCTTTTACTAACACCGGATTTACCAACCATTCCGGGTAAAAAGATTCTCTGATTAGTTCAACATCCAAGAGTCTATCCACTTACTCTGCCAAGGCTACAGCCCTTTCTCCACTTATAGCCCTGCGCTTTTATCGAATCCTTTTATGTATGAGATCGATATTCAATCAGTGGCACATGACTTTCGGATCAATTCCAACCATATCTGAGTGGCTCCACGCAAATACATCAAGATTTTCCAAAAGAAATATTGAAAGTCCTTTCTTCATCCTCAAATTTAATTGAGATCTGAACTTTGTTTGGATCCTTCTCGTCGATTCGAATTTCAATCGTTTCCTCATCCAGCCCCATTTTCTCTGCGGGCATCAGAATCCGTGGATCCAAATCGAGCTGATTGTAATCCTCATCACTTTGTTTAGAAGGCGCATCCTCTAGAGGAGGAGCATCGACTTCTTTTCTGAAAGAAGGTGCGCCATGCATAACAGGAGCATCAACTTCTTTGGAGTTTTGAATGAGAGAAGGCACACCCTGAGGTACAGGGGCATCAACTTCTTCTTAAACCTTTGGTGATAAGGGCGCGCCCTCAGGAAAAGGGGCATCCACCTTATACACATCTTGCTCAAGGCTTTGCAAAACATCAATTCTCCCCTCGAGTCGTTCCCCATTGAAATTTCCTTGGATTATGTTGTTTAGGGGCTCTTCTTCTTCCAATATTTCAATCCTGAGAGTGTCTTCTAAGAACAGCATTGTTGAATGCAACTTGGCGGAGTATTCATTTTCTCTTTCAACATAATAATGGACTCGAATCTCCTCAATTGGTTTTTCGATACTTCCTTCTAGTTCATCATCTGAGGCATCCCCGACTTAGACATCCTTTCTCCTAAAACCCCTCATAGCCTGTCAGTAACATTATCGGGAGTCATATTATGAGCCTTTTATGCTGTCAACCCCATTCAGGGTTGGGAATTTGATTGTTAGATGGTGAATTAAAGTGATGACCCTTATTTCCCTGAGAAAATGTCTTCCTAGCAACACATTGTGGGATAATTCTTGATTTAGGACCTTAAACTCAAGCATCTTTGTTACAGACAGAGGACTTTCTCCCAGGGTGCATGGCGATCGAATCGATCCCATGACTCTAACTCATTCGCTAGAAAAACCATAGACCCAAGAATCCTCCCCTGACATATCTCGATCAGGTAAGCCCGTCTTCTTGTAGGTGCTGTAGTACAGGATGTTTGTCGAGCTTTCATTATCCATGAAGGCTCTATAGACATTTTTAGTTCCGATCTGGAGAGAAATGACCAGAGCGTCATTACGAGGATGATGTACCCACCTAGAATCTGCTTCTCTGAATGTAATATCCATTGGTTCTCCCTTGAATACTTTGGGTGGCCGAATCTCCACCCTGTGGACGACAGTTAATGGTCAAAACTGAGCTTCCCTTGCGTATCTTGCCAAGGCTCGATTACTGCATCCCATCCCAGGATCTCCTTTATATATTGCTCGGATGCTGCCATCCCTGGAAAATTTATTTTCTTCCAGAATTTCATTGTTGGATCCCCGAGGAGTACGACCTCCTTCTTCTTTCGCTTTGTCAGAGCCATTTTTATGCCTCCTTAATCCATTCACCACCCATTCGCCAAGATAACATTCCTTGATCAGAGTCTCGATTACATCTTTTAGCTGTTGACACTCATGAGTGTTGTGCCCTGTCGATTCATGGAATTCGCAGTATTTCTTCTAATCTTTACTCTGCCAAGACGACAGGGCTTCTGGCTTCCAAAAAAGTCCTATGTTCTTGTTCACCTCAAAGATGTGCTCAATCGATGCAGCCAAAGGGGTGTATCTGCTAGTTCTATTTTCATAGCCTGAGGGAGGGATCCATTCCCTTAGTCCTACAAATGTTTCCAGAAATCTGAGCCAACCTTTAGTCCTGCTATCAAAAAAACTTTTCAAAGCTTCGTTCGAAGCACCTCTTACACTTGTAGACTCGACGTTGAACCTTTTGAAGTAAGATGTCAGACTTTAGTTCTCCCTCTGCGTGATATTAGCCAGAGTAGTGACCGGCAGAGCGTATCTCACCGATGCTTGGAACTTAGTCAAGATTAAGGTTTTTATCTGATCCCAGGAAGTGATTACTCCTGGTCCAAGCTTTTGAAACCACTGCTGAGCGCTTTCTTTAAAAGTTGCTGCTAAGAGCCTACATCTGGCCAAGTCCGGAACTTGATATACATCCATTTCTATATTGAATCATCCTAGAAACTCCACTAGATCCGAACTTCCATGGAAACGGAGATCGCTAGTTGTGTTACAATACCCGGACGAGAGTTGATCCTCCCTTACAGACATAGAGAACGGAGAAGGAATTTCAGTCGTTGTTGTTACCCTTACTTCCAGGTGATTAGGCAGCTTCTTTAGATCATCCACATTAAAGGCTCCCATGCCGAGGATAGTCTGGATATTGGGTTGTGGATCATGAGGTTGAGGTGGAGGTGGCACTACCTGATTTCCACTCGGAGGAGCCGGTTGCGGATTGGTATTCTGAGCATTGGCCTGTCCTCCTCCCGGTATCACTGGTATCTCTTGATTTTACCATTGATTCCCTTCCGGACTTTCTCCTTATCCCAGGCCGTGGCCCTGAGGGATCTCACCATCATATATCTGGATGTCCCTACGACCGTCATCTTCCGTATAGTTATCTCTTCGTACATGCGAGTATCCCTATAGCCGCAATAGTTGTTGCGGCGATTGTCGTCCAAGTATCTACCTCGGCCTCCGCCCCTTCCCCTCCACTGGGGTCCTCTCCAGCGATCACTTCCATAATCTCGACCATACCGGTCCATCGATCCACGAGGATGAGCTCTCTCATGGTCGCGGTGCCGCTCCTGATTCTCGATGGGATTCAGGGGCACACACGTTGAACCACGGGGCGTCACATCTCTACGATCGGCATCTCTCTGCCATTCCAAAAGTAACATCCTTAGATCATCATCTCCTAAATAGATTCCCAAACGATCCTTCAAAGCAGCAAAACCTCGTTGCTCGTTCGTTGGCATGGATTCCGCTTGCCTTCACTCCTTCAAAGCCCGCCCAGATCGGTGCGGGTGAGCAACTACTCGGTTATCAGCCCGTGGCACCTCTCATCCATCAGTATCTTCATCGACAAGTTCAACGATTGGGGTTGTATCGTTGAATTAATTCATACATCGCGGCGTTATGGCCACACGCTCGCATCTGGATTGGCCGCGGCTGACTAGAGCATCCCTCTCAGTTATGGGAGCATTCTCTGATGCATGAGCATAGCGGTTATGACGAAGGCCTCTCCTTGTCTTACGTCGTTCCACCGCGCTCAACCTTGAGTTGAAACCGTTCAGGGCATCACCCATGCGATAAAGCTGTTCCAACAAATTTGTGTTGCTAATCATGACTGGTGGTTGGCCACCGATATTCGGGGTTGGACGATCCACCGGAGTAGGAACATAGGGTTTATCATAGCCCTGCTCATAGCCTTCTTCAGAGCTTTCTGCATCATAAGAACTTTTATCACGATATTGAGACATCTTTCCTCCTAGATACAGATCTTGATTAGCCACTCCTTCTAGCGCCACTTTGTTGACGGACGAATTTGGTAGCAATAAAGTTCGAGGTTAGTAACCGGAAACAAGATATATGACGGTGGTCCTTCGTCGGAAAATATGAACAGTAATCGTCGATTTTATAAACAGTGTTTGGTGTTTGTGATTATTAGTGGCTGGGATTGCTTAGAGTCAGTGGTGGCTCCTTTGCGCTCTCGCTTCTGACCTCTTATAATTTGGCTACGTATCCCTATTTATAGGAAATCAAGCCAATGTAGTTCTTGGGGAACAATAAACCTAATGGGCTTAGATCTCTTGTCCCGAGGCCCAGTAAGAAACCTACTGGAAACCGTCTTCTACTAATTTTAGGAATGTCCGCCGATGAAGCCCAACCACAAAGGCCCAAGGCTCGTCCACGGTTTTGAAACTTCACCGATAAAGCATCTCCCTGGCCAAGGATAACCATCCGCTACCAGCTATTTCTCTAATCCTTGGACGCAGGTAGAGTCGTGGTTCACCCCAAATATTGGACGCGTCCTTGTCCCCCGGATAAGGAGCCCCTACCAGATTGCAGGACAAGTGATCTCAAACTTTTGGGTACAAAGTGCAGGATACTCTGAAGTCTCCTAACGAGGACACCCATTGACTACAGAGATCGAATTCCCAAAACACACACCAGAATTCACCCCACATCCCCAATGAGGACACTCATTGACTATAGGAGGAGGCCTTCTGTCCAGGCATACCCCTGGAGGTCTCTGACCACGAACACCGCATTCTTGTGATTGCATTACAGGAAGGAGTTTTTCAATAGGGTATCTGCAGCAAATAGGTTAGTAATAATAATCTCCTTATTCCTTGAATCATCCAAAGAATCCGTCCAGGTAATCATGTTGAAGTCCCTTCCAAACCACTTATTCTTCTTAGGGCGCGCCCTAACACCTTCCCAAGTTTTAGAGCCAGCTTATTTGAGGATTATCCAAAGTCTCCTTTTCATTAACGGGGCGCGCCTTCCTTTTCATACGTGGGCGCGCCTACATATATTAAGTCATCAACTTATAGCTTCTTGTACACACAAATGGCCACACATATATTAAGTCATCAACTTATAGCAACTTATTGCTTCTTGTACATAATTGAGGCTATTATAAATTTACATAATTGAGGCTATTATAAATTATAATTTCATAAATATTTTTAAAATTACATATACATATATATATAAATTGAACATTATATTTCTATTTAGAAAAAAAATTAAAAAAATTGAGGCAACTATATTTTATAAGAGTTTTAAAATGCACTATACATCATCCCCAATATAAGGAATATTATACTTCAACTTATTATACTTCATTTTAAATTAAACCTAAACTTGATAAAAGAAAACTGAATTATTTTAGTTAAATTTATTTATTTTGCTTAAATCATTTTGGAATATAAAGTGTTACGAATAAAGTTATAGATTCAAGATAAAATATGGGATGTATATTGTAATTTATGTTTATATAAATTTTTTGAAAATATGCATTAAAAGAAATAAGTTATTGCAATAACGTTAATGTTTGATGTCAGAAATATTAAAGGGATGTTTTTTGACTGCGTTTCTAAATTTCGGATTGCAAATTATTTTAGTTAAAAATATTAAACCTGGATTGAAATTGTGCAAAAATTTTGGATATAAACCATAAATTAGTTAATATTAAATTATTATAAATATATGCGTGTAATGTGAATACATGTGCTGATATATTAGTTTGGTTAGCGGTTGAGGCTGTTTGTGCGCGTGCGCCGTGAACTGTGGTTCGTATAGTTTCATAATATTTTTTTAATTTTTTTAAAAAAATTAAAAATATATTATATAATTATACTTTAAACTAAACAACCCAGTGGAATTTTATGATCCCCTAAACCATCCATATAACACATTTTAAGATTTTAGGCAACATGATATTAAAGCCCTGGTTTTAAACTCATTAACCTAAAAAGACTGTATATATGATTTGGGGATGCTGGTTAAGAACCTCCGGTTCTCGAACTTCAAAAGGCTACATCAGATGTGCAATAATCGATTCAGCACAAAGATACCATAACCTAGCTAGTAGCCCAAAGTTCACGTAAGTATTGTGGTTATGGACTTATGGTCATGCAAGGTAACAAATATTCACAAGTAGGATTTCTAATAGGCAGTGCAACTTACAGCTAAAATTTAATAAACCTCATTTTCTTAACACTATTAATTGAGCAAAAACTAATAATTTGTGATCAGGCCCTTCATTGAATAGGGCAAATTTAGGTGGGGCACATTTTCAAATATACATATTTTTATTTATATATAAATTTTAGTTAAAAATTTAGAAAGATATTTAAAATTTTAAATTTTAAGATTAAAAATATTAAAGAAAAAGGAGGTCGAATATAGTATTAATTATTATTTTGGGCAAGTGCTTCATTAATTCTGAAAGATGTAAATATGACTGTATAAGTATGAATTAATTACTTAAATACAATATTAATCGTTCACTAGTACTAATATTATATATTATCTAGACGTTCTAATTGACAAATAGAAGTACTCAGTTACTTGACAGGATAATATTTTCCAAACTATATCTATTTTTATTGATTACATTTAAAAAAATAGTACTATCAATTAATTTAAATAAGTTGACATGAATGATAAATCTAAGTTTTTGTTTGACAATTTTTTAATGCTGAAATAGGATAATAAATTGCGTAAATTAAAAATAAGGGCAATAATGTCATATAAAGATTGAGTGGATTAATACTTTATCTAAACAGAAAAGATATATTATAAATATTTTAATATTGAGTTCACTTCAAAATTTAAGGAAAATAATTTTTAATTAAATATTTATTATTTTATTTGATAAAATTATTTTTACTGGGGTACTTATTTTTATTTTAAACTGAGAACACAATAATTCCTGTTTGTGACTGCACGAGTATGTCTAAGTAGAGAAACAAACATATATTATCAAGGGGCGGTTCACTGAGAAAGTAGTGAATGAATCTATATAATCTTAAAGGCTAATATTGCCCATATAAGATTTATCCATAAATTTACCCATGACCCATAACCCATAACCCATGATCCATGACTCATTTTATTTTTTTACACATAAAACTTTATATTATACACATATCCATGAATTTTTCACATTTATATCCACTATAACCCATATAAAAACTAAACTAAAATATCTATATATACACTCCCTGATTGTAGCAACTGAATTATACGTTTAAATTTATTTAGATTCTAATCATCGTAATCTTTGTTACAAACAAAATCAAACAAACAATATCTCTCAGATTTATCATTAATTTTTTTTTTCCTTTCTCCTTTTTCACCCATCTTATCTCTCAATTTTGTCATCGTCTTCTTTAATATATTATATATATATACATATATGTATGTAATGTATGTCTGATTTGTTTAATTTATTTGATTTGTACAGTATGAATATAAAATTGTTCCTACACCTATTACTTCGAAGATGTAATCAGGTTTGTGTTTGTATTTAAGATTATCATTATATTTATTTCAAAACTAAATCTCTATAATACTTTCTCTTCTATTTTTTACATGTTTGAGTGACTTTTTAAAGCGTCTTCTTATTAATTTATTATTCATAATTCATATATACAGTATACTACAATTTCAGACGATTATCAAGACTCAAATTACCCATCAACGTTTTAGGCGATTGAAAGTTCTGATATTCTCCACTCTACTGGTATAGTTCCTTTTGTGTATTACGAATATGTAGACCTCTCATGAAAAAGGGGCAACACCGTATTTGGTTAACTGATTTAAAAGTATGGCTAAGTTTTAACAATAATTTCTTGGATATATTTTTGTATCGCATTTTTCACTCCAACTTTTTGATGTTAGTTCTAAACAACTTTGTTTTGATTTATTTGTAATTTTTTTGCAGAATGTTATACTTTTGTTGTTTAATTCGGTTACTCTAATTATTTTAATTATGAAACTTGAAGTATTTTTTTCTGATTATATTATTCTCCATATTGGTTTGAATTTGTGCAAACGCTGGGGATAAATCTCACCATGTTTTCAAAAAATTTAAGCCATGTATGTATACCTATTTAATTTCATCGTATGTTTGTCGAGTTTGAATCTTTTTATTTATTTTCAATATCAATAAGTAGTTGTAGGTTACTATTTCATAGTCGTGCACTTAAATTATGTAATTTGACCAGTGGTGTGCTATTATGTTGATAATCACTTATACCGTAGTTCTAGGCCTTCTAAATTGCAGACTGGGGAAGGTAAAAAGCTGATTTTCGCCGATGAAGCAGCAGCTACTGGTGAAGATGTGACTTCATTTGCTGCAATATCGCCTACTTATGTATGTAAGTGTTAATTTATGACTTTTTTATTTTAATCTTTGATGTTTACGGATGATATTTGACCTGATTTCAAAGGTTGTCTATATGTATAATGTTGATAATGTTTTTTCTCTTTGAATGCCTAGGTTATTATCCAAATCTGACTTTATTGATCCTCTTGATCACCAACACAAATGTGGTTGATTCAGTTTAGTTTTTTTACCATAACAAATTTATCTGAAACTAATTTTAGGCCTTCCATAACACATGACTAATTCTCTTTTATACGAAGGTTTACTCGTAGTAAATATAAATTTAAATTCGGTTATATAACTGTATATATTAGTAGCATCACAAACATCTCAGAATAATTATTTTGTACTCAATAATCATTATAGTATTTTGGCATATAAGAAGTGAATTATGTAATAACCCCAAAAATTTTGAACTTTTTGTAACCCTTATGAATAGTGATTTTGCTGATTATGCTGAATAAGAAAATTTTTCATGTCACGCTATGTAGGGGTTCTTTTATTGATATTCTGAGATCTTATTAGTACTCTATATGGTATATAAGTGTATGTAAAGATCGTCAGAATCCAAATTCGAACACTTTGATTTTTCCCGAAAACCCACCAGATACAGAAAGAATTGAATATAAGGTAACATGATTAGAAGGATTTTAATTCAAGGATTATAAGAGAGGATCATAAAAGGAATATAAAATATTGAGAAAGGTTTAAAGGAACCTAAGTAATGAGATCCCGGATATGATCCCTCAAACGATAAACGAGAACGAAAGTTAAGTGAACCGTATAACAGATAAGCGGTCATTAGCCAAGTAATTAGGGGTTAATCAAAGAGGTTAGTGGGTGATGATGTCATCACACCAATAAGAAGAAGACAAGTGTAAGAAGATGACATAAGAAAGATGACATAGGCATGGTGACATAAGCATGACAAATGAAGGGATTGGTTGGTTGATTGTGAGCCATTCATTTTTTACCATGGTAAAAAGTTAATTAACAAACAAAATAATATCAACCAAGCCAAGCAAATCATAACACAAAACTTGAATTTTCATTTCAAGAAAGCAAGCTCTCGGCCCTTTCTCTTTTTCAAGGAGAAAAAAATCAATTTCCAAGATCCAAGCTTTGATAATTTGTGAGGTAATTATCCAAGGTTCCTTATGCATAGATATAGCTATCCTATGAATCTAAGCTTCCATTTCCTTCACAATCTCTTTCAATAAATCATTGAATAAGAGAATGAATAGTGTTTTCAAGAACTTGAAACTTTTGATCTTGTGTTTTGTATAGATATAGCTTTTGTAAGGATTTTCAAGGATTGTTTCAAGCTCCTTAGTAGTTCTACTCACCAAGGAAGGTATAATCTTATAACCTAGCCTTACTTTTGAATGTTTAGAGCTTGTTATATTTGGTATAGTTTATGAGAAGTGTGATTCTTGTAAATTTAGAGTTTGGTTGGATTTGTAATGAGTTAGAGTTGTAAATCTTGGATTATTGGTTAATGAACTTAAGTATAACTTTTAGTTCATGTTTGGGGATAGCATAAATTGGAAATCTTGAGATGATGGGGCTGTTGTAGTGAGGTATGAATGGAGTTTGGTTGTAATGTTGATTGTGGGTTGATTTTTGGATTGATTGGAGTAGTTTAAAATTTGGTAATCGCGTAAACATAGCTGTCGTAATGCTCGATATACCTTAGACTGTTTTTATTCTTAACTTCAGGACCCGTGAACTCACTGTTAGATTCTGACCATTTCCATTTTTAGATAGTTCATGTTACGAGCTTCGTTTTGATATGTGGTTCACTTGAATCCGATGTACGGTTTAGGAGAAACGACCGTTTTAAGTAACGGCGTTTCGCGAACGAACCATTACCCCTCGCCTTACTTTGAAACCTTGGTTAAGGCCCTTAAATGACTAATTGGAGTATGAAACAATTATGTAAATTGATTTAGGAAGTTGGTAGAGTACTCGCGAAAGAATCGCCTTAAAATTCTTAATGGTTAATTTATTAAAAATGGTGGGGCCGAGGGTACTCGAATAACTTATGTGATTCGTTAAGCGTAGAAGTGACCATAAGCGAACGTTAGAGTTCAATTGGTTAAAGTCTAGTTTCTTAAGCGACCGGGGTTTAATTCTGACTTATGTTGTTGTTCATAGGTTATCGGACCCACTCTAAGCTTAAGTCTATCCGGGAACACTCAGACAAGTTTTCTACCCGTTATACTGTTGTTGTGATGTAAATATATGTATATGCATTATCTTGTGATAAGTGCATGATTGTTATTAGCAAATTTTGCGATATATTGGAGCATGCTGATATGGTATATATGCATGTCTGTTTCATAATCTTGATATCTAATTGTTGATTCAAATGCTTATAAGTTGCATAATACCTATGCTAGAGATATGCAGTAGTTGCATATACTCTTAGTATAGGGGACCCAAAGGTGAACATTTTCTAAATCGGGAGTCGATGTTCCCGAGTATAATATATATATATATATACTTATATATATATATATGGATATAGTTTTCAAAACTATTAATCGAATAAGGTTTATTCGATAACTTTATTTTATTTAATGAATATTATTTTGAATATTCATTCGAGGACTTATGATTCCGCTTCTTTAATTAAATAATATTCTTTATTTTATTAAAGAATAATGTTTCGATAATCAAACCTATTTTCGATAATTCAAATAAAGATCGTACTTTCGTATAAGTATATCTTTGGTTATTTATTATTCAATTCAAGTATAAGTCTTAAAACTTCTACTTCAATTATTTTTATAGAGATTATCCTTCATGGGAATATTATTTAAATAATAATATTCAGATATTTTCTATATATCGGGACTGATTTATTTCATTAAATCAGCATTACTCCAAACATTATTAAAAATGTTTTAGAGTCTTCAAAATGATTTTTAAAAGTTAGAGCGGATCCCAAAACTCATTTTTATATTTAAGATCTTCCTTTTTGAAGGGGACTTGAATACTCGCTCAAAAATCTAAGGGATCCGGCTCTGTGGTGTATTTTATATTTGCAAAGAGGTTGTTGTTTTGATAAATGAATTAATTACTTACCCAACGTTCGGGAAGTAAGTCCATCTATTTGAGTCGGCATAAGCAACATGGGCTCAGTGGGCGTCGATGAAAATGTAAGTGGCTCAGTGGGAGTCCATCAATGCGTAAGTGGCTGAGTGGCAGTCCAGCATAGGTCCTAATGCGGCCAGGGTGATGACCAGTGGGGAATTCGCCCATCTACTAGTAGAAAATGTTACATCTTGGTATCTTTGCCTGATCAGCAAGATATCAGGTTTATGCCAAGGTTTTCTCCTTTTCAAATTTATTGGATATTGCAACTCCGTTTATAATTTTCATAACAAAGGTTTTCAAGGAGTGTATGAAATGTATATATATAGGTGTATATATATATCAGGACTTAATGAAGTATCTCGTAACTTCATTATTTATAATGATATTTCAAAGATTGAATCTATTCAAGTCTTTCCTTGTAGTCTCATCTATGTGATGAACTTTTGAAACTGATTATACCTTGAACGGTGGCAGTTTAAGTAGTATTCAGAAAAGATATAAGTATATTGGAGTATCTTGTAACTTCATCTTTTCAACTTATATCTGGTTAATGATTATCTTATGCATGACAAAGATTTTCACAAAAACGTTGAGACAAGGTTAGATATATGAGATCACCTTGCAACGATATTTTTATACAGTTATAAACTGGAACCCTGTGTATATTATGCATGGAAGAGGACTTCCAAGATTTTGAAAAGTATATATACATATAGGCGTTGATGACGCTGTAGCTGAGGTAGGAACTACCAATAGGCCAGGCTTTCAACTTTTGATATACCAGAATTATGTATATTATGAATTGTAATAATTGCAAGGAATATGTAAATTATTCAGAAACCCTTTTAAGGTGTAATGGTTTATAATTATGGAATAAAATGACTTGTGTTATTTTTGGTATTCATCTCTGAGACTATAACTTGTTGTGTGTGTGTGTGTATATTGTAGGGTCACAGTACGCAGTAGTTTGTTGTTTATAAAGATTGAGTGTTATTAAGGGAAATGGAACTCGTGACAACCCGGATCCCCGACCCCGAATTTGGGGGTGTTACATAAATGGTATCAGAGCCAAGCGTTATAAACCTCAGAGATGATATGACGTTAAAATAATAAGTTCACTAAGATAATAAGAACTCTTGCCAAGTTCATAGTTGGACTACCTAACGTAGTACTGACAGTTAAAACCCTTATGGGAACCCTTATAAATATCATGATAGTAACATAGTTCGTTATCGTATAGGGAAGCGGGGCACCGAACCCTGAGGTTCAGGAGCATCAGCATGAGGATGTTTTATTACATGTTGGAGATCAGATGATGAATCCGATAGAGTACCCTAACGAGGGGCCGGATGAGATTCATACTGAGAATGTTGCGATCGAGGATGTTATCCCAGAAAGGATTGCTGCTGAGGAGGATCCTGACGAGAATGAGGAGAGGACCGCTGAGGAATTGATGATCGTAGTCAGGGCGACTACCAGAGCTAGGATGGCTGCGAGGGTGGCACTAGAGGATGAAGAGTTACCAAGGGCACAGAGGATAGTGAGGGCAGAAGGAGTGCGACCTTCCACGGCACCAATTATACCAGTAGCAGACCCTCTCCCAGAGGTTCTTGTAGACGTTCATGAGGTTCCACCAATTCCTGTTCCCTCCCCTGTACAGAGCCCAGCACCTACTGAGGAAATGCCACATTTATCTCCTGCACCATTGTCACCTGATATCGTGCTTGGTTATCCATTTGGATCTCTTGGGTCTGCACCTCCTGCACCCCATGGAATGCTAGATGCTACCGTTCAGGCTTCTCTCATCGCTAATTATCATATGACTTTGGGTGGCCTTTCTGAGGCCCGTAATGTTAGGAATGATCAATTGGATCGACTTACTGCACCAAGGATTGAAGGCGGGGTACTTCCGGCAGGATTAGCTTATAGCATGGACAGGATTGAGGCTACCACCCAAATTACAGCTAGAGGCCATCTTGAGGGCCAGATTGATCCAGCTCTACTTGTGACTATCTTAGGCCTCATCACCGCCTTAATGGAGCAGGTTAGGGATGTTGTGTGTGCCCGCATTTCTTGATCCACAATAGTGTGCAGAGTCAGAGGGATCAGACAAGGATTTCATGTAGCACCGCTTTTGGAGGATTAGCCTAAGTTATGAATGATTAGTTTTAATGACTAGATGATTATCTATGGTAGTACTTTTGGGATAGAAGTGATCAGATCAAATGATGTAATTCTCTTTCATGTGTTCAGTTGTTGTACCCTCGAACAAATGGTTATGTATATATTCGTTCCTTTCAGTTCAGATCAGTTTGTTGTGATAAGTTCATATTGTTAATTGCACTATTAACACTTTAGAATGTCATGAAGTTTATAAAACTTGAGAATTCATAATTTACGATCATGTAAGGACTGAACGAGGGAAAGGTTTAAGCAAAGTAAGTAAGACAAATATCAAGAGATTCTCAATTTTTTTTTCTCAAGCATTATGCCCCCACGAGGAATAAGATTAGGGGCAAACCCTGAAAATGATAATCAGGGAGGTTGTAATCAAGATACAAGGAACTCAAAACGTAATGAAGTGGAAAACGAGGATTTTAAAATATAAGATGACCCCGATTATGGGGAGTAGGAAGAAATATTTAGACTGAGAAAATAGAACTCGAGTAAGGAAGGGAGCACCAAGACGGTACTCCGATGAGGTAATTCATGGACCTGCCTAAACAAAACTAATACTTTTACCCCCAAACACCACCCTGAGGAAACAATATGGTGTGAAATTCTTTCATGACCTTTAAGTCGCTAAGCTCTCAGAGTTTCAAAGAACAAGCTGACCCAATCGAGGCAAGAGCCTGGCTAAAGGAAATAGAGGAATGATAAGGGAGTTGGGTATGAGGAAACCCTAAAGACCTGTATTAATAGAAATAGAAAAGTGTGTAATCGTCAGGATAAGGGTGATTCACCATGAGTTAAAGTTGATGGTTGAAGGCATAGGAGGTACATATATTTTATTCCCTTTAAGTTGGGAAGATTCGAGGAAACCTTGAGATAGTTCGAAGGATAAATAATGAGACGCGGATGGACTGAGGAGGCAAGAAAGTAGGAAATTAGGAAATTGGATGAAGGAAGTGACCTTCAAGAATGTGAAGTGTATGTAACACCTGTGACTTGATATCCAAAAGGGAGACACCAAGTACAAAAGATATCCCAACATTGAGATGACTGTTGAGATAAACAACAAAAGTAAAAGAGGATTTGGTAAAAAGAAGTTCACGTTGAACATGACCAATATCTTTCAGAACATCCCTGTTATCATTACCAAATCAGGAAAGAAAAGTGGATAACCGTTATTGTCTTTTGGAGGCCATATGGATTGACCTCATTTTGGATAAGGATATTATTATAAAATTTGGTTTAGAATATCGAGGTGGAAATGATTGAATAAGATACCCTTATCAGGGATATATGACTTGATTTATCCATGGAAGGATGTAAGTACCTTTTTAAATCCCAACTTTCAGGAAGAGCTAAAAGGAATTTTAGATTTGAATCTTTAGTATCATATTCCTTGTCCACCAGTGACTGATCATTCAAGAGTTTGACAAACCTGTCATATAATTCAGTTAATGACTCATCACTTTTTGAGTCAAAGTGCTCATACTCTTGAGTAAGTATGGTCCTCTTATTTTTCTTGATTGCATCAGTTCCCTGACACCTTGTTTCCAAAGCATCCCATATTTCCTTTGCAGTCTTGCATTGAATTACCCGGTTTGAGATGACATTATCAATGGCACTATGCAGCAAATGCCTTACCTTTGCATCCTTGGCATTAGATGAGATATCTTCAGCTTTGTATTCACTTTTCTCCTTTGGCATGGTCTTTGCTGGCTGATCTGCAAGTACAACAGAGAGTTTGGTTGGCTTATGCGGTCCTTCATAAATTCTGTCAAGGTATTCTGGATCTGTAGCTTCCAGAAACATAGTCATCTTCACTTTTCATATGGGATACTCAGAAGGTCTGAGCATAGGAAACCTGATAGTCTCATATCGACTGTGGGTTTGAGTCTTTGGAGTTTCTTCAGTTTTGGCGGGCTTGGTTAGATTTTCTGCTTCTTCAGACATGATTGTTTTGGATCTTTACTGTATGTGTGTTAACAGATAGGCTCTGATACCACTTGTTAGGTCACACAACACTGTAGAAGGGGGTTAAATACAGTGTAGAATACAATCAAATCAATTTAGAACACAAGTAACAGAAAACAGATGTATTCGATATAATAAAATCTGTTACAATGGAACTGTCCTCTCTCAGTAATGAAAAAATATCACTAGAGCTGCTAGGTTACAATATATGATCTTCTCGATAATCGTAACACATATAGTGTAAACCTATGTATGTGTTTATATAGACACACAGTTATAAGATAACTTCTAATTGATATGGAATATAATTATGTATCCTAAAATATATCAATCAGATATCTTATATAATTCTTTTGGTCCTCTAACTCTTTCCATGCATATCTTCTTTTGTATTAGTCTCGATCTTCTTTCCTGTAAATCAGCTTCCTTCCTTAACTGTTAGTCCTCCAGTACTTAAGTTATGATATCCATCTTCTGATATTATCTTCTGATAATCTAATTCCTGATATCCTTAAGTCCTCACTTCAAGTAAGTCCTGATTCCAGTAAGAACTGATATTTCCTGTTTGTTAAGATCTGATAACTAAACATGAAACATATTAGACATGACATCTCAAATATATCTAACAGAGAGAAATAAAGAAACAGACTGACTTCGTTATACGTCACTGATATTCCAATCGCATTGCAATCAACTGTTGTTATTGGTAATCCCATCAGCTAGCTCAGCCCAACTTGATTGGCATACCTTCGAATATTTGAGATGATAAAATCATGAATTCCAAAGAGAAAAGAATTTTATAGAATAACAGAACCAAAATCTGAATTTGTGATAAAGTATTGTTGAAATAAAAGAATAACTGAGATATCAATATGATCAAATGAACTTGGTATTGCGTGTCCAAATTAAGACACTACTAAAGGTTGTTAACCTTCTTGTAGTCACAACACACACAAGTGATGGTGTCCCATCCAACTCCTATCACACAGACATGTATACTTTGTGTCCCCTATAGTTAGGGTTGTCCATCTCAGTCAGAATAAAAGAATATCAAAGGAATTCAAAATCAAACGAATAAAACTAAAAAGATTTCAAAGCTGATATTTATGAAGGAAATGAAATCCAGAGAACAAAATTTTGGCATAAAATGACTAAACGGGTGTTAGGGAATATATCCTCTAACAGATATCCCTTTCTGAGAGAGGTCAAAAGAAGTTATAGAAAGAGAAGGTATTGCCAAGGTCTTAATACTTATCTTCTATTTGAACTCTTCGGTTGACTCGTTATCTGATTCTCGACACTTCTTCATATTTCAAGGATATCGATAATCTTCATTGTCGTCGAAACGTAGTAGCCTCGAAAGATTTCACACTAGAAGTTCGCAACTACCAAGGGTTTTGTCAAGCTCAGTATAACCATTTCAAAAGAATGCGCCTATCTTAACTTACTCGTTGGTACTATATCCAATTGTCCAACAGGAACTCGATATGAGCTCAAGCGTCCTCACATAACTATGCACACTCCTACACACTCTCGTTTCTAGTTTACTATAACCTCGGCTCTGATACCAACCTGTAACGCCCCCAAATCCAGGGTCAGAGGATTTGGTCGTCACTATAAAACCTCAATCCAAATTAACCTGTTAAATCAATATGCAAATGCCAACGAAAGATATTTAGCATCTATGACCCCAAACTAATCCAAGATCTTTTAAGGTTACAATTCTAGAAATAAGAATTCTAAATTCCATACATAATTTTCACTTCCTTTTAAAACTCTTTTCAACAAATTCCAATTCAATACTAACCCGCTAGTATAACTTTGAAAAGAAGTATACTAGGCCCAACTATAAAATAACACAATTATAATATAATACAATATAAACAACTTTTCATAACAGAACTTATACTAGCCCGCAAACCCTGGACCAACCACCTTCCAAAAGCTTCTTCTTGGCTTCCTTGAATTACGCGGCTAAACAGCGCAAGCTAATCCTCACTGGAGGTTAAATTTAAAAGCAGGCTATGAGCGAAAGAAATGCTCAGCAAGATCATTATAGCAAATATAGGGTCGTTTTGATATAAAACTGACATCCGTAATAGCGTAGAACATTTTAAAATCATAATTGCTGAAACAGAAAATTTATTAAAGAATCGGATAATTGTTTATCACTGCATTCAAAACTCTTTTTGATATTTTCGAGCGAAATGCTTCAGCAATACTTTGATTCTTGACGAGAATAAAACTCGTAAATCTGTGTTTACGGAAATATCGTAAACAACAATAATATGAAACAATGATTGTGGACTGAATCACAAACTTTATTCAAAACCGAATTCTTGATATTAATACTCATTTTGTTGTCATATCAAATTAGTTATCAATACGAACTTTGATGCTCACAACATCCCATACTGAAGTCAACATCAATCATCTATACTGATATCGCCTTTAATATTTAACAACAAAGTAAATATCAGCATAAATCAGAAACTGAATCAAAACTGCATTTCACCATTAATCCAAAATAGAAACAGTTCATAAATCATTTATTCTATAATTATCAAAAACAATATAATAATCTAGATTAGGATCTTTCACCGACGGACGTACTATCACATGCTAATCAGTCCGTGTGATAGCACAAGGTCATGATTCATAGAAACATGTCCCCAAAACATGAGTACTCAAATAAAAAGGCAATATATTTGCCTGTGGCACAAATTGTGTCATAATATTTCATATGACACTTAGCAATAGCCCTCCGCTGGACCGTCCGCCCCGGTCACTTACGCATTGATCCAATCTTAAAACCTTTTATTGAAAAGGGGTCATAATAATTGACACCCAAATTAATTTTATTCCCCTATTTACTTGGGTAGGAATATTCGCAACGAAATCATCTTCTCAAAATCCAAAACATTTATAAATCCAGTAATTTGATGAGTAACAAAATTTAACTATTTTGAACATAGAATAGCAAAAAGTTCTTGCATAATAAGCATTGAATTCAGCGATATGTAAAACATTTATCTATTCTGAACTGGAAATAGGGAAAGCAATACTTGCATAATAGGATTCAAAAATAAATATCACTTGAACAATAAGTGATGATACGGATACTTGCCTCTGGTTTTTAGCAGTTAGTCACAATCGTAGAAACGCAATTATCTCAGTCTGTCATCTCAAGGCCTCACCGTCTTTTACTTCGCTAAATCTCTGATATGTTGCTCATGCAGTGCTTCAACCCAATATTCCATACTATTCAACTCTAGTCTTCATCCATACCATCTGGTCTTGATTGTCTTGAAAGAATCGTATCTAAAATTAGAAAATATCATTTTAATCGTCTAAACGATAATTACTCGACGAATTGCGCGTCAAAACCCTATTGTCTACCCATACGATAGTCCACACATAAAGAAAATAGTCAGATACAAGACTCTTGACTCAAATACGCACGTAATTCACATAGCACGTAAACACATAACTCACGTATCACATAATTCATATCACATATGACTTGGTTCGCCAAAAGGTTCGACTCGGTACGTTTTACAACTGAAATCAGGTTAATAACAGTGTCTATTGATCAGATACTGACTCAAAACGACTCGCAAAACAAGTAACCTTTCGAAACAAAAGAATTTGTGTCTCGAAAGTTTTTTTTAATAGAAGCATGATATTTTTTGAATCTAGACGTGTTCGTTTCGTATTAAACGGACGAACGGTCTATTTATTACGAATAAAATAAGAATAAATCAAATAGTAAAAATATTAATTAAATATTCAATACTTTTATATAATTTTAAAAGCTCAAAATAATTTTAGAATATTATTTGGCTCCATTATAAATAATAACACTTCATTCAACTATTTACAAATAAAATTAATTGATTAAATGAATTAATCAATTAATCAAATGAATATATAATTAATCAAAACAAATTATAAATAATTGAATCAAATTATGATTTTTGAAAATAATAAAAGATAATGATTTAAAATTGAAATAAGTATTTTAGAAAAAAAATTTGAAATAACGTCTTTGTAATACGGACTTTTCCCAGGGTCATAACCCCTCAAAATAAATCTCAAACACCACTATCCAACTATATTCTAATAAAATTTATAAATTTAAAACACACGATAATTTATATTTGCATGTATAAACAAGCCAGAAACGAAAAATACGGCCAAAAGCGACTTCTACAAAAACTTCTAAAAATTATGAAATAATTATATAAACACGAACATACTATAATATACTCAAGTACGAAAGCGGAAATTCGAAATCGTTACCCAAAATAAATTTCGATCATCTCGAGGAGAATATCTGATGTCTGGAAAATATCTCCAGAAAAATCCGAGATTAATAGCCATAGACATACACACGCTGAAACGCCATGAGGAGTAATCAACACCGTCAAATTCATTTTCTACGCCCCGGAAATAAATTAAAACGGAAAATATGTTGCGCAAATTTTCTTCTCAAAACCTCGCAATATATATACCTATGCGAGGGTATTGAAGCGCTGATTGTTTATATATATATAACAATTGAAATTTGGACGAACGGTTTAAGAGATATGAATTTTTGAAAATTAAAAGTATATAAATATACTAGGCAGAGAGAGACAGAAGAGAGAGGTGTGCAAGGGGAGAAAGGAAAACATATCGGGGGAAGGGAGTAAGGGGTACGGGGCAGGGGCAGGGGGTGGGGGTGGCCACGTTTTCTCCTCTCTTTTTTTTGTTTGTTTGTTTTTTTTATTAAAAATCAATACAATATATTTGAAATTAACCCAAAATTAATAAATAGCGGGAATTAATATTAAATTAAATTAATATAAAATTTAGATCAAAATTCTCCAAAAATTATGAATATTTCAAAAATGCCAAAATATAAAATATTTGGAAGTCCCACGATTTTATAAAAATAAAAGTTTGATTTTAGTGGGGTTTTACGTCCCGAATGGGGCCCGATCCAATAATTTTCATGAAACCGAAATATTTCTAAAATTCTCGGAATATTTAAAAACTAATAAAATAAAATTTTCTTAATTTTTAAAACATTTATATAAATCATGCGTCATATTCGCATTTTACGATTTAACGAACAAAAGTGCGGGTAAATATAATCCAAAAAAGTTTCAAAATAATTTCAAAATTCTCAAAATATTCTTACCTTAAGAAATATAAGTTTCATGATTTTTGGAATATTCTGGAATTTAATACTGAATTTACACTTATATATCGGATCCAAAAATAGATTACTTAGTCGCTAAGTAACTATAAAAATGATACAATTTAATACCAGATTTGGATAATTATCAAAACTGAACTTCTTATAAAATACCTTATGAGAAAATAATGTAAAAATATTCCGTCTCTCGAGAATACTTATTTTATTGATCTACCGAAATGATTATCGTATCGAAAATTTGCGTCGGGAGGCACACGGGTCAAACCGTACGGATCGAGAAAGTCAAAACACGGAAAATGTCCGAAATTATCATATTAGGTTAGGAAGGAGTTATCCGAAGAGTTTCGGGTTGTAAAAACGCAAAAACGGTTGAAGTTGGACGATTCCCGACTTTATAAAATAGTTTTATAATGACTCAGAAAATAATTATTAAACCCATAAATCATTATAAATTCAAATATAGCAGTCCAAAAATTCCCAGAAAAATATCACAATTATCTATATTTTATTCTAGACATATTAAAAATCAAAGTACTTGCACTTTATCACATATAAACAGCCAAATATAAATATCAGTCATCAGATAATTCACCAAAATTCCCATAATAATTATAAAATAATTATTTATTGATAAAAATAATTTTACGATATTTGTCGAATATTACAAAACAATTTCAATTTACCGATATCAATAAGATCGGCTACTCAAATAACTTTTGAAAATAATACATTAAATTAAAAAATTTCAGAAATTAACAAGGATCGGTATAACACTTAACAATTAGCACCTTACCATTTAATAACACAAACTCGTCAAACAGGAATAAAATATCCACCATTTTATTCCTTCTAAATCATAAAAGCACATATATATATATTCAAATAATAATTATAATAATTCTAAAAATACGAGATATTACAAAATCTGCTATATGATCCTATGCTTTCTTGGATTTCACCAACATATTGTCCATATATACCTCCATTTTTTTTCCGATTTGTTGCATAAACATCCTGTTTACCTGCCTTTGGTAAGTTTCCTCAGCATTGATTAGGCCAAATGGCATCCTGATATAGCAATAGAGACCTCTGTCAGTGATGAAGGATGTGTGCTCTTGGTCAGGTTCATATATGGGAATTTGATTATAGCCAGAGTACGCGTCCATAAAACTCAGCAAAGCATGTCCTGCCGTAGCATCAACTAACTAATCAATTCTTGGAAAAGGGAAGCTATCCTTTGGGCAAGCTTTGTTTAGATCTGTGAAGTCCACACAAGTTCTTCATTTCCCATTAGGTTCTTTTACTAACACCGGATTTACCAACCATTCCGGGTAAAAAGATTCTCTGATTAGTTCAACATCCAAGAGTCTATCCACTTACTCTGCCAAGGCTACAGCCCTTTCTCCACTTATAGCCCTGTGCTTTTATCGAATCCTTTTATGTATGAGATCGATATTCAATCAGTGGCACATGACTTTCGGATCAATTCCAACCATATCTGAGTGGCTCCACGCAAATACATCAAGATTTTCCAAAAGAAATATTGAAAGTCCTTTCTTCATCCTCAAATTTAATTGAGATCTGAACTTTGTTTGGATCCTTCTCGTCGATTCGAATTTCAATCGTTTCCTCATCCAGCCCCATTTTCTCTGCGGGCATCAGAATCCGTGGATCCAAATCGAGCTGATTGTAATCCTCATCACTTTGTTTAGAAGGCGCATCATCTAGAGGAGGAGCATCGACTTCTTTTCTGAAAGAAGGTGCGCCATGCATAACAGGGGCATCAACTTCTTTGGAGTTTTGAATGAGAGAAGGCACGCCCTGAGGTACAGGGGCATCAACTTCTTCTTAAACCTTTGGTGATAAGGGCGCGCCCTCAGGAAAAGGGGCGTCCACCTTATACACATCTTGCTCAAGGCTTTGCAAAACATCAATTCTCCCCTCGAGTCATTCCCCATTGAAATTTCCTTGGATTATGTTGTTTAGGGGCTCTTCTTCCTCCAATATTTCAATCCTGAGAGTGTCTTCTAAGAACAGCATTGTTGAATGCAACTTGGCGGAGTATTCATTTTCTCTTTCAACATAATAATGGACTCGAATCTCCTCAATTGGTTTTTCGATACTTCCTTCTAGTTCATCATCTGAGGCATCCCCGACTTGGACATCCTTTCTCCTAAAACCCCTCATAGCCTGTCAGTAACATTCTCGGGAGTCATATTGTGAGCCTTTTATGCTGTCAACCCCATTCAGGGTTGGGAATTTGATTGTTAGATGGTGAATTAAAGTGATGACCCTTATTTCCCTGAGAAAATGTCTTCCTAGCAACACATTGTGGGATAATTCTTGATTTAGGACCTTAAACTCAAGCATCTTTGTTACAGACAGAGGACTTTCTCCCAGGGTGCATGGCGATCGAATCGATCCCATGACTCTAACTCTTTCGCTAGAAAAACCATAGACCCAAGAATCCTCCCCTGACATATCTCGATCAGGTAAGCCTGTCTTCTTGTAGGTGCTGTAGTACAGGATGTTTGTCGAGCTTTCATTATCCATGAAGGCTCTATAGACATTTTTAGTTCCGATCTGGAGAGAAATGACCAGAGCGTCATTACGAGGATGATGTACCCACCTAGAATCTGCTTCTCTGAATGTAATATCCATTGGTTCTCCCTTGAATACTTTGGGTGGCCGAATCTCCACCCTGTGGACGACAGTTAATGGTCAAAACTGAGCTTCCCTTGCGTATCTTGCCAAGGCTCGATTACTGCATCCCATCCCAGGATCTCCTTTATATATTGCTCGGATGCTGCCATCCCTGGAAAATTTATTTTCTTCCAGAATTTCATTGTTGGATCCCCGAGGAGTACGACCTCCTTCTTCTTTCGCTTTATCAGAGCCATTTTTATGCCTCCTTAATCCCTTCACCACCCATTCGCCAAGATAACATTCCTTGATCAGAGTCTCGATTACATCTTTTAGCTGTTGACACTCATGAGTGTTGTGCCCTGTCGATTCATGGAATTCACAGTATTTCTTCTTATCTTTACTCTGCCAAGACGACAGGGCTTCTGGCTTCCTAAAAAGTCCTGTGTTCTTGTTCACCTCAAAGATGTGCTCAATCGATGCAGCCAAAGGGGTGTATCTGCTAGTTCTATTTTCATAGCCTGAGGGAGGGATCCATTCCCTTAGTCCTACAAATGTTTCCAGAAATCTGAGCCAACCTTTAGTCCTGCTATCAAAAAAACTTTTCAAAGCTTCGTTCGAAGCACCTCTTACACTTGTAGACTCGACGTTGAACCTTTTGAAGTAAGATGTCAGACTTTAGTTCTCCATCTGCGTGATATTAGCCAGAGTAGTGACCGGCAGAGCGTATCTCACCGATGCTATGAACTTAGTCAAGATTAAGGTTTTTATCTGATCCCAGTAAGTGATTACTCCTGGTCCAAGCTTTTGAAACCACTACTGAGCGCTTTCTTTAAAAGTTGCTGCTAAGAGCCTACATCTGGCCAAGTCCGGAACTTGATATACATCCATTTCTATATTGAATCGTCCTAGAAACTCCACTAGATCCGAACTTCCATGGAAACGGAGATCGCTAGTTGTGTTACAATACCCGGACGAGAGTTGATCCTCCCTTACAGACATAGAGAACGGAGAAGGAATTTCAGTCGTTGTTGTTACCCTTACTTCCAGGTGATTGGGCAGCTTCTTTAGATCATCCACATTAAAGGCTCCCACGCCGAGGATAGTCTGGATATTGGGTTGTGGATCATGAGGTTGAGGTGGAGGTGGCACTACCTGATTTCCACTCGGAGGAGCCGGTTGCGGATTGGTATTCAGAGCATTGGCATGTCCTCCTCCCGGTATCACTGGTATCTCTTAATTTTACCATTGATTCCCTTCCGGACTTTCTCCTTATCCCAGGCCGTGGCCCTGAGGGATCTCACCATCATATATCTGGATGTCCCTACGACCGTCATCTTCCGCATAGTTATCTCTTCGTACATGCGAGTATCCCTATAGCCGCAATAGTTGTTGCGGCGATTGTCGTCCAAGTATCTACCTCGGCCTCCGCCCCTTCCCCTCCACTGGGGTCCTCTCCAGCGATCACTTCCATAATCTCGACCATACCGGTCCATCGATCCACGAGGATGAGCTCTCTCATGGTCGCGGTGCCGCTCCTGATTCTCGGTGGGATTCAGGGGCACACACGTTGAACCACGGGGCGTCACATCTCTGCGATCGGCATCTCTCTGCCATTCCAAAAGTAACATCCTTAGATCATCATCTCCTAAATGGATTCCCAAACGATCCTTCAAAGCAGCAAAACCTCGTTGCTCGTTCGTTGGCATGGATTCCGCTTGCCTTCACTCCTTCAAAGCCCGCCCAGATCGGTGCGGGTGAGCAACTACTCGGTTATCAGCCCGTGGCACCTCTCATCCATCAGTATCTTCATCGACAAGTTCAACGATTGGGGTTGTATCGTTGAATTAATTCATACATCGCGGCGTTATGGCCACACGCTCGCATCTGGATTGGCCGCGGCTGACTAGAGCATCCCTCTCAGTTATGGGAGCATTCTCTGATGCATGAGCATAGCGGTTACGATGAAGGCCTCTCCTTGTCTTACGTCGTTCCACCGCGCTCAACCTTGAGTTGAAACCGTTCAGGGCATCACCCATGCGATAGAGCTGTTCCAACAAATTTGTGTTGCTAATCACGACTGGTGGTTGGCCACCGATATTCGGGGTTGGACGATCCACCGGAGTAGGAACATAGGGTTTATCATAGCCCTGCTCATAGCCTTCTTCAGAGCTTTCTGCATCATAAGAACTTTTATCACGATATTGAGACATCTTTCCTCCTAGATGCAGATCTTGATTAGCCACTCCTTCTAGCGCCACTTTGTTGACGGACGAATTTGGTAGCAATAAAGTTCGAGGTTAGTAACCGGAAACAAGATATATGACGGTGGTCCTTCGTCGGAAAATATGAACAGTAATCGTCGATTTTATAAACAGTGTTTGGTGTTTGTGATTATTAGTGGCTGAGATTGCTTAGAGTCAGTGGTGGCTCCTTTGCGCTCTCGCTTCTGACCTCTTATAATTTGGCTACGTATCCCTATTTATAGGAAATCAAGCCAATGTAGTTCTTGGGGAACAATAAACCTAATGGGCTTAGATCTCTTGTCCTGAGGCCCAGTAAGAAACCTACTGGAAACCGTCTTCTACTAATTTTAGGAATGTCCGCTGATGAAGCCCAACCACAAAGGCCCAAGGCTTGTCCACGGTTTCGAAACTTCACCGATAAAGCATCTCCCTGGCCAAGGATAACCATCCGCTACCAGCTATTTCTCTAATCCTTGGACGTAGGTAGAGTCGTGGTTCACCCCAAATATTGGACGCATCCTTGTCCCCCGGATAAGGAGCCCCTACCAGATTGCAGGACAAGTGATCTCAAATTTTTGGGTACAAAGTGCAGGATACTCTGAAGTCTCCTAACGAGGACACCCATTGACTACAGAGATCGAATTCCCAAAACACACACCAGAATTCACCCCACATCCCCAATGAGGACACTCATTGACTATAGGAGGAGGCCTTCTGTCCAAGCATACCCCTGGAGGTCTCTGACCACGAACACCGCATTCTTGTGATTGCATTACAGGAAGGAGTTTTTCAATAGGGTATCTGCAGCAAATAGGTTAGTAATAATAATTTCCTTATTCCTTGAATCATCCAAAGAATCCGTCCAGGTAATCATGTTGAAGTCCCTTCCAAACCACTTATTCTTCTTAGGGCGCGCCCTAACACCTTCCCAAGTTTTAGAGCCAGCTTATTTGAGGATTATCCAAAGTCTCCTTTTCATTAATGGGGCGCGCCTTCCTTTTCATACGTGGGCGCGCCTACATATATTAAGTCATCAACTTATAGCTTCTTGTACACACAAATGGGCGCGTACACCTAATACGGCAGGGGTGCGCCTTCTTCCTTTATTAGCAAGGAGGGCTTGCCTTATTATATCTTCAGTTTTAAACATAAATTGTTCAATTAAGCCCAACTAACCCGACTCTGACCGAAATAATATTCATAACAGATTCCGAGCTTAACAAGCGGAAACAAGGTGAGCGCAGCAGAACTTTATAATCATAAAATAAGATAAGATGTAAGGTATCATGTTCAATAACCGCAATAAAGCTCGTGAACAGACGAACTGTATAATAACATATCACAATGGAATCAACAGATTGGACTGTGCTATAATCAAACCACTCAGGACCAACTAATGTTTGTCTGCATGCGTCCATATTTAAGTATGAAAAGCAGGTAGTGGATTCAGTTCCTTGGTCAATGGAATTCACTTTCTGATTCTTAATGAACGACTAAATCACTGCTGCTGTATTTTTTGGCTTTAACTTCAACAGCATCTCTATTTTTTAATTGCAAATGCGTCTCTCTCTGGCTATCTTTTTTGGCTAATTATATATTATTAAGTAATATGTATACATGTGCAATGTGACTACAGTATATGCTAATATGTTTACTGGGCTATGGGATTGGGGGTGTTTTCTGTCTGCGGCGTGGCGATCTGTAGAAACTAGAAAGGTCAAGTTGGCCGACTCGGCGTCTGCTGTAAAGTATGGGGTTGCCTATAACCACTAATTTAGTTATCGTTGAGCAAAACATGATATATAATTTCATTTGCTGTAATTTGGTGCAGAAGTACAAAATGACTGTTTATCCAAAGCAGCCGGAGCTTGATCTTATGATTTGTGGATGCAGCAATCACATGCAATCATATTCAAGGAAACAAAACTTGCATTTAGATTGAATCGAGCGTGTAACTGGCCTGGGTTCATCTAAATGCAAATATTGTACATATCTAATCTCGACACACAGATTCCATTAAACTGATTTCAGATGTTAGTGAGTCCGAATCTCTTACTAACAATATTCTCTCGTGACTTCTCCAAGTTGTCTGGACAAATGGGTTGCTCTTGCAGCACACAAAAATAGTATATAATATCTTGAAACAGTAAGAATGCAATGGCACGAGGAAGATCCTGCGCCGTCTAAAGGAAGTCAGTATCATGCTAGTACTTTATTAACAAATGAAAATGTTTCTTTGTGACAGCCTAGCCCCGGAAAGCAACAAATAATTTATGTTTCTATAACATTAATAACATATATTCTTTTTTGCTTTAAAAAGAAGAGTAAAATTTCTTCTTCCAAGGCCCTAGGAGCCAGCCAATTCAAGCATCTCATAATTCAATTCACTTGACTTCTTTAAAATGACATTAATCTTGGTAAGTTTTCTTCCCATGGCGAAGCAGTTTCACCAAAACTTGACGAGTAGAAGATCACTAATTTAAAGTTTAGTTGTAGAGTTCAGCAAGAATACTAATCAGTCCGTTGATCAGTTAATTATTAATTTAAGCAGCCAACAATACCATATACTGCATGCTACCCATTATCTTTTGCCAATATATTCAACCCGTACACCAAGTTAGTGGCCAAATTAGTGGCCAAATGATTTAATCAGAAGTATGGTATTGATTTTCTGGAAACTTTTTCTCCTGTGGTTAAAATGACAACTGCAAGATGTTTGATTGCTATTGCAGCTAGTAAACAGTGGCCAATTTATCAATAAGATATCAACAATGCTTTCTTACATGGAGTTTATATTAAAATTCCTGAAGGTCTACCTTCTTATGGTAAGAAAGTTTGCAGATTAAGGAAGTCTTTATATGGACTCAGACAAGCTTCTAGGAAGTGGTCTTCTAAGCTCATAGCTGAATTGTTAACTCAAGGATTTTACCAGTCTAAAAATGATTACAGCTTGCTCATAAAGAGGTATGCTGAACACATTATTTTAGTTGTTGTATATGTAGATGATATCATAATCACTGGAAAAAATTGGTTGCTATCAATACTTTAAAGCAGTACTTGGATTAATTTTTCAGCATTAAAGATTTGGATTTATTAAATTACTTTCTTGGTTTTGAGGTTTCTTATTTCAGTGAAGGAACTGTTTTATGTCAGAAAAAATTCACAAAAGAGCTACTTCAAGATTGTGGGTTTGATTTGACTAAGAAGGTCTCTACTCCTTTGCCTTTAAATGTCAAATTAACTTTCACGGATGGTACTTTACTTGCTAATCCTGAGTTCTACAGATCCATAGTCGGTAAGCTGAATTTTTTAATCAATACACAGCCTGATTTATCTTATAGTGTAAAGTTCTGAGTCAATTTATGCAGTCTCCCAGAAGCAGTCATTTAGATGCTTTACATCATACATTGTGTTACATTTCTAATACTGTTAGTCAGGGAATCATGCTCAAAACTATTGATCAGTTTACTCTTCAATCCTTCACAGATTCTGACTGGGCTGTTTTCCCAGCTTCCAGACCGTCTATTACTGGTTACATTAGACCTGACAATTCGTTTGTGTCGTATACTTTTGTGTCGTGTATTTTCGTGTTTCGTGTACTTGAATGTCAAACACAAAACCGACATGTTTAGCGTTCGTGTACATTCGTGTTCGTGTACTTTCGTTTCTTGTCGTGTATGACGTGTTAATTGAATATTAATATATATTAAATTCAATATTAACATAAATTAAAATATAAGATTTTTAGGTAAAAAATTATAAAATATATGAGAAATATATATTTATATCTCAATTTTATACAATATAATGAAATCAAATAATATTTTAAAAATAAATATGCATATATTTATTATAATTCTATATATATTTATAAAAAGTATTAAAATATAATTATAATATTTATTTATGTCGTATACTTCGTGTCGTGTCGTGTACTCGAAGATTAAACACAAAACCGACACAAAATATCGACCGTATACTTTCGTGTTTGTGTACTTTCGTGTCGTGTACTAAAAATGCAAACACAAACACTAAATTTTCGTGTCGTGTGAGTCATGTCATGTCCAAAATTGTCGGGTCTAGGTTACATTCTAGTGTTGGGTCAATCTCTCATTACCTGGAAATGAAAGAAACAAAGCACTGTTTCCATGTCATCTTCACAGTCTGAATGGCTTCTACATCATCTGAGGTTACTTGGTTAGTCAGATTATTACAGGAAATGGGATTGCCTTCTCTCACTCCAGTCCAATTGCATTGTGATAACATGTCTGCTATCCATATTGCTAAGAATCCAGTCTTTCACGAGAGGACTAAACACATAGAAATCGATTGTCATTCAACTGTCTTATCTTCCTATTCAGCAACAATTGACCGATATTTTCACTAAGTCACTTCCTTCTCATCAGTTTCAACATCTATTATCCAATATGGGATTGGTTGATACCTTGTTTCCCCATATGCCCATCTTAGGGGGATATTGATAATAATATAACAAATAGTAAAGAAAACTAGAATTATTTATTATGGCTTATTAGATAGTGGCACCTGTTCTACTTGGTGACAATTAGAAAATTAGTTATTTCCCGCTTTTTTCCTTCTTTGTATAAAGACTTGATTGTAGAGAATATTTCAGTAAATTTTCAGATCGTATAAATACAATTTATATCTTTCACAGAAGTTCTCATACGTATACTTAGCTGCGGAGTATATATGTTACAAAAGGGAGCACATTCATATAGACACGCATAATATATTGTCCAAGGGCACGGGAGGCGGCAGAAGAGAGTTGAGATATGAGAATCTTTAACCACAATCTGGGAACCGGTGCAGAGTTAAATCGAAATTGAATAAGTACCAACTTGCCAAATCTTTATTTCACCGGCCAGATGTATGCATGCATATATATATAGTGGTGTTCACAGAATTAGGAATATGCGAGATTCAGTGACTTGACCTTTGAGCTCACTGAAGAGTGGAGAAAAGTCATTAGTAACATATGAAATCGGAAATTTAACAGATTGTAAAGTGACCAAGTGAGTATCTGTAATAATCTTTTATTAAAATAAACTGCTTTACGAATAACAAGGAGCAACTTCACATGCAAAATCAGCAGCCTGCTGCAGGTAAAACTAATTTATCAAATTCATGTAGCTGCTCCTGCTAGGCCCTATTACGGCCAAGTTCAGACTCTTTACATCAAACCTCTTGACCAATGTCATGTCCCAATACACATGTAAATATATTACAATTTATAATAATCCAACAATTAATATTTATATGTATACATAACATGTACTTATATTATTACTGCAATGAAAATGAAGATGTTTGTATTGCAATGAGTTACTCCGACTAAAAGACCAATATATATATAGTTGTAAAACTGTGGAAGTTGGAACATATGAGTACTGTTGCATGCTGGCCACTAATTAAAAAAATTAGGAAATTTTGTCCTCAAGTCTGTAAGTTGGAGTACTGCATCTCTCTCGCGTTATGGAATATTCCTCCTCAAGCTTTGGGAGGCGGGAGTGGTGTGCACATGCGTTACTTATTTACAGAAAATCGACATATTTTCACTCTATAAATACCTCTGCTGAACTAGTGTAATTCATTGCAACTACTACTACAACTCCTTCTCTCGTTTCCACTGTACTTAACTGAACCCAAACTTTCTGTTAACATTTCAACAAGTAATTAGGTCTTTGGTTGGAGTACCAAATTAGTTTACATAAAATATAGATCTATCCAATTGGCGAACGATGACCAAATTCAGTGGCATTGTCTTGTTTTTCTTAATGTTGGTACTGACAAATGAAGTAGCTAACATTGACGGAAGAAAGGTGGCGCCTGGGGAAAAGCCACAGACCGCTGTGGAAGTGATGTCCTTGGCGGAAGAGGGTAAAGCTAGCGCTGGTAATAGTGTTGCAATCCCTAGCCGGAATGGTGGTCAGATAAGTACAAAAGATGCCGGAGACGTGGATGCTTTTCGACCAACTACTCCTGGACACAGTCCTGGCATTGGTCATTAATTCTGATATTCACCCTTAACCTTTGCTAACTGCATGGCTGCATGCATGGCTAGCTCAACCTAGGGTTTCTGCAGCAACAAAAAACTCAAAATATTGAACTGTAAATTTAGTTTTAGCTTTTGTCCTTCACAGATATGGTTGTATATATGCAGCCATATATATATATATATCTGTTTTTTCAAATTTTGTTATTTCCATTCTAGTGCGCATGCATTCTGTAAATTAATGTTTTACAATTATCAAAACTTTGTTCTTAGATAAGTCCAAACAAACTCCTTTTTCTTAGAAAAGTCAAGGCAAACTAGGAATACATGTGACATATATAGCATTAGTTTATTAAACTAAAATACGACCGGTTAACTTCCAACAAACTTTCAATATTATCAAATTAGAAGATTTGGAATCATATTAATAAATATTATAGTTATAATTTTAAACATTTACTAGGAAATAAGTAATTAATATGTGTCCCCGATTTCATAAGTAACCAATATTTAATTAGAGTAGTCATAAAATATGGACAAAAAGCACAATTGGTTAAAAATTATTCGCTTAACCCAAACCATGTATTTGGTTACGATTTCTAGTATATTAAAAAATTAAATCAGACTTAATAAAATATAAATTTTAATTTAAAATTATATTTTGATATGTTTACTATGTATATGATTATATAATAAAAATATTAATTTAAATTACATTGTAAAAAAAATATTGAGTTAATTGTTATTACATATATATAAGAATTTAGTTCACCTGTGCTTGAATATATACTTTATATTAGTATTTGTGAAGCAGGTAGTTTATTCAGATCCTTAGTCCATGGACGCCATATTTGAATTCTCAAAGACTAGCATGCTGCTATATTTTTTTGGCTTTAACTGCAACAGCATCAGCATCTGTGTTTTTAGTGCCAGTGTGCAACTGCATGACCATCCTTTTGCTAATTATTAAAGATTAATCAATATTTTGCATGTCAAAATTTTGGCTAATATTTCTTTAATTTCATTATTTTTAATTTAAAAGTTTGCATTTTAAATTTAAAAAATGATGACTTTTTACATTTATTTAATAGTTTTGACGTTAACCAGAGATTAACATTAATTGTAAGAAGAGTATTTTAACAATATTTTTATATTTTCAGTTTGCATATTTTCTTCAAATCTCACTTTCCATCCTAAAATTTTGTAATCCATATTATCAAAAAAGATTTAAAATTATCAAAAACTAATCGATTTATATTTTTGTCATATTCATGCTAGGATTTTAAAATTGGTCAGTTAGTTAATTTGGTTTAGTGTATATAACTTTTTGACACATAATTTTTACTATTTTGGTTGTATCTTAAGTTTTAAAAGTCAATTTATAAAATTTTACGACTCACAGGAAACTTATAAAATAATAAATTATTCATTGTTATTTTCACAATTATGATAAAACTGAAATCAGAAAAAAAAATATAGAAAAAGATGATTAAGAATTTTATAATACGATATTACTTTATTTATAAAATTTATAAATCATAAAAGTACAAGTTATTTATGTATTTAAGTATATATTTTAAGTATTGTACAAGTATATATCATATAATATTATATAATCTTGACAGTTTAAATTAATTTTCAAGTATTAGGATGTGACTATCTTTATTTATTCTCGTTAGGCTTATTTTATTCAGCTAATGATTATTTACTTTTTTTCTTAATATAATACTCCCTCCTTTACATAATTGAGGCTTTTATAAATTATAATTTCACAAATATTTTTAAAATTACATATATATATATATAAATTGAACATTATATTTCTATTTAGAAAAAAAAATAAAAAAATTGAGGTAACTATATTTTATAAGAGTTTTAAAATGCAAGCTGATACCTCATCCGCAATGTAAACAATTGGGTGGGATATATAAGAAATATTATACTTCAACTTATTATACTTCATTATAAATTAAACCTAAACTTGATAAAAGAAAACTGAATTATTTTAGTTAAATTTATTTATTTTGCTTAAATCATTTTGGAATATAAAGTGTTACGTATAAAGTTATAGATTCAAGATAAAATATGGGATGCATATTATAATTTATGTTTATATAATTTTTTTGAAAATATGCATTAAAAGAAATAAGCTATTGCAATAACGTTAATGTTTGATGTCAGAAATATTATAGGGATGTTTTTTGACTGCGTTTCTAAATTTCGGATTGCAAATTATTTTAGTTAAAAATATTAAACCTGCACTGAAATTCTGCAAAAAAATTGGATATGAACTGCAAATTAGTCGATATTAAATTATTATAATATATGCGTGTAATGTGAATACATGTGCTGATATATTAGTTTGGTTAGCGGTTGAGGCTGTTTGTGCGCGTGCGCGGTGAACTGTGAAAACTTGAAAGGTCAGGTATAAGGCTCGGTATCTGGCTGTCTGCTATAAAATATGCTTACCTAATTATTATTAAGTAAAAAATGAATCACTATTCTGAGATAATAGTTTTCCTCGAAAAGGTGAAGAAGATTTGTTACTCTCTAGGTTAGTATAGTTTTGATAATAATTTTTTAATTTTTTTAAAAAAATTAAAAAAATATTATGTAAGTATACTTTAAACTAAACAACTCAGTGGAATTTTATGATCCCCTAAACCATCCATATAACACATTTTAAGATTTTAGGCAACATGATATTAAACCACTAGTTTTAAACTCATTAACCTAAAAAGACTGTATATATGATTTGGGGATGCTGGTTAAGAACCTCTGGTTCTCGAACTTCAAAAGCTACATCAGATATGCAATAATCAATTCAGCACAAAGATACCATAACCTAGCTAGTAGCCCAAAGTTCACCTTGTAACTCCTTAGTTTTGATGATCACAACACAGCTTAATGTCATTGTTGTTTAAGTATCATGACAGCAAGCTATCATAAGACAGTAATCTATTTCAGCAAGCTATGATCACGATTGTCAGAATAACAGCAAGCCAAGATGCACAGTCCAGATTCAACAAGGAAGTCGAATTTCATGGAGATTTTATAGGATCTTCATATATATCAGTTGTAAGGACTTCTCTAATATAATAAACGTGCATGATATATAGAGATCTCATTTATAAAACGTTTTTAATCATTCAAATTGATTTCCTAAAGAATAGGAGTTTGTTTCTCTTTCAAACTATTTCTCCTATCTTCTAATTAAAATATTTTATCCTCTATAAAATAGAAGAGATATTTTCTGTACGTTGGACATCTTTCTTTCTCTTCTATCTAACGTACACATGAACGTTGGAAACCATCCCAACGATCTTACACGGTAGAATTGGATTCTAGCCGTTGTAATTTGTTGAGGCTGTTTTCAAATGTTAATGTGTGGTTATATATATGTGGTTTCTTGCAGTTTTTTTAAGAGAGGACGACTTTGCAAGCAAGAACATATACAACTCCTGATCTTTATTGTTTCTAAAATACTCTCGAGCTCTAATTATATACACGTGTTTTATCTTAGAGAGAGTCTATAGTTTGAGTTGTAAACTTTATCACTGATTTGTATTGTTCAAATTGTATTGATTAGTTGCTGGATAAGTTGGCTAGGGAAACAAGGGTTTAGTGGTACTTGCTAGAGGAGTTTATACTACGGGGTTGTATAGTACTTAGAGAGCAGGTTCTTAAACAGGGTTTCAGCAAGCCATTATCAGCAGCTGGGATAAAGGGAGATATATTGTTGTATCTTGTAGTTGTAAGCTTCATTGATCAATAATATATTCTCTTACCAAGTTGGTAAGGGACCAGGACGTAGACCATAGGGGATTAGGGGTCGAACCTGGCTAAAATTATTGTGTGTTCTATTTACTTTCCTGCACATTATTTTCTGCATTGCATTTAGTCATCTCAGCTTACTATCATTGTCAGATTATAGTTCAGTTGGTAAAATCTCAGTAAGCTATTATCGGGTAAAATCTAAAAGTAATCCTAGTTAGCCATAATCACCTATTCACCCCCCCTAGGTGTGGTTATGGACTTATGGTCATGCAAGGTAACAAATATTCACAAGTATGATTTCTAATCGGCAGTGCAACTTACGGCTAAAATTTAATAAACCTCATTTTCTTAACACTATGTATTGAGCAAAAACTAATAATTTGTGATCAGGCCCTTCATTGAATAGGGCAAATTTAGGTGGGGCACATTTTCAAGAATACATATTTTTATTTATATATAAATTTTAGTTAAAAATTTAGAAAGATATTTAAAATTTTAAATTTTAAGATTAAAAATATTAAAGAAAAAAGAGGTCGAATATAGTATTAATTATTATTTTGGGCAAGTGCTTCATTAATTTGAAAGATGTAAATATGACTATAAAAGTATGAATTAATTACTTAAATTTTAGAAATAAATTAAAACATATTACATATAGATACAATATTAATCGTTAACTAGTACTAATATTATCTAGACGTTCTAATTGACAAATAGAAGTACTCTGTTACTTGACGGGATAATATTTTCCAAACTATATCTATTTTTATTGATTACATTTAAAAAAATAGTACTATCAATTAATTTAAATAAGTTGACATGAATGATAAATCTAAGTTTTTGTTTGACAATTTTTTAATGCTGAAATAGGATAATAAATTGCGTAAATTAAAAATAAGGGCAACAATGTCATATAAAGATCGAGTGGATTAATACTTTATCTAAACAAAAAAGATATATTATAAATATTTTAATATTGAGTTCACTTCAAAATTTAAGGAAAATAATTTTTAATTAAATATTTATTATTTTATTTGATAAAATTATTTTTACTGGGGTACTTATTTTTATTTTAAACTGGGCACACAATAATTCCCTGTTTGTGACTGCACTAGTATGTCTAAGTAGAGAAACAAGCATATATTATCAAGGGGCGATTCACTGAGAAAGTATTGAATGAATCTATATAATCTTAAAGGCTAATATTGCCCATATAAGATTTACCCATAACCCATGACCCATAACCCATGATCCATGACTCATTTTAATTTTTTACACATAAAACTTTATATTATACACATATCCATGAATTTTTCACATTTATATCCACTATAACCCATATAAAAACTAAACTAAAATATCTATATATACACTCCCTTATTGTAGCAACTGAATTATACGTTCAAATTTATTTAGATTCTAATCATCGTAATCTTTGTCACAAACAAACTCAAACAAACAATATCTCTCAGATTTATCATTAATTTCTTTTTCTCCTTTCTCCTTTTTCACCCTTCTTATCTCTCAATTTTGTCATCGTCTTCTTTAATATATTATATATATATACATATATGTACGTAATGTATGTCTGATTTGTTTAATTTATTTGATTTGTACAGTATGAATATAAAATTGTTCCTACACCTATTGCTTCGAAGATGTAATCAGGTTTGTGTTTGTATTTAAGATTATCATTATATTTATTTCAAAACTAAATCTATATAATGCTTTCTCTTCTATTTTTTACATGTTTGAGTGACTTTTTAAAGCGTCTTCTTATTAATTTATTATTCATAATCCATATATACAGTATACTACAATTTCAGACGATTATCAAGACTCAAATTACCCATCAACGTTTTAGGCGATTGAAAGTTCTGATATTCTCCACTCTACTGGTATAGTTCCTTTTGTGTATTACGAATATGTAGACCTCTCATGAAAAAGGGGTAACACCGTATTTGGTTAACTGATTTAAAAGTATGGCTAAGTTTTAACAATAATTTCTTGGATATATTTTTGTATCGCATTTTTCACTCCAACTGTTTGATGTTAGTTCTAAACAACTTTGTTTTGATTTATTTGTAATTTTTTTGCAGAATGTTATACTTTTGTTGTTTAATTCGGTTTCTCTAATTTTTTTAATTATGAAACTTGAAGTATTTTTTTCTGATTATATTATTCTCCATATTGGTTTGAATTTGTGCAGACGCTGGGGATAAATCTCACCATGATTTCAAAAAATTTAAGCCATATATGTATAACTATTTAATTTCATCGTATGTTTGTCGAGTTTGAATCTTTTTATTTATTTTCAATATCAATAAATAGTTGTAGGTTACTATTTCATAGTCGTGTACTTAAATTATATAATTTGACCAGTGGTGTGCTATTATGTTGATACTCACTTATATCGTAGTTCTAGGCCTTCTGAATTGCAGACTGGGGAAGGTAAAAAGCTGATTTTCACCGATGAAGCAGCAGCTACTGGTGAAGATGTGACTTCATTTACTGCAATATTGCCTATTTATGTATGTAAGTGTTAATTTATGACTTTTTTATTTTAATTTTTGATGTTTACGGATGATATTTGACCTGATTTCAAAGGTTGTATATATGTATAGTGTTGATAATGTTTTTTTCTCTTTGAATACCTAGGTTATTATCCAAATCTGACTTTATTGATCCTCTTGATCACCCAACACAAATGTGGTTGATTCAGTTTAGTTTTTTTACCATAACAAATTTATCTGAAACTTATTTTAGGCCTTCCATAACACATGACTAATTCTCTTTTACACGAAGGTTTACTCGTAGTAAATATAAATTTAGAATTCGGTTATATAACTGTATATATTAGTAGCATCACAAACATCTCATAATAATTATATTGTACTCAATAATCATTATAGTATTTTGGCATATAAGAAGTGCATTATGTGATAACCCCAAAAATTTTGAATTTTTTGTAACCTTTATGAATAGTGATTTTGTTGATTATGCTGAATAAGAAAACTTTTCATGTCACGCTATGTAGGGGTTCTTTTATTGATATTCTGAGATCTTATTAGTATTCTATATGGTATATAAGTGTATGTTAAGATCGTCAGAATCCAAATTCGAACACTTTGATTTTTCTCGAAAACCCACCAGATACAGAAAGAATTGAGTATAAGGTAACATGATTAAAAGGATTTTAATTCAAGGATTATAAGAGAGGATCATAAAAGGAATATAAAATATTGAGAAAGGTTTAAGGGAACCTAAGTATTGAGATCCCGGTTATGATCCCTCAAACGATAAACGAGAACGAAAGTTAAGCGAACCGTATAACAGATAAGCGGTTATTAGCCAAGTAATTAGGGGTTAATCAAAGAGGTTAGTGGATGATGATGTCATCACACCAATAAGAAGAAGACAAGTGTAAGAAGATGACATAAGAAAGATGACATAGGCATAGTGACATAAGCATGACAAATGGAGGGATTGGTTGGTTGATTGTGAGCCATTCATTTTTTACCATGGTAAAAGTTAATTAACAAACAAAATAATATTAACCAAGCCAAGCAAATCATAACACAAAACTTGACTTTTCATTTCAAGAAAGCAAGCTCTCGGCCCCTTCTCTTTTTCAAGGAGAAAAAATCAATTTCCAAGATCCAAGCTTTGATAATTTGTGAGGTAATTATCCAAGGTTCCTTATGCATAGATATAGCTATCCTATGAATCTAAGCTTCCATTTCCTTTACAATTTCTTTTAATAAATCATTGAAGAAGAGAGTGAATAGTGTTTTCAAGAACTTGAAACTTTTGATCTTATGTTTTTGTTTAAATATAGCTTTTGTAAGGATTTTCAAGGGTTGTTTCAAGCTCCTTAGTACTTCTACTCTCCAAGGAAGGTATAATCTTATAACCTAGCCTTACTTTTGAATGTTTAGAGCTTGTTATATTTGGTATAGTTCATGAGAAGTATGATTCTTGTATATTTAGAGTTTGGTTGGATTTGTAATGAGTTTGAGTTGTAAATCTTGGATTATTGGTAAATGAACTTAAGTATAACTTTTAGTTGATGTTTGGGGATAGTATAAATTGGAAATCTTGAGATGTTGAGGCTGTTGTAGTGAGGTATAAATGGAGTTTGGTTGTAATGTTGATTGTGGGTTGATTTGTGGATTGATTGGAGTAGCTTAAAATTTGGTAATCACGTAAACATAGCCGTCGTAATGCCCGATATACATTAAACTATTTTTGTTCTTAACTTCAGGACCCGTGAACTCACTGTTAGATTCTGACCATTGCCTTGTTTAGATAGCTCATGTTACGAGCTTCGTTTTGATATGTGGTTCTCTTGAATCCGATGTACGGTTTAGGAGAAACGACCGTTTTAAGTAACGGCATTTCGCGAACGAACCATTACCCCTCGCCTTACTTTGAAACCTTGGTTAAGGCCCTTAAATGACTAAATGGAGTATGAAACAATTATGTAAAGTGGTTTAGGAAGTTGGTAGAGTACTCACGAAAGAATCGCCTTAAAATTCTTAATGGTTAATTTATTAAAAATGGTGGGGCCGAGGGTACTCGAACAACTTATGTGATTCGTTAAGCGTGGAAGTGACCATAAGCGAACGTTAGGGTTCAATTGGTTAAAGTCTAGTTTCTTAAGCGACCGGGGTTTAATTCCGACTTATGTTGTTGTTCATAGGTTATCGGACCCACTCTAAGCTTAAGTCTATACGGGAACACTCAGGCAAGTTTTCTACCCGTTATACTGTTGTTGTGATGTAAATATATGTATATGCATTATCTTATGATAAGTACATGATTGTTATTAGCAAATTTTGCGATATATTGGAGCATGCTGATATGGTATATATGCATGGCTGTTTCGTAATCTTGATATCTAATTGTTGATTCAAATGCTTATAAGTTGCATAATACATATGCTAAAGATATGCAGTAGTTGCGTATACCCTTAGTATAGGGGACCCAAAGGTGAACATTTTCTAAACCGGGAGTCGATGTTCCCGAGTATAATATATATATATATATATACTTATACATATATATATGGATATAGTTTTCAAAACTATCAATCGAATAAGGTTTATTCGATAACTTTATTTTATTTAATGAATATTATTTTGAATATTCATTCGAGGACTTATGATTCCGCTTCTTTTATTAAATAATATTCTTTATTTTATTAAAGAATAATGTTTCGATAATCAAATCTATTTTCGATTATTCAAATAAAGATCGTACTTTCGTCTAAGTATATCTTTGGTTATTTATTATTCAATTCAAGTATGAGTCTTAAAACTTCTACTTCAATTATTTTTATAGAGATTATCCTTTATGGGAATATTATTTAAATAATAATATTAAGATATTTTCTATATATCGGGACAGGTTTATTTCATTAAATCAGCATTACTCCAAACATTATTAAAAATGTTTTAGAGTCTTCAAAATGATTTTTAAAAGTTAGAGCGGATCCCAAAACTCATTTTTATATTTAAGATCTTCCTTTTTGAAGGGGACTTGAATACTCGCTCAAAAATCTAAGGGATCCGGCTGTGTGGTGTATTTTATATTTGCAACGAGGTTGCTGTTTTGATAAATGAATTTATTAATTACCCAACGTTCGGGAAGTAAGTCCATCTATTTGAGTCGGCATAAGCAACATGGGCTCAGTGGGCGTCCATGAAAGTGTAAGTGGCTCAGTGGGAGTCCATCAATGCGTAAGTGGCTGAGTGGCAGTCCAGCATAGGTCCTAATGCGGCCAGGGTGATGACTAGTGGGTAATTCGTCCATCTACTAGTAGAAAATATTACTTATTGGTATCTTTGCCTGATCAGCAAGATATCAGGTTTATGCCAAGGTTTTCTCCTTTCCAAATTCATTGGATATTGCAACTCTGTTTATAATTTTCATAACAGAGGTTTTCAAGGAGTGTATGAAATATATATATAGGTGTATATATATATCGGGACTTAATGAAGTATCTCGTAACTTCATTATTTATAATGATATTTCAAAGATTGAATTTATTCAAGTCTTTCCTTGTAGTCTCATCTATGTGATGAACTTTTGAAACTGATTATACCTTGAACGGTGGTACTTCAAGTAGTATTCGGAAAAGATATAAGTATATTGGAGTATCTTGTAACTTCATATTTTCAACTTATATCTGGTTAATGATTATCTTATGCATGACAAATATTTTCACAAAAACGTTGAGACAAGGTTAGATATATGAGATCACCTTGCAACGATATTTTTATACAGTTATAAATTGGAACTCTGTGTATATTATGCATGGAAGAGGACTTCCAAGATTTTGAAAAGTATATATACATATATGCTGAATATTTTGCGACTTGATCGCGTTAAGATATCAAACTTGGTTCATATCTGCTTGACCAAGACTTTCATGAGTATTATGATGAGAATGATCATATATTGTTAATCATTATATATATTATTTTGGTGGGCTTGTTGCTCACCCTTGCTTTCTTCTTTCATCACACAACAACAGATAGACAATATGAACAGGACTAAGCTCCCAATTCGCAAGCGGATAGGAAACATTCCGCAGTTTCCTGTAGGCATTGATGACGTTGTAGCTGAGGTAGGAACTACCAATAGGCTAGGCTTTCAACTTTTGATATACCAGACTTATGGAAAGGAATATGTAAATTATTCGGAAACCCTTTTAAGGTGTAATGGTTTATAATTGTGAAATAAAATGACTTGTGTTATTTTTGGTATTCATCTCTGAGACTATAACTTGTGGTGTGTGTATATTGTGGGGTCACAGTATGCAGTAGTTGGTTGTTTATAAAGATTGAGTGTTATTAATGGAAATGGAACTCGTGACAACCCGAATCCCCGACCCCGGATTTGGGGGTGTTACAGAAATGATATCAGAGCCAAGCGTTATAAACCTCAAAGATGATATGACATTAAAATAATAAGTTCACTAAGATAATAAGAACACTTTCCAAGTTTATAGTTGGACTACCTAACGTAGTACCACAGTTAAAACCCTTATGGGAACCCTTATAAATATCATGATAGTAACATAGTTCGTTATCGTATAGGGCAGCAGGGCACCGAACCCTGAGGTTCAGGAGCATCAGCATGAGGATGTTTTATTACATGTTGAAGATCAGATTATGAATCCGATAGAGTACCCTAACGAGGTGCAGGATGAGATTCATACTGAGAATGTTGCGGTCGAGGATGTTATCTCAGAAGGGATTGCTGCTGAGGAGGATCCTGACGAGAATGTGGAGAGGACCACTGAGGAATTGATGACCGTAGTCAGAGCGACTACCAGAGCTAGGATGGCCGCGAGGGTGGCACTAGAGGATGAAGAGTTACCAAGGGCACAGAGGATAGTGAGGGCAGAAGGAGTGGGTCCTTTCACAGCACCAATTATACCAGTAGCAGACCCTCTCCCAGAGGTTCTTGTAGATGTTCATGAGGTTCCACCAATTCCTGTTCCCTCCCTTGTACAGAGCCCAGCACCTACTGAGGAAATGCCACCTTTATCTCCTGCACCATTGTCACCCGATACCGTGCTTAGTTATCCATTTGGATCTCCTGGGTCTGCACCTCCTGCACCCCATGGAATGCTAGATGCTACCATTCAGGCTTCTCTCATCGCTGATTATCATATGACTTTGGGTGGCCTTTCTGAGGCCTGTAATGTTAGGAATGATCTATTGGATCGACTTACTGCATCAAGGATTGAAGGCGGGGTACTTCCGGCAAGATTAGCTTATAGCATGGACAGGATTGAGGCTACCACCCGAATTACAGCTAGAGGCCATCTTGAGGGCCAGATTGATCCAGCTCTACTTGTGACTATCTTAGGCCTCATCACCGCCTTAATAGAGCAGGTTATGGATGTTGTGCGTGCCCGCATTTCTTGATCCACAATAGTATGCAGAGTCAGAGCGATCAGACAAGGATTTCATGTAGCACCGCTTTTGGAGGATTAGCCTAAGTTATGAATGATTAGTTTTAATGACTAGATGATTATCTATGGTAGTACTTTTGGGATAGAAGCGATCAGATCAAATGATGTAATTCTCTTTCATGTGTTCAGTTCTTGTACCCTCGAACAAATGGTTATGTATATATTCGTTCCTTTCAGTTCAGATCAGTTTGTTGTGATAAGTTCATATTGTTAATTGCACTATTAACACTTAAGAGTGTCATGAAGTTTATAGAACTTGAGAATTCATAATTTACGATCATGTAAGGACTGAATGAGGGAAAGACTTAAGCAAAGTAAGTAAGACAAATATCAAGAGATTCTCAATTTTTTTTCTCAAGCATTATGCCCCCATGAGGAATAAGATTAGGGGCAAACCCTGAATATGATAATCAAGGATGTTGTAATCAAGATACAAGGAACCCGAAACGTAATGAAGTGGAAAACGAGGATTTTAAAATATAAGATGACCCCGATTATGGGGAGTAGGAAGAAATATTTAGACTGAGAAAACAGAACTCTAGTAAGGAAGGGAGCACCAAGACGGTACTCCTATGAGGTAATTATTGGACCTGCCTAAACAAAACTAATACTTTTACCCACAAATACCACCTTGAGGAAACAATATGGTGTGAAATTCTTTCATGACCTTTAAGTCGCTAAGCTCTCAGAGTTCCAAGGAATAAGTTGACCCAATTGAGGCAAGAGCCTGGCTAAAGGAAATAGAGGAAGGATAAGGGAGTTGGGTATGAGGAAACCCTAAAGACCTGTATTAATAGAAATAGAAAAGTGTGTAATCGTCAGGATGAGGGTGATTCACCATGAGTTAAAGTTGATGGTTGAAGGCATAAGAGGTACATATACTTTATTCCCTTTAAGTTGGGAAGATTCGAGGAAACCTTGAGATAGTTCGAAGGATAAATAATGAGACGCGGATGGACTGAGGAGGCAAGAAAGTAGGAAATTAGGAAATTGGATGAAGGAAGTGACCTTCAAGAATGTGAAGTGTATGTAACACATGTGACTTGATATCCAAAAGGGAGACACCAAGTACAAAAGATATCCCAACATTGAGATGACTGTTGAGATAAACAACAAAAGTAAAAGAGGATTTGGTAAAAAGAAGTTCACGTTGAACACGACCAATATCTTCCAGAACATCCATGTTATCATTACCAAATCAGGAAAGAAAAGTGGATAATCGTTATTGTCTTTTGGAGGCCATATGGATTGACCTCATTTTGGATAAGGATATTATTATGAAATTTGGTATAGAATATCGAGGTGGAAATGATTGAATAAGATACCCTTATCGGGGATATATGACTTGATTTATCCATGGGAGGATGTAAGTACCTTTTTAAAGGTGGAATTAAGGATATAACCTTAATAACTTGAGATGAACCATGGGGGAATGCATAAAGGTTGACATTTCACCCTTAATAGGGACATTATGAGTTTGGGTAATACGGAATGAAGGATTAAGGCAACAATAACCTTTAAGGATTAGTGGAGAAATTTTTCAGAAGTACATAGATAATGGTTCTAATATTAGTAAATGGTATTTTGATATGCCCTGTATCTAGGGAATACAGGAGGGACGATTCAAGGATAACCTTAGAGGTTTTACAAGGAGAAAGGAAATTTTCAAAGTTCTCAAGAATAGAAATTTTGATAAATGAAATATGGCGTAAGTATAATAATGCCATGTGGGCACGTGTTAAACCATAAGAAGTATAGATTGAACCAATGGAGGTCAGAATTGTTAAAGCAAGAAGGACCCAAGATAAAAGACGTCCTAAGTATGATCGAGAGTCAGCCGTGACAATGTTCACATCTAAAGACCGAGGCAATAACTTATGGAAAAATGGTAATATTTTTTTTTCTTCTCACCAAAGCTTAAAGAAGAGCATTTTCACACAAGCAGTATTTTGAAATGAGGTAGAAAATTTAGTTGAAGGTGGTTAAAATGACATTGATTATAAGGAACTATTACTATTAGAAAAGGCCAATGAGGTGGCCGACACTTTGAGTGTAAGAAGACAATTATCGGCGCTCGTGCCAGAGGAATACAGTGACGATGGTTAAAGCCGTGAAGGTTGTACTATGGTTTGAAAGATTGACATTCCTTCTGATGATTGTGCGATACTCAACCGTAATAGTAGTTTGGTAAAGATTTAATTCATGTAATCGCTGTGAGCGGACTATCTATCTTAGAAGGTCCTATCTTGAGAATAAGCCAGGACCATGTTTCAAAAAGGACTAAATGAACCTTTGAGCTTCATGTCTCCTAATATAGACATATGATTAAGAATGGTATTAACATGTTATCGTTGTTTTTATTGAAACTCTTCTACAATTTTATCTGCTTCATGTCATATGTACGCCAAGTTCAGGAGTGTTCTTCATGAATCATGGAATGGCGATTATGTTTCCTCTCTAGAAGATTTCGGTACGGCAAGAATGGACTCCATATGATTAACTATTAAGATCCAAGGAAAACGAATGACTATAGTAGGTCTGTGGTGGACTATAGAAATGCATTAACGATTCCTTGAAAAATGAGGCGATAACAACCGTGGGAGTTGTATAGGAATGGATGTTGAGATTGAGTACCACTAATCGGGTCGTGGTGATGTATACGTTATTATTGATAGACCAACTAAGCCGAACATTTACCTATGATATATTTATTCCTTCTTATCGATAAAGAGTAGTATTACTATACGAAGAAGGTTGTGGTATAGCAATAGATTCTAGTAACTATGATGTCTAGAATGAAATCCGAGATTCGATTTTCGCTGTCGAGGGAGTTTTAACGGTGATTGTTTATAAGCTCGAGCAAGAGCATGGGTCCATATAATGATGGACGGAATAGTGAAAGATTCAGGAACATGAATTGCGATGCTATAATACTTGATGTTGATATGTACGTATATGTTTTATCTCCAATAACAAACCTCTATAGTTCAGAGGTAGATTCCAAGCCAGATATTTTGTGGCAGTATATTTTATATATATACAATTCTCTTCAATTCGTTCTTTTCTCTCCTTTTCATTTCATATAAGCTGAGAAGAACAACCCTTCCAGAAGGGGGGTATTGTCGAATGACTATCTATCTGTGTGATAGCAGCCTAGTAGGATACCATCTATTGTTTAATTACTTGTCAAGTACTAAAGGTTGGCCACCTTCTGTACTAACTATGTGATGTAACAAGTGTTCATGATCATAGTGATCGCTCAATAAATTCTTTTACTTCTATATGAAGGACCAAGCTTTCGAAAATGGAGGCAGCTAGAAAGGAAGTAGTATCAGTATGGTGGTATTCGGAATGGAAACGCATTCGTGATACTAAGGTTGACGCAATTATTAAAAAGTTATCAAACTCTAGTGAGTAAACGTATATCTAGAATAGTATTCTGTACGGAAGATGGTAACGATTATGAACTGGAAAAAAATGGGTATTGAGAAGCAAAAGCTATAATGCTAGAAGTTATGATGAGAGTCTGTGCAATAGACTTGAAAGAATTTGGAATGATCACTTAACGCGGATTGAGTTTTCTTATGGTAATAGATCATATGTCAGTATCGAGATATCGCCTTATGAGATCCTTGAGGGAACACAATGTCGATCTCTCTTATGTTAGGATGATGTTGCAAAGCGCAAGATGCTCGGACCAGCAGTGGTCCAAAGGACCAGTGATATAATAGATCTAATCAGAGGACGGCTGGTAGTAGCCCAAGATGGACATAAGAAGTATGTTGATTTGACACGAAAGGACAAAGAGTAGGAAGTAGGGGACCTAGTGCAGTTATAGGTATCCCCTTGGAAAGGATGGATGAAGTTCGGAAAGAAAGGAAAGTTAAGCCCTCGAATTGTTGGACCCTTTGAAGTATTAAGACGTATTGGGAAGTTAGCATATGAGCTAGCACTACCCCCGAACCTGTAGCAAGTTCATAACGTGTTCCATGTATCAATGTTAAGGAAGTGTAATTCGGATGCCAGACGAATAGGGGCGTATGAGCGCATAGACATGCAACCAGGCGTAACCTATATGGAGCAACCATAAAGGGTTATAGATCGAAAAGGGACAAGTGCTTAGGAGAAGGGTTATCAAACTAGTCAGAGTTGGTGGTAGAACCACAGTGTGGAGAATTGACTTGAGAGTTAGAAACTGCAATTCTAAGAAAGTATCCCTATTCACTTTCTATCTGATTCCGGGACGGAATCCTTTTAAGGAGGGGAAACTGTAATAACCCCAAAAATTTTGAACTTTTTGTAACCCTTATGAATAGTGATTTTGTTAATTATGCTGAATAAGAAAACTTTTCATGTCACGCTATGTAGGGGTTCTTTTATTGATATTCTGAGATCTTATTAGTACTCTATATGGTATATAAGTGTATGTAAAGATTGTCAGAATCCAAATTCGAACACTTTAATTTTTCCCGAAAACCCACCAGATACCAAAAGAATTGAATATAAGGTAACATGATTAAAAGGATTTTAATTCAAGAATTATAAGAGAGGATCATAAAAGGAATATAAAATATTGAGAAAGGTTTAAGGGAACCTAAGTAATGAGATCCCGGGTATGATCCCTCAAACGATAAACGAGAACGAAAGTTAAGTGAACCGTATAACAGATAAGCGGTAATTAGCCAAGTAATTAGGGGTTAATCAAAGAGGTTAGTGGGTGATAATGTCATCAAACCAATAAGAAGAAGACAAGTGTAAGAAGATGACATAAGAAAGATGACATAGGCATGGTGACATAAGCATGACAAATGGAGGGATTGGTTGGTTGATTGTGAGCCATTCATTTTTTACCATGGTAAAAAGTTAATTAACAAACAAAATAATATCAACCAAGCCCAGCAAATCACAACACAAAACTTGACTTTTCATTTCAAGAAAGCAAGCTCTCGGCCCTTTCTCTTTTTCAAGGAGAAAAAAATCAATCTCCAAGATCCAAGCTTTGATAATTTGTGAGGTAATTATCCAAGGTTCCTTATGCATAGATATAGCTATCCTATGAATCTAAGCTTCCATTTCCTTCACAATCTCTTTCAATAAATAATTGAAGAAGAGAGTGAATAGTATTTTCAAGAACTTGAAACTTTTGATCTTGTGTTTTTGTTTAGATATAGCTTTTGTAAGGATTTTCAAGGATTGTTTCAAGCTCCTTAGTACTTCTACTCACCAAGGAAGGTGTAATCTTATAACCTAGCCTTACTTTTGAATGTTTAGAGCTTGTTATATTTGGTATAGTTCATGAGAAGTATGATTCTTGTATATTTAGAGTTTGGTTGGATTTGTAATGAGTTTGAGTTGTAAATCTTGGATTATTGGTTAATGAACTTAAGTTTAACTTTTAGTTCATGTTTGGGCATAGTATAAATTGGAAATCTTGAGATGTTGGGGCTGTTTTAGTGAGGTATGAATGGAGTTTGGTTGTAATGTTGATTGTGGGTTGATTTGTGGATTTATTGGAGTAGTTTAAAATTTGGTAATCGCGTAAACATTGTCGTCGTAATGCCCGATTTACCTTAGACTGTTTTTGTTCTTAACTTCAGGACCCGTGAACTCACTGTTAGATTCTGACCATTGCCATGTTTAGATAGTTCATGTTACGAGCTTCGTTTTGATATGTGGTTCGCTTGAATCCGATATACGGTTTAGAAGAAACGACTGTTTTAAGTAACGGCATTTCGCGAACGAACCATTACCCCTCGCCTTACTTTGAAACCTTGGTTAAGGCCCTTAAATGACTAATTGGAGTATGAAACAATTATGTAAAGTGGATTAGGAAGTTGGTAGAGTACTCGCGAAAAAATTGCCTTAAAATTCTTAATGGTTAATTTATTAAAAATGGTGGAGCCGAGGGTACTCGAACGACTTATGTGATTCGTTAAGCGTAGAAGTGACCATAAGAGAACGTTAGGGTTCAATTGGTTAAAGTCTAGTTTCTTAAGCGACCGGGGTTTAATTCCGACTTATGTTGTTGTTCATAGGTTATCGGACCCACTCTAAGCTTAAGTCTAACTGGGAACACTCAGGCAAGTTTTCTACCCGTTATACTGTTGTTGTGATGTAAATATATGTATATGCATTATCTTATGATAAGTGCATGATTGTTATTAGCAAATTTTGCGATATATTGGAGCATGCTCATATGGTATATATGCATGTCTGTTTCGTAATCTTGATATCTAATTATTGATTCAAATGCTTATAAGTTGCATAATACCTATGCTAAAGATATGCAGTAGTTGTGTATACCCTTAGTATAGGGGACCCAAAGGTGAACATTTTCTAAACCGGGAGTCGATGTTCCCGAGTATAATATATATACTTATATATATATATGGATATAGTTTTCAAAACTATTAATCGAATAAGGTTTATTTGATAACTTTATTTTATTTAATGAATATTATTTTGAATATTCATTCGAGGACTTATGATTCCGCTTCTTTTATTAAATAATATTCTTTATTTTATTAAAGAATAATGTTTCGATAATCAAACCTATTTTCGATTATTCAAATAAAGATCGTACTTTCGTATAAGTATATCTTTGTTTATTTATTATTCAATTCAAGTATGAGTCTTAAAACTTCTACTTCAATTATTTTTATAGAGATTATCCTTTATGGGAATATTATTTAAATAATAATATTCAGATATTTTCTATATATCGGGACTGATTTATTTCATTAAATCAGCATTACTCCAAATATTATTAAAAATGTTTTAGAGTCTTCAAAATGATTTTTAAAAGTTAGGGCGGATCCCAAAACTCATTTTTATATTTAAGATCTTCCTTTTTGAAGGGGACGACTCGCTCAAAAATCTAAGGGATCCGGCTCTGTGGTGTATTTTATATTTGCAACGAGGTTGCTGTTTTGATAAATGAATTGATTGCTTACCCAACGTTCGGGAAGTAAGTCCATCTATTTGAGTCGGCATAAGCAACATGAGCTCAGTGGGCGTCCATGAAAGTGTAAGTGGCTCAGTGGGAGTCCATCAATGCGTAAGTGGCTGAGTGGCAGTCCAGCATAGGTCCTAATGCGGCCAGGGTGATGACCAGTGGGGAATTCGTCCATCTACTAGTAGAAAAGGTTACTTATTGGTATCTTTGCCTGATCAGCAAGATATCAGGTTTATGCCAAGGTTTTCTCCTTTCCAAATTCATTGGATATTGCAACTCTGTTTATAATTTTCATAACAGAGGTTTTCAAGGAGTGTATGAAATGTATATATATAGGTGTATATATATATCGGGACTTAATGAAGTATATCGTAACTTCATTATTTATAATGATATTTCAAAGATTGAATCTATTCAAGTCTTTCCTTGTAGTCTCATCTATGTGATGAACTTTTGAAACTGATTATACCTTGAATGGTGGTAGTTCAAGTAGTATTCGGAAAAGATATAAGTATATTGGAGTATCTTGTAACTTCATCTTTTCAACTTATATCTGGTTAATGATTATCTTATGCATGATAAATATTTTCACAAAAACGTTGAGACAAGGTTAGATATATGAGATCACCTTGCAACGATATTTTTATACAGTTATAAACTGGAACTCTGTGTATATTATGCATGGAAGAGGACTTCCAAGATTTTGAAAAGTATATATACATATATGCTGTATATTTTGCGACTTGATCGCGTTAAGATATCAAACTTGGTTCATATCTGCTTGACCAAGACTTTCATGAGTATTATGATGAGAATGCTCATATATTGTTAATCATTATACATATTATTTTGGTGGGCTTGTTGCTCACCCTTGCTTTCTTCTTTCATCACACAACAACAGATAGATAAAATGAACAGGACTAAGCTCCCAATTCGCAAGCGGATAGGAAAAGTTCCACAGTTTCCAGTAGGCGTTGATGACGCTGTAGCTGAGGTAGGAACTACCAATAGGCCAGGCTTTCAACTTTTGATATACCAGACTTATGTATATTATGAATTGCAATAATGGCAAGGAATATGTAAATTATTCAGAAACCCTTTTAAGGTGTAATGGTTTATAATTTTGGAATAAAATGACTTGTGTTATTTTTGGTATTCATCTCTGAGACTATAACTTGTGGTGTGTGTGTATATTATGGGGTCACAGTACGCAGTAGTTGGTTGTTTATAAAGATTGAGTGTTATTAAGAAAATGGAACTCGTGACAACCTGGATCCCCGACCTCGGATTTGGGGGTGTTACACATTAGTTATATACTCTCAATGTAAATTTAACTACCAGCAATCCAATTCTGAGAAAACAAGTGTTGCAGAGAGATAAAGAAAATATTTCTCCAATCATCGGTAGTCAATCTTTTTACCCTGCTTGACTACACCTCCATTATGTTATTTGTAAGTAATAAAATTGAAGTTATTGTTTTCTTTAGAAGTTCAGGGAATATTAAAACTCTACTTGAATAAAAAGTCATTGCATATTTACAATCCAAAGCATTCTAAATGATCAAAGGATGATGTTAATGATAAAGTTCCTGAAATCTACAATTCTCGCCAAAATAAGAGTTCAAACAAAATTAAAAACAATTCTCCCCGGCAACTAAAAGATTATAAACGATCAAAGGACGATGTTATTTTTTTTATTTTTTTATGTTTGTTGTAATTGAATTCTTGACGTTTGCTGATTTTGTTTGATTGGTGAATTTGTAATTGGATTGTTGTGGTACTGCAATTTATGATTGTGGATGTTGGTTTCATGCTTTTTGATGTGGGTCTTTGTTTGTGATTGTGAAATGTGTAGTGTTGAATAGTTTTTGAGTTTTTTCAATGAAAGGCTGGATTTGTAGAGCTGAGTATTACATTAAGGATTGAGAAAATAGATGATTGTAAATGATATTTTTATGTGAATCTATCTACTTTTGACTTTTGAGATAATATAGTGATGCAGAGGAATTGATGCAACGCTTCAATGTAATTCTGATTGTGTTGATAGTTTTACTCCTGTTTTTATTTATACTTCAATATTTTGATAGCAGAACTTATGTAATTATATCTCAATTTTAGGAAGTGTCCATGAAAGTAAGACCTAAGGCTGAATAAAAATGTAAGTGCCTTTTTTAAATAGTTTATTTTGAGATGACTTATCTGCAAGTAATATTTACTTTTAATTTGATATAATGTTTAGAATCTCATACATGTTCGGTGAATGGTTTTTATTGAATATATTAAGTATGAGAAAAAGAAAAATTCCTTTTGGGGCAGGCATTTAGATTGTATTAATAATTCGCACCCCTAATTTTTCTTAACGATTTCGTCCTTTCAGTATGATCCGGGGATTTTTTTTTACCAGAAATTGATGTATTAAAACTCATGTGTTTCATTCATGCAGCCAAACTAGCTCAGGTTGCCTTCGGAAGAGACGGTGAATCTTCAATGAGATCATATGGTGCTTTAAAAAATGTTCAAGCGACTCGAGCTACTGGAGGTAATTCAACTTTTTTATTGGCTCTCATTCAGCCGCGTTAAAATGATTGGTGCATTTGAATAAGAATGTGTTTCCTCATGTGAAGGTGTCGCTTCAGGTGGGAGAAAGATGAAATAATACAAGGAACCATGGGTAGGTATAGCAATAGCAGTGTGCTAGATACATAATTTCTTTTGGAGTTAATAATGTTCCTTGCTCATTGGCTTTCTCTCCATACCTTTATAGGATTACTATACAAATTACCCTGACTCATCCTCTGAGAAGACCATACTCTAAAGATCCAGGTATACTTTAAGGTTCTTCACAACTTGGCAATATAAAGATTCAAGCTACTTCTGCAATCACGTCTTTCATTTAACATTTTATATTACAAACTTTATTAACTTGGCCCAATTGTTTAATACATGAATTTCTTATAACGATTAAATCTATCTACTTTTGACTTTTGAGATAATGTAGTTATGCTCTATGATGTGGTTAATAATCTCAAAGGATGGTATTAAGACAGGTTGCTCTTTACAGTATTTGTCATTGGTAAATTTGCTAAAATGTCTGAATAGTTGTTTCATTACACTTGAACACTATTTTTCTTTCTTGTAATTTTTTGGAGCGTGTTTTATATTTTGTGTTAAGCTACATTGTCAAGCAGCCTTTTTCTGGGTATCTTCAGGCCATCATAAAATAATTTATCATATTACCTTCTGAGACTTTTGATATAGTGTTCCGTTTGCCTAAAGATCTAGAAACATGGTTTTACAGGTGACTTCAAGCAGGGAGTCTTTACTATGTTACTGTCATCAATACAGGAAATCGACTTCTTTAGAAATCAGTGATAGAATTTGTCTAAGATTATCTGATCTTTTAATATCACGCTTTGGATCTTTTGAAAAAATAATGAGTTATTGGGTACCAAGCCAACTTATATTTATTGGGTTATGATGTAAATTTGTTTAATGCGGTAACACAAATAATGAGCTATATGGCTAATTAAGCTTTTGGGTAGGGATCATTTACAATAATTTTTTAGGTTTGTTTCTTCTTTTCAATGTTGCACTAAGTATTATTGTGGTTACCTTTTAATAAGAGATAATCCTTGATTGTTTATTTTAGTTAGTTATTATTACTATAAACTAAATTTAGTTTATGTAGGAAAAATGACTAGAGACAGTTGAGGCTTTCAGAGGCAATAGATTTCCTCACCTCATGTAAACTATTTGGCTTTTCTAGAGTTTTTACCCATGTCGGGATTATCCAATTCAACCGAGTCTGACCCATATATGTAAGTGGCACTATGTTCTTCTCAACTGAAATTCGTTAATTTCCTAAAATAACTCTCTTATCTCCCATAAATATGGAAACTACTACATCCCTGCCTTATCTTAGGATCATTGTCCAATTTTTCATTGACTCTTGTATTATGCAATTTTCCACTTAGCGGCAAAGAAAAAATATTGTAATTTTTTGTTTTTATTGATTTGATAAAGTGATACTCAATGGACAAATCAGGGATGGCTTCATCTCATATACGATACACATTGTATTTACCGTGTCTCCGAATTCTGGCTCAACCTTTGTCTCTCCTTTGTTGTAAAATCCGAGACGAATAGCGTTAGGTCCATTGTCTCCTTATTCCCAAGAATGGTCAACCTACATAATTTAATATAAAGATTGTATTGTTAAATATTTGTATCTTCATATTGATTTTATTATCTTATTGCAGATTTAAAGTGACAAGGTTAGTCCCAATCATGACTTCAAAAAATGTCGGACAGGCCTCTGAATAGAAAGGAATTTACGATCCTTATAATTGACTAACCAAGAATTGCTCAGCATTTTATAAAGGGAATAATGATCTCAATGTTTTGAAGGCGATATTTTCTGCTAGAGGTATTTTAATTTTTCTTTTCTATGTTAGTACAGAGCAATATGAATTATTGTCGAGTGCATTGAAGTGTATAGACTAGAGGTTGAATTTATTCAGAAATATTGAGGAAACACCCTCGGCAGTTTGGAAAAGTGAAGACAGGAAAGAAAATGCAGCAACACAATCTACTAACAAATACCAACAAGGCACACCGTTTGACAATTGTATATATGTGATGGTATGATATTTCCATGCAGTGCTTACATTGGTGATGCTTCCTTCTCATACGTAGTATCCTACAACATGTCACAAGGCCATTGTACAAGTACGGCAGTATGAGTTCACCAGCCAACCATTATGCTTATTTATCTGAAGCATCAGCTACTCATTTAGCAGCCTCATATCTAAGAGTTTCAGCGGGTAATCCCTTCGTGTGAACAAAATTTAGAGAAGTCACTTATATTTTCGATAGAAAAATCTTTAAATATTGTAAATTGTACTAAATTAGAAACTGTAGATGCACATTGTCAAGATCTTAAATGTTAGTAGCTAAAAATTGACGTGGATACAAACTGTAATTTTCTCCTTTCCTTTCAACTGTGAGGTGTGGTTATTGTAACCACAGAGTGATTTACTTCTTTTTCTAAATATTATTATTATTATTTAATATAAGTTTGGAATGTGTTTCTAAAGAAAATTGATCACTAGGCAATGGCGATACACACTATCAATCAATTTTCAAAATTCAAAATTGTAACTAATTCTCACATATCTCTCAAGAATGGCGATACACACTATCAATTAATTTCTTCTTCTTTGTTTCTCTTCTTTTTTCTCCTTCTCCTTTCATCTTTATTCTATCTCAGTTTTCGTCGTCTACTTTAATATATATTTATATATGTATACGTGATTTGTTTAATTTATTTAATTTTAAAAGTTTGTGCAGGATGAAGGGATAACCGATCGCACACCCATTATTTCAAAATTTATAGTTCAGATTTGTGATATGATATTTTCTCTACCTTCTTCTTCTTTTTTAATTTACTATAGTATTTTGATTTTTAAATGATGTTGTTGTGTGAATATAAGTTTGATTTTTTATTGATATTTTTTTCATCCTGTATGAATAAAAGTTTGTATGTGTGTATGTATATATTTATATGTGCGTATAAATTTGTGTTTGGATATTGAATTTAAGATTTACGTGGTTATGTGAGACTGTTCTTTTAAGTCATCGAGGAGAATTTTGATGCTTCTAGGGAGGAGGATAAATGAAAGGCGATGGAAGTAGTTGATGAAGGTATTACATTATTTTTCATTTTTGTTTGTGTCAGTGTACCCGATGGAGTGTTTGACACAAAAAATTATGAACAGAACATATTTTTAGAACATCAGGTGTCATGTCCTATACATACATACAAATCAAAGTTTTCTTGAAGAAATTTATGATTTTTCTTAAATATATTGGTGATACAGAATGTGAAGAAAATGATGGGAGATTAAAAGCCAAATGTGCACCTCCGCAGAAGGCAGTATATGACAGAGTTGGACTACTTGATAAATTGATAAATCAATCAGTCATCTGGCAGCCTTGGTGTTATTTGGCGCACAAGTGTTTCTAATCTGGGTGTCATAGGTGTTAATCTTGGTTTATAATCGGTGAATTCTACAGGAATGCATGATCTATTTTACAATCTCCAAATACTTGAATCTGCATATTACAAAGTCATGCTACTATTATTCAAATTTATTCCTCTACTAATTATGCAACATTATTCCTCTAATCACATCTTTCCAGCATCTAATGCAATTTTTTTTAATTTAGCAATATCAGTAGTTCCTAACTATACTTTCTGAAATCCGGTGTCAAAACTACTACAGTATCATATTATGTCCATAGATTGTTGTGTGACCTTTATCTCCCAAATAGTTGAGATATATTCATTAAAAGTTTTATTAAAGTATTCTGCTGAATTCTAATATAGTAGAAGGCGTGGTGTATTTTATTAATAGGTGGTTAGTTAATATAATGAAAGCTCTGGTGTGTGATATAATCATTTAGTATTGAGTAATTGTAGTCGGTAAAAATTCTGAATTATCATACTTATCATGCATACTTGATAATTTTTCTGAAGTATATTAAGTATATACTCTTCTTTGCATTTTGTTGGTCTGAATATAATGTGGTGGATTGAGAATAATCAGATAATATCGTATACAATTATGTAAACTTTTCATTTTCATATTGATTACATTTCAAGGTTGCCTATTAGTTCTCATTGTTTCTCACATTGATGATATATATTGAAAGTTCATCAGTTTTTGTTTGCACCTTATCTCCTCTTCATTCTTATCTCCTGTATTTATGTCCCTGAACATTTTTTTATGCATCTAAATTTTTAGGTACTTTCTTTCCTTCGACCCCCTTTCCAGCCAACTAACCACAATATTATTTTTGCCGCAAGTACTTCATGTTTGGCCATTTTTATAAGAAGATGTTCATACTGGTATGTTTGACCCTAATAAGTAAACAAGGTTGTACATTTAATTTGTGATTTTTGCTGATTCAGAAGTTTTGCCATTCTTGAGTAAATAGCCCCTAATTATAAGACATAAGTCAATATTGAAAAGTTGTCTCGGTGAAGAACTTAACCATATGTTAAGGATCCCAGAAAAATATTCTTTGTGTAGCGCATTGAAGAGGAGAACACTGTCTGGTTTTTTATAAAAATGTTAACAAATTTATTGATGCAAACTGTTCTATTTTTTTGTGATGATATTATTTTCCATAAGTATTTTTGAAGTTAGTTAGTAGTTTGGGTGATTTAAAATTTGAACTCCGATGTAAATTTGAAAATTTACAAAGTTTATAATTTCTCATTTTACATATAAAAAGTTCTAATTATGATTTTTCCTATAACTTACTATATCATTGTTTATTAACTTTTTTTATTAAAAGATTGACATAAATATATTCATGAAATTTTTAAGTAATTTTGATGTTAAAATATGAAAGCAAATATATTTATTCAATAAAAGTAAAAATATAACATAAAACACATTAAATTTGGATAACTTTAGATATAAACGTATATTTTTGGAGTAATGATAATTAGCATTAACCATATAATGACATAATGATATGTACGGTTTGAATATTAATAATTTTCAGTGTGAAATTTCTATCCACCTACTTATCACCTACTAATCACATAGCGTATTATTTACGTGAAATTATAAGAATAAATTAAATTTAACATCCCATTTTATTCGATATATTTTGAAATTATAAGAGTAAACAATTAAATATACAAATATTTTATACTTTAATGGATTTTATTAAAGATCTTAAAAATATATATATTATTCAGAAGTTTAACGAAAATATGACAATCTTATTTTCTTTCTAAACAAAAAATATATTTAATTTTTTCATATTAATTATCATATAACACAATAAAATATTGTGTAATGACATCGGTACTACTAAACTACATAATTTATATAATTATTACTAGATTAGAAGAGTTATATAAAAAGAATAATATTATTAATTGAAAAATATAGTTATTGATATTTCTATCTCTATTTAGAAAAAATAATAAATATTTACTTATAAGTTAAATTTTAGTAAGATAATAGTATACAAAATATGCTGATATAAATTTTATTTTATTTGCATCAATAGATTACATTATTGTATGTATATTATTTGTTTTAGTTAGTCTAATTATATTTTAATTTTAATTTTGTTTAGTATTTTTTTTCAAGGATGACTTTTCTTAAAATCTTTATTTTTATTTTTTTAAGTTTAAATCAAGTGTATAATATTTATTTTTTCCTGAATCAATAGTATATGTTATTTTATTTTTAAGCTTGTTTAATAATGTAATTTTTTATAGCCAGGTCAATAATATTTATCATTTTATCTTAGACGAAGGCACATTATATCAATCAAATCCAACTAATTTTATTTAATTTATTTTAATTTTATTTTAACGTGAAATAAGAATATAAAATTTATTTTAACTCGGATGAAAAGTGTATTTTAATAGCATATATTTAGAGTATATATTATAATATCCATGTTATAGTAATATAAAATCAAACTAAATAGGTGTTATAAAAAAAATTATTTAATTTTTAAATAATAAAAATTAATTTATTAAAAATTAATAGGTCCTAAAGAAATCAAAATTTTACATCAATGTTTACATTGCTACACAATTTGGAGCACTACATTCCTCTACAAGTAAAGAATGTGGATACTTGCCTAAATTAACCCCAACAATAAGTATAATAAAATGCTATGGCACTTCAACGATATAAACTATATAAACTGCAATTCAAGAAATAAGAAATAAACAATATCATTTTCTTTACTCCAAAACTGTTTGGTAAATTTAATGGTCTTAATAATAGAACCACTAGGGTCAATAAAAATACAAACTTTATACATGCCATCATCAACGCTAATCAATTTGAATAGTAAAGCTATGAATAAATTAGAATTTGAATTGATATCAATTGGAATATTTCGACTTCGATATAAATTAGATATTAAATCGAAAGAAAAAGTTAACATTAGCCGAAATAAAATAGAATTAGAATTGATATATAAGATAAATCCATTGTTGTGTCAGTACATGACCAAAATTTTAGATAAGAACTCTCTTAAGCTTATTACTTAGAGGATCTTAATGTGTGTCATATTGATTCTAATATTACAATTTTTTTAAAATATTTTTCCAGTACTTTTTGAATCTTAATAATTTTATTTAAAAACATTGTGTTATAAAAAACGATTATATTTCAAATGAATAATTACCACAAAATAATTTAACAAAAAACTATCACATTTTTATTTCAGTACTTTATTTAAAAAAATATATCATATTCTAAAACAAAGTATTTATTTTTTTAAAATGTAATTAATTTAATTATTAATTTTTGAAACTTTAAGTTTTATTTTTAAAAGAACATATATAATAGCTTAATTGCAAAATTAGTGTATATCTTTTTTTATACCTTTTAATTGCAAAATACGAGGCGTCGCAAAGAAGACACCGATAAACTGTCAATAAATATCTTATTTTCATTTTATGCCGATTTTAAAATTATTGTATATCTTCTATTATACTTTTTACTTTTTAGTTATAGAATATGAGGCGTCGTTGAAAACGAAAACGAGAAACAGTCAATTAATATCATACTTTGCTTTTAGTCCAGTTTCAAAATTATTGTATATACTCTTTTATACTTTTTTATTTGCATAATACGAGGCGTCGTCGAAAACGAAGCCGAAAAACAGTCAATATCTTATTTTGATTTTATTCCAATTTCAAATTTATTGTATATTATCATTTATACCTTTTTAGCTGCTGAATATGAGGCGTCGTCGAAGCCGAGAAACTGTTAATAAATATCTTATTTTAATTTTGTTCCAATTTTAAAATTATTGTATATCTTCCATCATACTTTTTAGTTTTAGAAACGGGGCATCATCATAAACGAAACCGAGAAACAGTCAATTAAAGTCAGAGAACAATTAAGTTTAAGTTCCACATGATCAATGACTATTACTACTCTAATTTTTATATATTTATTATCTCTATGTTGTGGCAAACACATTATTTAATTTAAGTTCTTAGGTAATTTGCATTGTCTATAGGGACGCTTCTAATCAGTTATCCTCGAAAACAATTCATAACGATGAAACACAAACAAAAAAAAGCCACGTAGTCTTACCTCATTAAGAGTAAGATACAACTGAACTTATGTCCCAAGCATATTCAAACAAACAATAAGTTGAATATGTTACAATCTTAAAATTCATTCAGATTACATATTATCCAAATATATAAATTTAAATTTCCCACCAAACTTGAAAAGTTACATTTCCCATATATTGAAAAACCAGTTCATCATAAAGTCTCAATTGGTTGTATAGAACAAAATCATCTCATCCATTCCCAAATCGACAATCTGTTTCAGTATGCAATGCATCCAATTAACATTCATTCTCATCCATCACCAATGTTGTAAACGTACTTTTATCCCATATTTTGTATATTGGATAAATATTATTCCTCGTTATACCTTTTTTAGTTGCATAATACGAGGCGTCATCGAAAACGAAGCGGAGAAACAGTCAATTGACATCTAATTTTCATTATACTCCAATTTCAAAATTATTATATATCTTCTTTTATACATTTTTAGTTGCACAATACAAGGCGTTGTCGGAGACGACGCCGAGAAACCATTTCTAAAGATCTTATTTTGTTTTTATTCCAATTTCAAAATTATAGTATATCCTCTATAATAGTTTTTAGTTATAGAAAGGCGTCATCGAAAATGAAACCGAGAAATAGTCAATTAATGTCTTATTTTGATTTTGTTCCCATTTCAAAATAATTGTATATCCTCTTTTATACCTTTTTAGTTGGAGAATACTAGTCGTCGGCGACGCTGAAAAATTATCAGTACATATCTTATTTTGACTTTATTCTAATTTTAAAATTATTGCATATCCTCAACGATACTTTTTAGTTATAAAAATGACGCCGAAAAACAGTTAATAAATATTTTATTTTGATTTTATTCCAATTTGAAAAATATTGTATAGTTTCTTCGTCGAAAATGAAGCTGAGAAACAGTCAATACACCCACGATTCCTAGCAATAAGACGGCAGCATATATCTTATTTTAATTTTATTACATAAAATTGTTGTATATCATGTTTAATACCTTTTTAAATGCGGAATACGAGGGGTAGTAACTTTCAATAAATATCCTATTTTGATTTTATTCTAATTTCAAAATTATTGTAAATCGTCTATTATGCTTTTTACTTATTGGATATCGAGAAATAGTAATATTTTATTTTGATTTTATTTCAATTTCAAAAATATTTTATATTTTCTTTTATACCTTTTGAGTTGCAGAACACCCGACGATGCTGAGAAACCGTCAATAAAGATTTAATTTTGATTTTATTTCAATTCCAAAATTATTAACAAAAAAATATAAGCAAAAAAATTACATTATTTTTTATTCATGCTTCTTCTATTAAATACACATATTTTATAAATCAAATATACATATTAAAAATTCAATATATATATAGAGTAGATTAAACAATGTAAATAACTAGCTTCTCACTTATGATTGAAGTGATGGTTACTCTATAGTAGTTTGTAGTAAAAGTGAAATCCAAACGTTTTTGACGAGAAGATGTGTAGTAGTTTGTAGTAGAAGTGAAATCCAAACGTTATTTACGTGAGAGAAGATATGTCAATTTGTCTTGCACAGACATTTTGGTCGTAATTGGGAATTTACACATTTTTACGAAATTTTAATATATTGATGTTTTTCTATAATTATTTTTGTAAATAATGATTTTTGCCTATTATTTAATTTGACTATTATTTTCTATAATATATTTGTAACAAGAATTTTGGATGGCAGTGTAGCGCAACATTCGTGGCTATATTATGTTATATTATTTCTGTAAAACCGACATTAAGGCTTTTATGGTAAAATATAAATTTAAATCGCCAAATTAAATGAAAAATATTATTTATTTATTTATTATAAAAAAATATATAATTTATAAAAAAAAATGAGTTAGCACGCGTAGCGCGGACAAAGGTCCCTAGGTTGTATAAAAATGTCGTTGAGAACGCACGATGCCAAATTGTTACTCCCTCTTTCCCGAAATGTATTTCCTATATTGACTTTTTGTACTGTTTATGGTAAGCGATTGAATACTAATTTACGTCTAATTTATAAAATCAAAAATAGTCATGAGTAATTTTGTTGGATTCGTATTTATGAGTACTTTAATACAATGAAATTTTTATATTTAATATTAATATGAAATTAAAGATATTAATAATTAAAAGTGTGAATTGGCAAACGTGTCCAACACAAAGAAGAAACTTTTTTAGGGACGGAGGGAGTAACAAATGCAAAGAAAATGACAAACAGGAGTTGCTTAACCCCCAACATCAGCAGCGCTATAGATTGCTGCTGCTGAGGTGCTTCCTTCAAATTTATGCCCAGCAAATTCTCCCCTATTGGTGAAAAGTTTCTCATTCAATTCAACCCAATATCTCTTAATATATATCGAATTTGATATATGTTATATATACACTTGATCTTGACCTTTGAAGGTCAAAAATTTATATCAAATTATTTTTGATTGTACGTGTAATGCTTGTATCGAATTTACCATTTTCAAAATCTATTGTTCGATGTTTCTCTATGAATAAAAATTTAAAATTTGGATATATTTAAAGGGCGAGTGATTAATACATGCGTGAAGATCCTAAATAATCATATCTTAATAATTATGTATCAAAATATTCATCAACATTTTAACTGATCCTAAATATCTATCAGATAAATCTCCACTGTTTAGGGTGATGGGTGATACTCCATTGGAGTGTCATGTAATTTGATTTTATCCTAAAATATTAAAAATCGTAAAATATCAAGAAAATGATTCAAAAAATTATTATAAAACAAATTACTGATGCTTCATATATAGTAAGTACTATACTCCACTATGATTTGCTTATCATCCTAATACTATACTCCAACACTCGTGATACTATACTATTAGTGGAGGGGAATATCTGATGGATATTTATGGCCGCATTGTTTTGGACAGGGGACCTCGAAAAAGCTATTTTGATCATTTTCTCATTTGATATATCCTTAATTAAATCTGGTATTAGTTATTTCATTTATGACCCTGTAATCTTTTTAATTAATTGATTTGGTTATTCCCATTTATGATTTATGACCCTGTGATCTTTTTAATCAAGTGATCGGAACCGTTAGATTCAAATACTATCTCCATTTATGACCATGCGATCTTTTTAATCAAATGATCGGGACCGTTCGATTCAAATACTAAAAAAATATACTGATTGAACCCCACCAACACCCCGCCAACAGCAAATATAATACCAGATTCGAACTCCACCGATAACATATTATTATTTATACACTATTCACGATTCAAAATCTAAATCCTGCCAACAATAAATTATTATTTATAAATATACTAATAAGGTAATGATCCAAAAAAAATTAATATAAAAATATAATGAAGACCGTGTATCGCACGGTTATAAATCTAGTATTAATAATATGACCTTTTTAACAAAAATTTAAGAGAATATAATTATAGGTTAAAAATTAAAATAGTTCAGGTTCAAGTGATGTCATAAAGTATAAAAATATTTCCTTGCAAAATGATTATTATTGAAATCATTAGTATATGATTAGTGTAAGTCCATTTTTTTTATCATTTTTATGTCTAGGAGTATTTTTTTTAATTATCAATTAAAGTTGGGTTAGTTTCACTTTAGAATTTCATAAAAATCCAAATTTCTATGGGACTGAAGGAGTACTTGAACGGCTTTTGAAACCAGTAACGTCCCACTGGAATATCATATGGAACAAATTCAACCAAATACATCAAACACTTTGGGACAATTACTTTCAACTTGTTGGCTCGGTCCATGTACTAATAACAAGTACATGTGTTTGTGTGGAAAAAGAGTATCAAAATAATGCGCCTCAACTAGAAGCTGGCTCAAAAAAATTATATTTAACATTATAGCACACACTACATCAATATTACGATCCAGGAGTCCAGATGGAAACTGAGAATTGAGAAGGACTGTTTACCCCAGTAAGAAAACCATTCCAATGAGAGGCTATATAGCAATAAGCAATAAAGGACATAAAAACACCATAGAACTTATTCACATAATATAAATCATAAGACTATTTTACCTAAAAATAATATATGATACACCAAAGCTATTTCCCATTTGCTTGATCTTCCTTGTATAGATTTTGGGCAGCAGACAGTAGGCATACAGGACTGATGCCTGAACTTGATCACCGGCCGATTTTCATACAATGGCGTCTAATGTATCAACAATCTCAACTTAACCAAATGGATTTGGCTGAGCAGGACCCCCAAGGGCATCTGACCTTTTAATGCTTCCCATGCCACAAATAATACATCCAGGTGAAGAAAGTGCTGAAAACTTGGACCCGCAGAGATCACAAACATCGTAACCAATAGTTGAAAGACGACTTAGTGTGGCAGCGCAAAATTGTGAGGGATCTTCTAATGGATCAATGGATTTGTTAGTCAACCCCCTCTGTACACACATGTCAATCAGGCTTCTTAATTCATCTTGTTTGCTTGGAGGAGCTTTAGATAGGAGGAGCTCAAGCATTTGCTTAGCATAAGCAAAATTTTGCACATCCATGTTCCTTTTAATAGCAGTGCGGATGCAGTTTATTCTATGTTTTGCTAGAAGAGGTAATGAACCCAGGTGACGAGCTAATCTTGCCATTTCATCCTTGGCACTGATGGCACTAGGACCTTGGACCTTTTGTAACCGCCCAATTTCCTGATAGTGATTAGCAACAGGGGATCAAGCATCACAGTAATGTCTGATGTAGAGGGTTCTTCACCCTTAAATGTCAGTATCAATGAAAAAACTAAAGCCTTTTAAAAATGGTGTTATTGTTATATGAATTTCCTTATACTAAACCAAAACTATACCCGCTGTATCTCAATAGTTTGAATTCTTTTACAGGTAAAATACAGAAAAACTGGAGCAACCACAAAAAGTAAATATTTTCTCAAGTCAATCCAAGGCAAAAAGTTACTCAATTTAAATTTTAAAATAACAGATAAGTCTGTAGGCCAGCGAGGTTAATTATCTGACTAAGCAATTGCTTTTAGTGGTAACTTTTTAGCTGATAGCCATGGCCAGGTAGCTCCATTAAACTTTGCGTCCCGAACTTGAGTTACTACTGGCATTTAAAACTACATATCACCATTTAAATGCACTTGCATCTTAAACCCTCATTATCCATTAAAGATAATTAGCACCACTTTGTGCCACTTGTAAGCTTCATTTTCAAAGCTAGAATCACATTTGATAAGGTGATGCTTATTCATAGTGCAATATGCATACATGGCTGAAATGTTGGCTACTAGTTGCAGATTCTCGAAATTTAAAATGTAGAGTGCAAGTTGGACGAGATTGAGGGACTATCCTAATGGTAAGGTCATGGGGGTTTGGTTCCTCACTCTTCTTCCCAAATAAAAATCTAAACTCTTTATTAAGAAGAGAAACACCCTTTTGGTGGAACACAACAGTAATAAAATACCAAATTTTGGTTATCGCCTTAATTAATTTCACTCTAAACTCGGGTTCGATACTACATAATTATACAAGATTATTTAATTTAACTTCTTTGATTTCACCAGGGCTTGGTTCCCTATAATTACATAATTAAATCATATTTATTTATAACACTCTCATCAGGTTCAATTCTCTGCAAGTACAAAATTAAATTAATAATTTAATCTCGGCCCGTGCGAAGCACGGGTAATCAGCTAGTATATAGAACATATTAAAAAAGGTGCAACTTGACCCAAGTCCAAAGATGTAAACCTGCAACTAGCTCAATTAATAATATGTACCCAACAGCCAAAGGGCTCGACAGTGACAGCAGAAAAAGTGTCTGCAGTAACTTTACAGTCCCCAACTTTGATTCCAATCCCAGATCTATCCTATACTTTTTAGAGCAGTATACAGCCAACGAGTTCTACAGGAAATTTTCTAACAAAAATTCAATTTGCTCTGTTTAGTGTAAAGACTATGCATTGACTTTCACTTTAAGGGAATAATAATTAAATTCAAGTTAAGACAAGAAACAAAATATTTAGAAGACCCAAGTTCATTAGTCCACCAATACCTGAAGAAGAGTAACTGCGACCTTGTACTGGGCACAAATAGTGGCTTGTGCCTTAATGTCAGCTCCACGAGATTGATCCTTTGCCAATGCAAGAAAACCTTCATCAAAGCAGGATAATGCGTCTGCAAGTTGATTTTGCTCAAGATGGACGAGTCCAGTCTTAAAACAAAATGAAGCAGCTGCCCCACGAGGAACCTGAGATGAGAGTAAAATGACAGGGCGAGAAATTAAGGCTGGAAGCTTAAAAGGATATAGTACTAGTCTACATAGTAGAGATCATACAATTACCTGTCCAGGACGCACAGATTTTGGAGAGGGTGGAGCTGCAGGTTTGCTTGAATTGGAAGTACCAGGACCTTCAAGAGAGCTAAGGTCAAGGGGTTGACTGGAGATTTGCTGTTGAGACTGAACCAGTTGCATGCCAGAAGGTTGTCCCATATATTGTGGTACCTGAGCCTGTGGCATGCCAGAAGGTTGTCCCGCAGATTGTGGTGGTACACCACCATCTGGAAGCCCAAAGGACATAGTAGGATGTGGAGCTGCTTGTGATAGACTACCATCCGACGGACCAGCATCAGCTACCGATGCATTACTCTGGTTTGGTGGAACTTTATTACTATTAAGCCCTTGAGAATTCTGATCCATTCTTGATAGGAAAGTACCAGGAGGAGGCAGTGATGCAGCAACCTGGAGGGATGGTATTGTATTCTGGAAAAAATCCTCTGGGATGGGTCCAGCTGCAACTCCAGGTCCCTTAAGCATGGGAACACTCTGTGATACAGGTGCAGCCTGTGTCAGTGAGTCTGTTCCAAATGGATCAATCGGGGCAGAAACTGAAGGAACTGATGAGATTCCGACACTAGTAGGAACAGTTTGAGGATTTAAAAGACTAAAATCTGGTTGTGCACCGGTTAATGACTTGGTCCTCACTGGTGGGCCCAGTGTCTCGCTGAGTTTAAACTGTTTGGTGGCTTCTTTTATCTTATCCACGTCAACGGTAGCAGAAGCAACTGGTTTCTCTCGAATTCTTATACGTAATTTTTTAGACTTGGAAGTACTGTCCTCATCACTGCTGCTACCATCACCAGCAGTACCATACAACGACTTTTTAAATTCTTCCTCGGCTTTAGCCTGCTCATCAACAACATATGTAGAACCTGAAGACTGAGCAAGAGTTTCTAAGCCCAACAATGACTCGAGCTTGGAATCACCAACAGGCAACCCGCTCGTCTTATTAGATGTCGAAGTAACTGCTGACGTTTGTAGTCCATTTGCCCTAGTTTCAGTGCCTTCAGGCTTAAAAACTTTAACCAGGCTATCTTCCCTCACCTCAACAATATTGCCCCTACCTTTAATCAACCCAAGGTAAACTCCAATATGGTCCGTTACAATAGAAGGGATGCTTCCATCATCAGTTCTCATGTATGGTGTCACCTCAGCTGCCAACTCCCACTGTGGTATATCCTTAAGATTGGTAGGCGTCTTGATCTCCCAATTCCCTCCACCCCATTCAGGTCCTTTAGGAACCATGCTTTCAGCAGCAAAGTTGGCAAATATGCCTTGAGTCCATCCAGTAGACCGGACTCTTAAGATCCTTTCGCAGTATCGCCTCAACTCTGAGTCGGTGCCCTCTTCTTCCAATTTTTGAGCGAGACGACGCATCGCACTAGGATTTAGGTGGCAGATAAACAGGTCTAGCATGCTCTCAAAATCACCAATAACTTCAAAAGTTTCTTTTGCACTGTCAAATTGTCCATACCTGCAGTTGAAATTATTAATTACCGAACCATACACATGAAAGCACGACCAACTAAAACAAACACATGGCTATTGAAAACAAAGAAACATGCAAACGAAGGGCCTTCACTTTGATAGCTTTCGCATATGAAATATGTATACTAATATATAGAGAAGGATAAGAAATTGAAGTGTAAATACTTGGATTTCATAGCACAAAGGGTTAACAGCAATGTTTACATTAGGTTAGCAATCTATGCTTTTCAAATTGTCGCCCAGTAAAAGGCGTGTTGAACAGAAGAACCTACTACAATAATGCTAGGACAAACATTTTTTTTTGTGCTTAGGTAATCAACATGACCATTCAGTGAATCCGTATTATGTTACCTCATTCTATTAGGATGCATAAGTCATAACAATCTACAAATATGACATGAGGACACAAGAAAAAGTGCCATCTCATCTCAGAATGATAGGTCAACGAATATATATATAACTATAATATATCAGATCCTGTAAGTAGCTTCATGTATTAAATAAAATTTACGCAGGTAACCAGCAAGGATAAGTAGTTGGCACTCAATTTGAAATATAAATACAATAAGGGATATTCCCGATAGCACCCTTCTAGTTTTGACTTTTTCAGATGGTAAAATTTCTTATTTTTGACTTATCAGTGATCCCCTTGTATTTTAAGTTTCACATATTTTAAGTTAGACTTATGTTACGCCACTCTGTTAATCAAACATTAAAATATAAGTAATAACTACATTAGCCATTTAAACTTCAAATTTTCTGCACTTCCAACACCTCTAACAATCTACTATTAGAAACCGTCATCGAAATATTTGAACAAAAGCATATTTCAAAACTTCAGAAAATATTTGAAAGGATATTCTCAATGATAACATTGTCCTATTAACTTCTACAACTACTGCCACTAGTTTTTTGACTCTTGTGTGTGACGCCCTTATATTTTAATGTTTGACTAACATTTAGGGTAAGGGAAAGGTATGATATGTATATGAAACTTAAAGTAAAAGGGTACCACTCATAAGTCAAAAACAAAAAATGACACCAATTGAAAAAGTCAAAAGTAGATGGATATTATTGAGAATACCCCATACGATAAAAGTTACTAACTAGTTCCAGCTATATGTAAACCGGCCTATATATTTGGAACTTCATCAGAAAAAAAAAAGTTTTAAATAATTATATTTACATTCTTTTATTAAAAGATGTATACATTTTAGAATTAATAAATATTTTAAGTGGAGCAATTTTTAGAACATCCTGAAAATGTCAGTCAATTCATGCAATGTTTTATTGCTACCTCGAGTTCATGTAAATTTGGACGGATGGCTAAAACATATAATAACACATTCCGAGTTCTATATTAAAGCATGTGCAGATGTACATAATTTATGAAATCATGCTACTTGAAAACTATTAAATGATGCATCTAAGGACGCTATCAGAGAAATAGGAGACTGCTTTTTAAAGGCATCCTTTTATTTTGGAATATCATTTCAATATCCTCCCGCAAAACAGAGTTCTTTTCTGGTGAATAGAAAACTGGATCCCTTATAGAAATATCACCCAGCCTAAATAGAGTTTAGGGGTAAAGCAGCTAAAGCATTAAAAGTGAAAATTATATTTAAAATGCACAGATCAAACTTTTTCGTTGAACAGCGTGAACTAGATATATGCTAGGGTTTTAATCGAGGATCTGATTTTGAAAGTGACGCGAAAAAAGGTCCAATGGTCAACTTAAAAGAGAAATATGAACATTTAGAGCTATGGCAGTTCCATTTGTGTTACTTAGAAGCATACTTGATACATGCATATCCTAACTGGCGAAATCGGTGGAACAAATGAGAGGTTGGAGGGCACTGTGGATAATCTCTTGAACGAAGGAACTCATCCTTTAGAACAGACAATGCAGTAGAAAAACGACGAGCTTTGATTGCATAGGTTCCCCGCAACACCTAAGTTAAGTAGTTACTTGTTATATATGAAGTAAACTGTTCAACAATTAGTAAGAAATTCGATAAATTACATCTTTTAAAACTCACCTGGGTAAATTGTGGACCAGATTGTGATAATGACACTGCAAGATCTCCACAAACTAGAGAGCCAGTGGCAAGAATATCAAGAGATCTTGGTGTAATGCGCAAGCTGTCAAATCTTCATGACAAATAAATATTTGAGCTGTCAGATGTCAAAATCATTCAAACATATGATACTATGGACTATAAATAGAATTATCTGTGATTAGAAATCAAGATACCACACAAATTAAAGCATTGGACGGCTAACCTTGATGTTATTTGATATAATGTTTCTGACAGGTCAAGCTTCTGTTCAAAATATTGTTGCATGGTCGCGAAACCAATAAGAAGAGGCTCAAGAAGCCCAACAAGGCAATTTTTTATCTCAATTCCCTTTTTCTGTCTAGGACTTGCTTCTGTTGGGTTGGCAAGCAATAATCGATCATTCAAAGCTCCTACCAGAACTGCATGTAAGAAAGTTTACCATCATCACATTTACGACTAAGGCACAGCCAGAAAAACATTAACCGTAGAACAACAAGAAAAGGATTAGCAGCCTCAAAGACCACAACAAGAAACCTTAACAACTGCAGCAAACATTAAATATTCACCTGCATTTGGCATGCTAGTTGAAAGGATTGTTCTCACTTTTCCATCCCACCCAAGCACACTGACAGCAGTTGCAGTAGAAAACAAAAGTGCAGGACCAACCCAGAGAAGAGATCTAAAGTGATAAATAGTTAAGGAGTCTTTATCGTAATGGGGAAGGGGGACTAATTACTGATAATGTGGCATCATTCAAAATAGCTAACTTCGTTATAAAAAAACAGAAACAACTGCATGCAAGGATATTGAAGGAAGCCCTTTATCAAATTTTGAAGAACTTTTAGACAGTACATCTAAGTCTGCGGAAACAATAAGCACCCTTTGTGTAGTTAGTATTCCTGCAACAGATCCCCTTAGAGTTTCTTGCCACTGAATCTGAAAGCAGATTAATAGTATATTAAGTAAACTAATTTTAAGAATTATCTAAAACGAGAAAAATGGAGATTTAAATTATTCCCCAGTAGTCTAAAACCAGCATTTGCTGGTAATTCTTTAGGTTGGATTTTCAGATACTACATTAAGCAGATATTGCTATGTAGAATAGTCCACGAAACTTTTTTCCAACACTCACAAATAAATATTTGACGGATGTGGGATTACAAGGACAAAGAGAAAAATAAAGAAATTTTTATCTTACAATAGCCCAATCCCCCCCCCCCCCCCGCATCCTACACTGTATCCTCATATACTTCTTTAATTGTCTGCTGATGAAATTTACCAGAATTATAAAATACATACCTGAAGTACAATCTCGTTTGTTTTCAACTTAATTGACTTCTTGCCTTCCGCTCTTGTAGATGAAAATTGGTCCTCGTTATTATCAGAAGTTGAAAGTCGGTATCCTTGGATGAGCTTAGACATACCAATCTTGTGCCCATGAGTAGCAAAAATAATAGTTGATTCTAGAATACAGAAGAATTGGATCAGTGTTATTTAGAATGTTGACACATAATATATAAACATCAATTACAGAATTCTGAAGCACCTATTGGAGTGGAAAAGATGCGATCAACTTCACTATCAAACATAAACGGAATTGGGCCTTTAACAGATCCAGTATCTGTATCATCATCAATTACTGCAGTGGGATTTTCAATGGCTAATTCATTCTTTTTAGCAACGTCAACTGTAGCCCCTCCAGGCAAAATATATAATGCAACTCCACACTTATCCTCATCAAGTATCGCAAACTGATTGTCATTAGGGCCAATAAATGCAGCATCTTGACCTGGTGGAATCGTGAAAATGAATAAACTAATTCCTATGAATTTGTACTATGAAACAAAAATATTCAGCTATGTAGCAGCCCATGTTTAATATGCAAAAATAAATGTACATCAAAAGAACCTTTAATAGTGCTAATTTTACTGTTAGCCAACTGTGTGTCAGTATTTTCCCAGTAAAGCGCCACTTCATTGGTAGTTCCGTTAAACTCATGTACCACAAGGAATAAATGCTGCTTTCTACTGTACAAAATGTACTTAGGATGAAATTCAATATTCCCAGGGATCTGAAAATGAAAGACAGATTTTGCTTCAAAACTAAATGACTCAAATAACTATAAATGCAGAATCAAGTATCAAAACTTGTATGGATATAAGATCAGCCCTACCGACGTGTACAGTTTTTTGTATATAGTTTCCGCTCCAGAAGTTAAGTTATAGGCCATAAGGTTTGCACCTTCCACGTAGAAGGCTCTAACAGGATAATGAAGAACTCTGTTCGGTTTGTTAAAAAAATTGAGCTCCAGGTGTAATGGCTGTGACAGGATTCTTATTTAATCAGAAACAATATATATTATAAGAACATAAGATTCACAAATTATCCCAATCATCCAGAGTTACCTGGCAAACAGGGACATCTTTCAGCAGATGTTTAGTATCTACTACACTGATGAGAGGCAACCGAGATATTGGTGCACTTTTGGCATGTCCTTCCATAAAATGCTGCAAAATTAAGTTGAAAAGATAAAAGTCAACACGACTAAATGTAAAGATAGGCATATACAGGGTCACATAATAAACATAAAAGACCGACTGCAAGAAGCACATATGAATAGCCACAAACATAAACAAAGTTAAACTTCACAAGATGTGAAGCCGGGCTGAATACTATTCAGTTTTCTACATAAATAATTCTTGGTGTTTTAAGACCATTTAATTTGATTATAAGCAAAAGAAGGTAGGAAAGAGCGGGATAAGGGACACTAAAGTAAATACTATTAATAGTGACAAAGAAGCAATCTAAGATTTACTTTCGTCGATAGATAAAGGTTAATGTATGTAAGAAAAGGACTTGCAACACATTAATAGTATCTTGATAGCTGCTGAGGTAAAGAATTAAACACTTGATTAAGAATGTCTCTTCTACGTTAACTGTTGAAGGCCATATAAGCTAATCAGCAATTTGTACTACACGCATAAAATTTTGGTAATGAATTCAGAAATTAGTGGCCCCAGCTACTATTTATTCTTCTTTATGCCTGCAACACTTGTAATCTAGCTTCGTAGACTGGCAAATTTATCCTACTTTTACCTCACATTTTCATAGGACTAACATAAACACCTCTGATCAACCGCACACACTGCGAATAGTATATATGTTGTTTTGACAAAATAAAGTATGAGTGAAAACTACTGATCCTTGAAAAAGGCTGTCCCTTTTAAAAGTAGGTCCAGTAGGAGAAGATTATTAGTCCAGACTCCAGCTTTGGACTGGGCGAAAAATTCCATCATTAAACTTATGTCAACTGCTGGCGTCAATTGCCTTCAAGAATTGAAATCTCTGTGCTACAACTGGAATACTAGACACTATTATGTTCATGTTCATGCTACATTATTCCAAATCTTCGGTTTCAGCCGCCTTACCTGTGTCAGACTCGACACTTCTTCCATTTCAAAATTTTTGACTGTGAACACTTTGACAGACTCAAACACCAAATAAGATATGAAGTTATGATGTGAAACACTTTGACAGTCTCAAATACCATATATGAGAAGAAAGGAGAAATAAGAATACGCATAAATTTTAAAGTCCTCAAAAATAACGCTTACTTTCAGTTTTATCATTAGCTTTTACTACAAAATTTTATTTAATAAGCCTGTTTACCAAAAAATATATCATGTCTAGTAATGTACCCGATTTTTTAAATATTCAGAGTCCAACACTCGAATATTGGTTGTTTCTGGCACTTTGTACTCGACTAACATAGCGTTCATGTATTTCTATATCATCATGAATCATTATACAACCCCTTCCATTAATTTGGTCGACATTAATATTTACTCTACCTATTATTCAGGCGATTGACTTCAAGAAAATTAAAATTAAGTTGCGAGTTAGCAAGAAAAACAAAAGAAAAATAAGTTATAGATATATAATTCTACATGATGTAAACCATAAAAACTATTGTTAACTAAAATAAAGTTTCCTGTGAAATCACAGTACAGCAAAGTGTAATATTTATTTCTAATTTTTATCTATTCAAATTCTATTTAATAACGTAAATCACAGTACAGCAAAGTGTGATATTTATTTCTAATTTTTATCTACTCAAATTCTATTTAATAACGTTTAAAAGCTTGATTTAAATATTTACAAATGAGTATGTTTTCAATTTTGGTATAACTGCATCTTAACAGAAGTTCTACATAAAATATAGCATTGAATTTTATCCTACAAAATTTGTTAACACTAATATGCTTCATTCCTCAGTGTCCTTTTAATATTGGAACTAGGGACAAAGACATGTAAACAGATTCAAGGACATTGGAAGAATGTGAGATTACAAGATGCTTTCTTCAGTGAATGTGTTGTTGTTTGATGACACATTCGGGACAGATATTTTGATTCAAAACATTAAGAAAATGCATTGCACCTCATTTTGGTACAGGTCATTGCAGTATGCATATTTGTAATAAGAAAGGGTATCAACTAATCAACTTAGAAAAGAAAGTAGCTTACACTGTACAAAAAAGCCTTCCGTGCTATGTCCGAGATTGTAAGCTGATTTTGGCTGAAAAAAGAGGACACAAATCATCAAGACGCGATATACTTTATCAATATTACAATCCAGATAAAAAGTAATTTAGTGCATTAAAGACTAATCAACAAGATTAAATAGTCACAAGTTCTTCACAAGTATCAGGAATTTAACAATAGACTAGTTACTGTACTTCACAAATGATCCAGCCTGTATCTTGGAACTCATTAGAATTTGTAACTCCAATCATCAGCACAATCCCAATTATCACGTAATAAGAACAAATATATAGATTCATGAGCTAAACTATATCCAATCAAGTCAAGACATAAGTGTATAAGCACGTTTGACCAAAGTAAAAAAGAGTGAAATAGTAGCACATGCCAGCCTAACCTCTTACTAAGAAGCATGACGTAATGTGCAGAAATATTTTTGTGCAACATAAAATAACCGAAGGCAGAATATATGTCAAAGAGCTCCCTGATACTTGAATTAACTAAGATTCCATATTTCTATCCAATAAATAACTTAGTTGCAAGCCTCAACTCTCATTCGGTCATAAAGCCTCTCTGTTCCTATGCTAATAAATTTCGATCCATAATCCTCGTCTCTATCACATCTTGCACATTCCATAATGCTGCTTTTATGTTTCACATGTTCTATGGGTTTTCTTGCATACTAACAGAGGACTAAAGATACCACCATTATCGCAGCTAAAGCCTCTATATCAATTTCCAACTCTTTCAAGTTTAAAATCAAAGTTCTATAAAACAAGGCCAGATCCTAAACTTTCCCTCAATATCAGGGAAAATCTTATATTGCAACCCTAGATTTTTGACTTGCTTCTCTATGTTCCATACAAAAGTTCTAAATCAACAATAAACTTTACTTTCAACTCCCTAACAATATGGGTACCAATATCCCTCATCAGATCATTCTGGTAATGTCTTGCTTAATATCGAATCATGGATAAGATGGTGAAACCATGAAAACTAGGATAGTGAAATTCCAAATCAAGTTTAAGCCCAATAATTATGATTTCTTAAAACTTGTGTCCCTGCTGGAAATATACATCAAGTTAAATGTCGGAATGCTTATATCTGTATGTAACTTTTTCTTTGTATTCTGTAAATGCCTACTAGAAGTGATCTACATGAGTTTTGAGAACCAAAATTATTTGAAATGACGGCATGCAGCAATCTTCATTGAAAATAACAAGTGGTAGATGTGTATATTTCCACCTTAAAGATTCTTCAAATTAATGAATATAAGAGGCAGCAAAAGTCCTATTTTGACGAACAGGATCATAAACAATCATTTCGAAAATTTATATTACACAGAATACAGCTTGTGACAAAACCAACATGCCACCCTATAACCAAAGTTCAGGAAAACATGACTTAGTATGAGGAAATAATAGAATAATTATCCTTATGAATAATCTGCTTGAAGAAAAAATAATATATTGCATCCCTTATTACTAGAATTAATCTGCCTTGATAGTATTGGGTTCTTTGTTTACTGCAAAACCATATGTGATTTATCACTCGGTCGAGAAAAATGATGCATCCAGATGAAAAAAATAGCAAAAGAATTACGTGGAAAATATTTGCACAATAGTACCACAAAATAAGGCAAATAAAAATACAGAGTTCTATCCACTCAGCACTTTGACAAAATAGCAAGTTCAGCATAGGAGTCTGCAACTCACCCTTTTAGGTGATGTTCTTGCATTTGTGCTTGAAGATGATGGTCGGCTAAAATTCCTGATGATCCCAGGGATGAGAGTTTTTCCTTCAAAACAGAAGCTGTAAACACCTTAAAGTTAAATTCAGTAAAAAATATTATTAAAAGGTAGCAACTAGCATTTTTTATGCTTTGCAGCTAGTGGACCTATGGGGTAATATATCAATACAAATTCCGTCATGACATCCATATGGCGCCTGTGGAGCTACCATGTAAACTTTCTTCATGTAATATAGTTTATTACAACTGTAGGTACTAATTAGCAATAAAATATTTTGAAATAGAAGTCTTTACATAATGTGTGGTCAATCATTCGTGAACGGTTAGCATTATTATTGTGACCAGAATCAACATATATAATACAATTAGATAATACATATGAAATTACACAATTATATATAGTGATACAAGTAAATAGTAAGTACTTGCATCATAATTAAAATATGAATATTACACAATGACTAGGTGAATACAGGTTGGAAAAGCACCCAATTTGAATACAATAAGTATAGGAATCACCTGAAGATCCCCTTGCACTTTGCAAAACAGCAAACAGCTGTTTCCTTCCTTCCCTGGTGTAAGCAGCTCGATTTTTTGAATTTTCGCTACCTGCCAAATTCTGTTCTAACACAGTCAGTCTTCGTTCCTCAAAACACAGTTTGATATCTAAAATGTACTTTGGTTTTCTTAACTGCAAACAGCAATGTTGCTAGATTCAATTTTGGATGAACTTCAAATGCTTTAATTCGCGGCAAGGGATATACAGCTTCTCCCCCTTGTTGAGATAAAATGCGAGGGATGTCAACAGACTCGATTGCTGTTGAACAAGAGTAATAAAATTTGAGTGCATCTATATCACATTTATGTGACTATAAATGTAACAGGATACTAGCGCACAATATTTTCTAAAGTATCATGATATAAGTGTGTGCTATATATTGTCCAATTTATATTGTTCAAAAAAGTCTTGCTAGTTTCAACCATTATTACTATAGAGCAAAACTACATTACATTTCAAGGTAACAATGTTTGTACCAAACTCATTGAAATCTATGAAAACTTTCACTTGCTAGGGTATGGAAAATTATAAATGTCATAACAATTTACAGCATTCTTTTATAAAGGTAATGTATATAAGTATATGTACACGCCTGAACGGCATGCTTTTGCTAACATGTAAATAACTTATGATGTTGATGCGTTTTAACCACCATCTCTTTGTGGCAGTTCATGGATCCTAGACTCCTAGTATTATATTTCAAAGTGAGGATCAAAAATGAGATGCATATAATTTTAAAGCATGACAACTGGATCCTATTAGCTCAATGGAATAACGTCTTTACTTCTTCAAAGCAAATATACAACAGTGTAAACGAAGAAATATTTTAAAGTTTAATGACTAACCAGCAGGCTCAAAAAAGTTTGCTTGTGTTGGAGGTCTATTGGGGTTTAGAATAACTCGTGTTTTCCACATTTGTAGAGCTCCATCTTTAGATAAAGTGACAAGTACACGCAAAGTTGGAAGCCAAGCAACTGAAGTTATTGGTTGGGAACCCACCTGCGTGCTGAAATTAGAGCAAATTCGGAGGTCAAGACCGCAAAACTATTATAGAGGACCATGATAAGCAGCATTATAACCTTTTAAAAGATGTGCAATTATAACTTACAGCATATTGACCAGAATGTAAATCGTAAAATTTCCATGTAGGCATATGATTAATGCAGAGTAGGACTAAACTATATTAGTTAAATATTATATAACTTCTAAGGTACAAGTGTTCTTGTAATTCAGTAGATGCATTCTCCATCAAAATATTTTAATATTCAATTTAGATATATGCAATCATTATCTATGAGGAATCTGGATAACAACTAGAACTAGTTTCCAACATCCATGAAAGGGTTTCACATATACATGAGGGGATTCAATCATATTCTATTAATCAGATTCTATATATTAAGAATTCATGAATATTTTATCAAACTAATAATTTAATTGAGTTTTTACTAATTCCCCGTGCAGATATTGACATCTCCTCTTTCTAACCTATTCTTACTCTTTTCATACATCACAATAACTACTCCCTCCATCCCACCCAATTCTTTACATGGGGTTCGGGCACGGAGGTTAAGAAAAAATGTAAATTTCTGATGGAAAGTAAGAAAAGTAAGTAAAGTGGTGGGACTAAACAGTACTTAATGTATTAAGTGGGTATAGTGGAGAAAAGTAGTGGATGTAGTTGATTTTTATATTATAAAATTTTACTGCTTTTAGTAATTTTTGTTATGTAAAGAATTGAGAGGGATATCCAAACAAAGGAAGTGTAAAGAAATAGATGGGATGAAAGGAGTAGTATATAAAATACTTCCAATTAATGTGACACTAACTTTTCTAGCTATTCTAAAACCTTGTGTCTGGACTTAATAGGACCCAATTGAGAATATTGGGGAAAAAGGATTCAAACTCAAGCCCTCTGAGCTGTGATACATACTGAGCATAAATTATTGATGCCTGATTCATGAATGTTTCTAAAACGTAATCTAGGCTAGGTATATTCGATAAGGATCACTTCCTGAAGCATGAAGCATGAGAAATCCAAAGCGAAAATTTTAAATAAGTCAAAACTAGAAAGTAAACAGATGTAACTAAGATTTATGACGGTACATACATGCCAATCATAATAGGTCTCTCCGTTGAAACATCCCATGCAAGAAGCGTACCCCTTCTATCACCGACAAAAACCCATTCCAATGTTGGATGAAAAGCAAAAGCACCAGCCCCAAAGAGTTTAATGGTATTATCAACTGCAATTAATGCCCCACAAAATGTTTTTTATAAAAAGAATTTAGAATATCAACTAAAAGTACTTGAATATATGATATTTACAACTTTCGAGAGACATAAAAGAATTGCTCTACTCTAGTATTACGTTGTAGTGTATAAAGGACAGCATATGTTTGGATATTGTATGCACGGATAAGACCATCTGCATAAGCTACATACTGGCAATAAAACAAAGGAGAAACTGTCAAAATTAATTATTTAAATACATGACACAACATATTGTATCAGTTATCCAAACATGTTACCAGCACAGCTAGACGAGGATGACAAGCAAGATTCACAATAGGTTTCTTCAGATCGGTCTTTATTTTTGTTGGCGCTCTTCCCCCTTCAACAGTTCCAACAACTTCATGCAAGAAAAAGGGTAAACAACTCTCAGGTTTCGAATTAATATTTTGTTAGGACCTATCCAGTCCTTATATTTGTATATATATATATAAAGAAATGAATTCTTTTATTGATAAACACACACACAACTAGGTGGTATTCGAGAGACCACCACTCTCCACAAACACACATAAATCAATCTTCTTTCTTCCTTTCTCAAACATATAAATGGCTTCCCTATTTATAACCCCAATCTCAACTCACAATCCCTAAATTAAAGCTAAAATATTATTATTCCCACCAAATCCTCCCTTTGAAATCCATAACTGATGCACACACTAATTATTCAGATTCGTAACTGACTTAATATTTATTCTATTTATTATGTTTCCTAACATATTTTCAAGTTAGACATGAAGAAGATTTGTGATGATTAATTTAGCAAACTTTAATCATCAAAAGAATCACATATGTAATATAGTGTCTATCTAGATCGGATATATAATTTCCACAAAATCACAAATACCTACTCAAACAATGTCTCATATAAAATTACAATTTAGTCAGAAACTTGACTAATGAAAGTGGTAATATACTTGATTATCAGAGTCTTAAGTAGAAAATGATACAACTTCAACAATTTAAGACAATGAACAAAATAAACAAATGAACGAGAAGGTTGAATGCTCAAACAACATCTTGAGAGTTTTCAAATGAATATTATTGGACCCCCCCCCACCCCAACCCATAAATATATATCGAGCTATTTGCGAACATGACTCCCAAACAACTGATCAAGTACTCACAACACTCAAACTGATCAATGACCATTTGAAAGAATGTATCAGATTAACAACAAACCTGTCACACTCATCCTACGATGGAAACCAAAAAATGCTACAGGTAGGAGAGGAGTCAGAGCAAGATGGACTTCAGTGTCAATGGATATACGTTCCATCCTCTTTTCAGGTGAATGTAACACGCAGGTCTGCTCGGAGTCAAAATCACATGATCGGATCGTACAATCCTAAAAAATAAAGTAAGACAGAACAAGAATGAAGGTAAACTGAACAGTAAACATGAGAGAACCGATCTATACTATAAACTAAGTAGCCTTTCACATTAATCTTTCCCACCACCAAGTGAAAAGATTGAGAAATTGTTCGAGCAACGAAACCTCATCAAATACAAGCAAACGAAGAAAACAAACAGAGCAAATAAAAGATACATCTGATTGCAAGTTAAACACTAGTCAGCAAGCCAGCTCTGTTACAGATGCCTAGTTTAAAAACAAAAAAGTTGGTCAAGACTCGAAAACATTAAAGACCCAACTATATTGGCAAAACATTATAGACTCGAAAATGTATGGGTATCGAAGATTCTGCAATCGACAATTTATAAAAAATCAAGTTTCATAAGAGCTCATGAATCCAAAGCAGAAAAAAATATGTACAACTTTAATTAGCCGAATGGATAACAATGGGTGAGTGTTCAAGCACTATTAATCAATCTACTACCTTTATTGCAATACAACTCTGTAGTTCTTGATACTATTTAAAGAAAATGTGTTGCCTAGTCGTATACATTTTCCAGTGCAATTTGTGGATGTTTATCTTCATTTGTGGCATTCTGGCATAGCCAACTTAACAAGTGAAGGCTAATAGCATAACTTCTTAGCCCATAGGGCAATGCTGACGACGAGAGACATTCAACTAATTTTCCTAACCTAATCCACCTCTACTGAAATATGTAAATTCAAACCAAACCAAAACAAAGCAACATGATCCATCAATTAGAAACAAACAAAGGAGTCAGTAAAACGACATCTGCTAGACTCTAAGGAAGAGAAATTCAACTCCTGACTTCTTCTCTTGCTAAATTATTTACATTCAAACTCCGACATACTAAACTAAAGATATTAATATTAACACAAATTGAGATCACATTTGATACGGATACAATTTGATTGTCAAATATCTATGAAAAGATCAATATGCCAATCTGATGCCTACAGTGTAGCCATTGAAGAGAATCAAAAAATCCTTCCAGACTGGAATTAATAACTTAAGAAAAATAGTCAAAAAAAATCTTCATTATTTGGGCCATCCTTCCCCCATTCGAATTTAGGACAACAAATCCTGTCATTTTCTCACGACTCCCAGACCGGGGTTAATAACTTAAGAAAACCAGTTGGGTAACTGAAAGAGTTTGTCTTCCCATTTAGAATTGTACATGTAAGTACATATGAAGTAGAAAAATGGAATCTGTACTTCTCTTCCTAGGCTGTCTATGGTGTCATCCAGACAATTCACAGCAGTTTATCATCTCCGGCCTTGTCATTTTAATTCACATAGCTTACGGTAAAAAAAACTCAGCATCATAACTTTGGCAAGTTGCATATCGAAAATCCCACACTTCAAAATTGCTGTGGAACTTTAGTTACTAGTCAAAGCCATAAAATAATTATGTAAACTAACACAACTTAAATACGTTAAAGACCGTAAACAGCCGCCTCAATTAAGCTAATTCACCGCAAAATAAACTGACCTCGAGTATAGCAATGACAGTATGACCACTTGTCGGACTATAAGCCATACGAACCACAGCCGCTCCCATGTCAATAGACGAGATCTTACTTCCCGTGTAGGCATCGAATTCTACATTATAATCAAACATCCCAAATTCCACATCAACATACTCGTAAACACCCGAAACAACTATCTAAATTTCCGCAACAAATTAAAACATACGCATTAACACGAAAGACGTTAAACAATACCAATGATGTAAGTTCCGATAGCAGCAGCAATGAGAGTTTGCGAAGGATGAAAAGCAGCAGTATGAGGCTGTAACAGTTTCGAATTACGACCAAAATGTCGAAGATCTAGATGCTGTACTGTTGTCCACTCCATCGATCTTCTTCAATTTTCACTTCTAATTGACATCAGATAACAATATAGATCAAATTAAACAATACAAGTCTTTAATTAATTAATTAAACAGCATGATCGTGGACTTATGGTACAATTAAATGTGAATATGTAGATAAATGAGACAAGACTAGATGGGAGATTAAATGAATATTTACCTGGAATTAATGAACAAAAGAAGATCTGTACAAGTACAACATACAGAAATTTCTAAATTGAAAAGTTGAGAGAACAGGGGAAGATCTGAATGTCGGGTCAAATTGTTATTGAGTGAACTTTATGGATTTAGTTTAGCCCAGATTCGGTTCAAATACATTTTATAATTATTCTTGGTCCCAAATTAATTGGAAAAATGGATCAAAATGCCGCTATTTTCGTAAAAAATGTTTAAAATATAAGTTTTCTTAATTATGACTCAAAATGTCAGTTTATAACCGGTTATCATGCCCCATTTTAAAAATAGGGCAAAACGCTACACTAACCAGCGTTTTGTCACTTTTTTTTCGAAAAAATACACTTCATGCTCCTTGAAGCAGCGTTAAGGTTTTGATTTTTTTTCTTTTAAATTTTTAAGTTTTTATTATGCATCATTTTAAGGTCGAAAACAACACTTAATATCACGTTTTTAATAGTTATTTTCAAATAAATATTTTTAAAATTTAAAGATGTACCCTAGTTTAACAATTTTAAATTTTTTTAGGGTTCAATAATCTCGTTTTGGGTTTTAGAAATATTCAAAAATTGAATAAAAGTAAATCTAATTTAACAATTGTTAACATTTTAGGGTTCACCAATCCTCATTTGGGATTTAGAAGTATTAAAAAAAAAATTAATAAAATGTACATCGATTTAGAGTTTAGGATTTAAAGTTTAGGGCGTTTAGACCTTAAACTTTGGAGTCTAAACCCTAATTTAATTTAGGGTTTAGGGCCCCTACGAACCAAAAATTGTTAACTATAAATTAAATAATTTTAAAATTTAAGGGTGTAATTTAATTTAATAATTTTTAAATTTTTAGGATTTACCAATCTCACTTTGGGTTTTAGAAATAATTTAAAATATTTTTTTATTAATTTAGGATTTAACAATTTTTTATTTGGATTTAAAAAAAATTATTTAAAAAAAATCCGTGTAAAACACTATATGAAGTAGTGTTTTGGGGTCAAAACGCTACATGATGTAGTGTTTTGGTGCCAAAACACTGCGTCATGTAGCGTTTTGGCTATTAAATATACTAGCATAAATCTCGTGCGATGCACGGGTTTCCATTAATATTTTAAATTTTTATTTATCAAGTTATAATATATTTTTAAAATATTTATATAAATATATAATGATTATAAATTTTTAATAAAAATAATAGAATAACATGTGGTCGTAATTTAGTAGAATAAATAGACTATTTCTAGTATTTTAACAATTTAGTAGTTTAGCAGATATGTAACACTATTATTTATATCTTTTAATAATAGGATAAGTTGTATTCGTAGTTTAGTAGGATAAGTATACTATATAGTAGTTTAATAATTTAGTAGTTTATTAGATATATAACACTATTTATCTATTTTTGTAATAATCAAAATTAGGGAATTATCGTTGAACCAAATTATCTCTATTCCGGCTATTATAATATAGTATAGATATATAGAGAGAGAGTCTTACTCAAATGAGAACCCCATTGTTGTGAGATATGAGAACCAGTCTTAACCACTCATTTTTAAATTTTATGTTAATCTTCACCACACATTAATTTAAATATTTAAATTTTTTATCATCATCTTTTTTTTAATTTCACCATCAGCCACCTCTGACTTACGACGATCACCATTCCCGACCACCACCAACTCCGGCGACCACCGGAAAATCACTACCCGCAAACATAAAATCACCACCGACAAACCAAAAATCATCACCGCAAAATCGAAAATCACCACCAGAAAATGAAAAATCACCGCCAGAAAATGAAAAATCACCGCCATCAACCGAAAATCACTGTACTTGACCTCTATTTCTTCCAACCAGATTCGGCCAATAGCTCAGTTCATTTACTCCGATCAATAAAATCATAACAAAAATTACCAACACTGCAAAATATATTATAACCACCATAGAAAAATCAATATCACATATTCATCAATTCCGGCCTCACCCACTTTTTTCACCATTTCCGTCCAACCACAAGCTCTTAAAAAATCACTATATATGAATATAAACAAACTCCAGGCAAACGAAAATCACTAACTTAGAATTAATTACAATCAGAGATTGAACTATTGACATAAATCAACGTTACAACGGAATATGAAATCGACGTCAAAGAATGAACCAATTCCGACTCGATTGTCGAATAAATCGACGGTACCACGATCGATTCGTATTGAGATGGACTAAATATATGAGATCTAATAACGTCGTTTAAGTTTCATAAAGCTTTGTAAAACAGAGATTAAGCCATAGAGATTTTGCGGGATGGGGGGGAGAGAGAGAAGGTTAGGTATGGATGGGGTCTAGATGTGTGTATTTAGGTTGTATGTATAGTGATAATCACATTTTTTTGCATAATTTCATACATATTTATTGTTTGCTTTCATATTTTAAATAAATTAATTTGTATCATTCTCATCATTTTGTAGTTATTTGGAAAAATGAGAAATGTGAAGAAAAAAAAAGAGAAAAGGGCAAAAATGGAAGAAATATAATGTCACCAAGCAACTTGAAGAAAAAGTCAAAAGAAAGAGTTGGTGGAAATCAAGGGTCAAGATCAACAAAACACACCTCTTGGATGACCAAGATTCACCCAACTATACCCTAAACCCTGGTTTTTTACTATAAATACCCCCCCTTCCCCCTTGTATTCCTCACCTTAGTTTTATGTTAGTTTACCCTAAGTTTAATAGTAGCTTCTCTTTTCTTATTTTCTAGATCTAGTTTCCAATTTTTAAGTTTTCAATTATTATAAACACTCTTTCTCAATTAACGTTATTCAAATCTTTTAATTTTATTGCTTCCCTCTCTTTACCTTTATGTTTTTAGCATTTGTCATCTTCATTTTAGTTTGAGCTATGAAATCTTTCCAAATCCTGGTGATACAAGCTTCGGCACAAAACTTCATTTGTGTTGGGGTTCTATTGCCTCATTATCAATAATTTAGTTCTATTTCTGTCATTACTTTAGTGGTAGCCGGGTACATTTTTAGTTCTATCCACTAAAATCTTAGTTTGCCTAATAAAGATTGCCTTGATTTTTATTTTGGTTTATGTTGCTTTTGTGCTTTCATTACCATGCTTGTCATATTTGGAGATATCAATTGTCACCCCCAGTTTAGCATATTTGCCCAACTCTTTTTAGTTTGCATCCCATAATGCCTATTTCATTTACTTAAACCCAACTTCTTTTGTTTTTTTCTTACCCGTAACTCTTTATTTTGCATGTTGTAATTAAGTAGTCATTAACTAACTTTAATATCTAGTTCTTAATTGCATAACTTTAAATTTCTACTTTAATATCCTTGTCATCATTAATTATTGTCATTAATTATCCTGATGAGATTTGTTAGTGTTAGGGCGAAAACACGCGCTAATATTCACGCAAGTATACGCGTTCGCAAGTAATATAGAATATTTTCTAGTTCGTTCCCTCAGAGACTCAGACTAAATTATTGTCTAATTAAACTCACTCACCAATGTATGATTACTTCTCAATGTTAAGACACTAACACTTAAAATTGTTGATTAAATATTAACTATAATTAACTACTTAATTAATCACTTAACTAACACTTCAATTTATCAATAATAAAACACTCATGAGATCACAACTTCATTATTACTTCCTTTTATAGTCATTGTTATTACCTTTAGCATGTGACATTAAATGATATTAATCGAATAACACGAAACTGATAAAAGCCAACTTTCATTGTACTAATACCATTCTACCAAGCATCCACAATTAAGATAGAAGTTGAATAGTCATCAATTATGTTGAGTTCCTATATGTCTACAGAAATTGACAACACAACGATTTAAGCACAAGTTATTCCTTTTGATTACATAGGGCAAATAAAACTGTTAGAGTTACCCAATAATCATGCACAACGTACATGAACCTATGCTAGCATGGCAAGTTCTAAATCTCAAGATCCACCGTCGCTTCACAAGAGATTAACACCCTATCTTATATGTTCGCGACGCACATAAGACGAATACGCACAACCAATACTAGATATCATGCAATCATCACACACTAAAGTATTAAACGATTAACTAAAGAATTCCATAATAAATCTGTTGCAACCCCATGATCACGATTAGCCCATAATAGAACTTATCATCATCATGGGTTCATATGAAATCATGATAAACAAACACAAGAAAATAATAACTAAACTAATTATATTAAAACAGAGTACGTCACAAGAGTAAATAAGTTCAAAGCAAGAAAACTAGCATCCAACGTTACAACGAAACAAGAATCACAAGAAGATATGGTTCCTCTTCGTTGCGGTGTGCTAAATCGGTCTTTTTCCTTATCTCATTCGCTTCTTGCGTAAAAACACAATCTTCTTTTAATCCCCCCTTGTGAAAACGTCTCAAATCTACTTATATAATAGTCCCATAAAACTCAGATTACATAGAAGTGGAAACCAAACAGAAGTAGAAGTCCTAAAATAACTTGTCTTTTTTCCCGACCCTGCGCGGCGGCCGCTCAGCAATGCTGAACGGGCGCTCAGACCTCTACTGGAAAAAATCTGATTTTGCTCCGTTTCTTCGCCGTAATCTGCCCGTTTCTTTCCTCTCGCAATTGAGTGGTTAAGATTTAATCTAAAGATAAAAAGTGTGGTTGTGATTACATCTCAATTCTCACATAATAGTGGAGTTCTCATTTGTGCAACTCCCTATATTTATTTATTTATTTATTTATTTTTATATATATAACGCTGCACGATGTAACGTCTTGAATTGACATTTTTGGCCATTTTTTCCAGAAATGACATTTTAGATTATTTTTTACCCCAAAGTGACAATTAGGGTCACCACCCAATTAATTGTGCCTTTACTCCCGAGTTTTTAAAAAAGGAAAGCAAGCGGAGGATAAATAAATTAGTTTCACATTCCTTCATAATCGTGCTCCCGAATTTTTAAAAAGAACAAAAATAAGTGTTAATGAATGCAAATTTGAAAATATTTCACTCTAAAACTTTCACTCACAAAATGAGATGAAAGTACGTTATCTACTAATCACTTCCTTCTTTTCCAGTATAAAACTCGGGAGCAAGCCCTTGGGTATATAAATAGTGAATACAAGGTAAGTAAAATATTAATAAAGGTAAAAATTATTTTCCCGATTTATATTAGGGTCTTGTTCCCTGCCCAACACATCATCACTTCATTGTCGTTATATAGGATTAAAAAAAATTAGCCTGTCAAGTATAATATCCGCGGGAAGCAGGTCTTCCGCGGATAATTTTGACGGAAGGGACAGATGTTTTCACGGATATTATGTGCGGAAAGGCCAAATTTTTCAGCTAAGAAAAAACCTAAATGATCACACTTTACTCCTTGTGACATTTGAAGCTAATTGGAAAGCTAAATTGGGGGACTTCTTGAAATTTTCTATCATAGTTCATTACTTGCATTAGGTAAAGCTAAAAATATTACCTTTTTTACTTTCATTATGGATAAGACGTTTGCTAGATTTGAAGGTAGATTTTTTTTGAAAAAAAGTGATATAAATGTTCATAATATAGTAAATAATGATGTCGATAATTGTAGTGGTAGTTGTTTGTGTAACGATAATGTAGATTGTGTGAATCTTGTTCATGATTGTGATGAAGATATTTTTGTTAGTGAAGATGTATTTGAAAATAAAAGTTTGTATGAGAGTGGTGATTTTAATGCATGATAGTAGTAAGGAAAGGGATAAAAGTGTTCTTGAAAAAAAATTGTAATTCCTTTATTGAGTCGAAGTATTTCCTAATTTAGTAGCCGCGGAGAATATAATTAGGGTTTACACTTCGAAAAATGGGTTTACAAATAAGATTCAAAATACACAAAGGCGTGTGATTATAATAGAGCGACATGTAACCGCCGCCCAACGTAATTTAATCAAGAGCTTTTATGTTTCGTACATCCAACCTAGACAACAAATGAATATATTTGGAAAATTGCATGGGGGTTCGGAGCAAGTAATTTTCATGACCGATATTTGAGAAAGGTGGTGCGTGATTTTAGGAAGGACAAATTGGGTGGGAACGATGCTCAAGCGGGATTGGATTTGTTACATCAGTTAGACAATAAAAGTGGAGGAAAATGTTTCATTGAGACTCTTATTAATGGAGAAGGAAGATTGAAGTATCTTCAATGGCTTGATCCTCGGTCGTTGTTAGCCTACAAAAAATTTGGTGATGTTGTTGTGTTCAATATGCATTTTACAGGGGTGAACCATCACTGTCAATCGATACTCTTTGAATTTGCACTAATGCGTGATAAATTAAAGACTACATTTGAGTGGGTGTTGAGTACTTGGTTAGAGGATCTTGAAGGGAAAGAATCATTGGCTATTATCATCGATCAAGATCAAGTCATTGGGAGGGCAATTCAATCTCAACTACCGAATACGACACATTTGTTGTGTTCGTGGCACATTAATAACAAATTAAAATAGAAGCTCTCAACTTACTGTGCAAAGGATGTTAGTGTTTGTGCCCTAGAGACAATACTATGATGTTTTAGTTTAAGACATTCAGATTATTAATGTTTATGTTCTATCGATTATTCCCTTTATAATTTATTAATTCTTAATTTACTGCGATATAAATGTTAGATTAATAAATGTCCTTGGAATATGATATGCAATTCTATATCTCTAAGTACGTTACTTAGAAATGAGATTATGAGAATAGTATCAATATTCCTAAAGGTCCCTGGTCGAGTATTATTATTAAGGGACAATAATAATGCATTAAGACTCGTGTGTTTGTTGACTGATGATCACATCTCATTGATCATATGTGTAGTGATACTAATGTCGTATGTATATGTACATGGTGCTGGACAGACCTGATGTGAGATTCTACATGTCTGTTGTGTCATAAGTAATTCTCACAGTGATAATGATGTAATGGTCCTTAGACCTGAAGTCATTATATTTCTATACGAGAATTAATATACATTGATTCCATTAAAAGTTATCCTTGACCGGGTAATGATAAAAGTGGACATTGGGTATATTATTAATCGTATGAGAAATATGAATGATCTAGATGAGATTTAACCCTCCTATTTTAGGAGTGATATTATTGGCCTTTTGGGTGAGCTAGACTATGAAATGCGTGGTCATGCTCAAATATTGATTTGTTATGATAGTCTACTCATTGATCAAGAAAACTTGGATTAAACTATGATGAGGATGACACATTACATGCCTCTAATTTAATCTATAATATTTGGTTAAAGGGATTATATTATATTGTACATTATTCACGAAAGGTTAAATCGATCACTAATTGAATTATTATTACTTGGGTAGCAATGTTGTATTATTAGATGCCGCTCTTTGTTTATGATTTTAAATTATATTTATAATTCGTTGCCAACGTAATAATAACCTATAGAATCACACACAAAGAATGCTTGAAGGATTATTTAATTTAAATTGAATTTAAATTATATTAAAGTAATTCAAATCATTTATAATATTAATTAAGTATGACTTAATTAATTAGATAAATATTGATATTCGAATTTACTAATATTAATTATGAAATTCATTTGTTAAATAATTAAGTGTGATTTAATTATTATACAAATAGGAATTTTGAATTAATAATAACTCCTAATTAGTTAAGAGTTATAACTTTTATTATACTATCTATATAATATCTCTTGTGTGGCTGATTTTGAATGAAGACTTTTACTAAAACCCTAGCCACCAAGGGAGAAGATGGAGAGAGCAAGAAAAAACGAGTTTGTGCTAGTACACATTCAATCCCTGCGTTCAAGCATTCGTGTGGATACCGATAGAGCGTAAATCGCGAGAGCGGGATGCGTGGTGATTGAACAAGCTTTGGATCTCCATTAGTCAACCAATTTGTAAAGCTTCTTAAGGTAAACAATCCGATCTACGAATTAAATATCTATTTTTTGCATGGATCCTACGGCGGGTTTCGAAAATTCTGATTTTTCACGTTTTTAATTACTGTTTCCGTTGCGTTTATGTGCTCGAAACCCTTCAATGGCATCAGAGCTACTTGCGAAAAGTGTTTAATTCGTTTATATGTTTACTGGTTTTATGATGATAACATGTATACAATATTCCATGACTGTTATGTATGTGATTTTGTATATTTTACATGTTATTATATTTATATATACGTATGTATGTATATGTTTTGAATATATGATATTCATGAGAGTTGTATAATCATATGATGATTATATAATCTATATATATACTGATATATACATGTTTTGTGTTTGTTCTTATTATAAGAATTGTATTTGATACGATGTTGAATCGGATGCCGCAAATTTGCTGAAATCTGAGTCTTGTGTCCGATTTTGGCGAACGAATATGTTATTTCATATGGAATCGAGTGTCTGGACGAAATCGATAGCAAAATCTATCATCGACTGATATGTAAGGCGTTTGACATTGTTTAGGCCCTGTAATCTGCGATTTAATGTTATCAGATTTAATTTCGAATTTTCTGATTTTTTCAATATTTGGTTTTTATGATTAGATCATGATGGATATGTTATGTTAAGATCAGATTATGTGTTTTAACATGTTCTTATGTGTTAATTGAGCATGGTGGATGGTTATGGCTATGACCTTAGGTTAATGGTTTTGTTTTTTTTTAAATACGGCTTGCATGTCGTTTGATCTTGTAATTATTAAATCTCGAATGTAACTCGAGTTCTTCTTGTAAGTTCATTAGATTAGTTTTTATATTTCATTTTTGTAATGTACACGAAGACATGAAGATTTGAAGATTAAGGAAGGGTAATCCCACATGGAGGCCATCCAAGGAAGCAATACAAGAAAGAAGACATGTAATAGTTAGCTTGTATTTATTTTTCACCTTAGATTGACCTAGATCTTTGTCATTAGCTTGATGAAGATCACATAGGATAAATCCATAACCAACCACATTTATTTATTGCACTTTACATATATATGCGCATATGATGAATGTATGTGTAGAGTAGTTTATAAAGATGCACGCTTAATTAGATTAAGGATGTACGTATTAAATACGAAACCCATGCCATGTTTGCTAAACAAGATAAAATCTGTAATGACTCAAGATTTTAAAATGAACAAACGATTATGAGATTCTCGTGTTTATGAAACACGGAATAAAATACAAATTTTCTTTATTTCTAACATGGGGCGATTTTGTCAAAAGCGGGTTCATTGAACTTGTAAGGTTGTGGGTTTTAAGCTAGACCGTTGTGACTCCCTCACTACCGGGAAATCAAATCATTGACGAATATTGATTTGAAGTATTTTATTCAAGGAAAATTTGGGAATCTCTTTATGATGGGATTATGATCGTTTTAAAATTAACAAAACCCTAAAGTTAATATTAAGTTGATCAGATGCCTTCCAATGAGTCCAATGTGTTAACCCCTAGATCGACAAGGAGTGGGTTCGCCAAAGCGAAGTACTCCCATCTATCGTGGGAGATGTGTTGAAGTATATTGATACTTTTTGACTATTGGGTTTGACTTAACTAAGTTACTACAATAGGATTGTGAACTTAGAGGCATAGAGTTTGGCGAGATTTATTAGATAAATATGAACAAATATTGTTCCACCAAGCTATCCAAAAGTTATATAGTTGATATAATTGAAAAATGGTGTCTACCTAAATAATCATGTTTTAGGAGAAAAGCCAAAGCTGACCTAACACATGGTGAAATATGGATCTTGGCTCACTAGAAAGGATATAGAAGATATTCTTTCCGAATTAATAGTTAGGGCTATTGATTTGATAAAATAGTGGGAGATATATATTGTGAATATATATATATGAATAATCACTTGAACATAATTTTATGATCATCTATAAACTAAGTCATTTTATGCACTTTAATATTGTAGATATCAAATGACAAATAACACAAATAACTTCTCTATGTAATAGTCCTTGAGAAGGACAAGCTGACATGAAATAATTTCCTCAATTGACATGGGAACTTGAGAATTGTCCTCAGGTTCAAGGATGTCACTCAAACCCCTCCCTTATTTCTTCTAGCCGAGAATGAAACATGTGCTGAACAAAATGCTTACCAGAAGCAAATTGATTATGTAACTGATGTTTCATACTCATGCTTGTAATTATGAGTGCTGAGCTTTAGAAGCAATAAGAGCATAATGATGCTTATGATATGATTGAGCACCTTCAAAGGATGTTTGAAGGATAGGCATGTCAGAAAGATTTAACAATAATAAGGCACCATACTTTTGCATTAATGGGAGAATGATATCCAGTTGGACCACATGTTCTAAAGATGATAGGTATATGTACCTTGATATTTTGAGTTTCAAGAATAGTCTAGAGACTCAGCTTGATTTGATCAAACAATCTTTGAACAATTTTTATTCTTAGTTTGTTAAGAACAAAAGGAATGAGATAGACATAACACTCACTGAGTTGTTAAGCATGTTTAGAACTGTTGAAAATAACACGGTAAAGGCATGAATTACGTCCATATTGATGATGTACACATGGAATGCAAATGGGAAATGAAAGTGGACAGGCAAGGTGAAGATTTGATCTTATTCGGTGCCAAACCAAAGTCCAATCCCATGGGGCTTTTGAAGCTTGATAGTGGTGTTGCTAAAGGAGATGATTGTCATTTCTGTGGAAATAATTGGATGATTGGAAGTTAAATTGTCGAGCTTGTTTGGAAGATCTAAAGAAGAAGATTAGCAATGGTCAAGCTTCAGGTATCGGGTTAGAATTGGAGCAAAAGTTGTTGCTCTAGTTGACAATTCTCGATACCTAATTTTGCCTATACAGGCGAGATTGAGAACTTGATAAATTGTTATTACGTGTCTGCCTTTAGGGGATACATTAAATCAATTTCTTGTTAGGACAAGAAAGGTTTTCATTTTAATTAAATAAACAATAGTTTTTTATATTATTTTAATGATAAGGCTTATAATGTTGCACAATTAGTTAACAATTTATATGTTCTAAGATGACTCAAATCAAATATTACCTCCACCATTGTCGTTAAGCCATATTAATGAGAAACGCATTTTTGAGTTACATATAGATGGATACTTGGATAAGTTTGATTTTGAATCATACAGAAGATGCGAACTTTGTCTCATTGGCAAAATGACTAAAGCTTCTTTTACCTGATCAGGTGAAAGGGCTACCGAACGATTATGACTTATACATAATGATGTATGTGGTCGAATGCGTATGATGGCAAGGGGTGGCTTATACTACTTCATAACATTTATTGATGATTTCAGTAGATATGGATATGTGGTTCTTATGAAGAACAAATCCGATTCTTTTGAAATTTTCAAAGAATATAAAGCCGAAGTAGAATAGCAAACAAGGGAAAAGTATAAAAGTTTTACGATCAGATTGTGGAGGAGAATACTTAAACCTAAATTTCAAGAGTTTATTGAAGGCGTGTGATAGTGTATCATAACTTACTCCTTCTGGAACACCTCAATGGAATAGAGATTCTAAGAGGAGAAATCGTACCTTGTTGGACATAGTGTGATCGATGATGAGTCAAGCAGATCTTCCATTCAGTTTCTAGGGTTATGCTCTAGAAACAGCTGCATACACACTTAACCAAGTTCCGACTAAAGCGGTTCAAAATACTCCGTATGAGATATAGAGTGATAAATGTCATAGCATGTCATTTATGAAAATTTGGGGACGTGGAGCGTTTGTAAAACGTTTAGCCTCTGACAAGCTTGGACCAAAATTAGATAGATGTTATTTTGTGGGATAACCAAGTGAGACTAGGGTATAGTTTTTATAATCCTTCCGAGAACAAAGTGTTTGTTTCTAAGGCCGCTGTATTTCTTGAGGGAGAACTACTTTATAAGAAAATCAGTGGGAGAATAATACACCTCAATGAAGATCGAGAACCACATGATAACATTGAACCAGAGTTGGAATAAGATCAGGATGTACATCAAAATGTTGAAAGTAATCATGTCCAAGAATCACAGGTTATTCGTAGATCTAGTAGGATTCACCATGAATCTGGGAAAATTGTGGATTTCTTTTTACTCAAAATGGTGATGTGATGCTTACGGATAATGATAAATCCTCTCACCTATCAAGATGCTATAAACCGTCCAGACTCTGAGAGATGGCTGAAGGCCATGAAATCCGAGATAGAATCCATGTATCAAAATAAAGTATTGACTTTAGTTGATCCACTCGAAGGGGTAAAACCTATAGGGTGCAAGCGTGTTTTCAAGAAGAAAACTGACATGGATGGTAAAGTACAGACCTATAAGGTGTGACTAGTGGCAAAGGTTTCAAACAAATTCATGGTATAGACTATGATGAGACTTTTTCATCAGTTACTATGGTCAAGTCCATCAGGATTTTTTTAGCAATAGTTGCTTACTTTGACTATGAGATTTGGCAAATGGATGTCAAAACTGCTTTCTTATATGGGAGCCTTGAAGAGGATGTATATATGATATAATCTGAGGGTTTTGTCGATCCAAAGTTTGCTAAGATAGTTTGTAAGTTGCTTCTATCTATTTATAGATTAAAGCTAGCCTCAAGGAGAATACATATTCATTTTGATAAAACGGTCAAAGAGTTTGGCTTTATTCAAAATGAAGATGAACTATGTGTTTTCAATAAGGTTAGTGGGAGCCATGTGACATTCCTAGTATTATATGTAGATGACATATAACACATATAGAATGACGTACATTCTCTACAGGCTGTTAAGACTTGGTTGAGAAATAGTTTCTCGTTGAAAGACTTAGGCGATGCTACCTATATATTAGGGTCAAGATCTATAGAGATAGATTTAAAAGATTAATCGACCTAGTCGGAGTACATACATTGATAAAATATTGGATCATTTTAGGATGCAGGAGATAAAGAAATGATATGTTTTGATGTCTCATGGGATAGTGATCTCAAAAGATAATTGCCCCTAAATCATTAGATGATAAGGGCCGTTTGAGAAAGCTCCATATGCTTTGGCAATTGGATCTATAAAGTGTACAATGATATGTATTTATCCTGATGTTTCGTATGCTTTGAGCATGACGAGCAGATACCAGTCTGATCCAGGTGAGGGTCATTGGATAATTTTCAAGAATATTCTTAAGTACTTAAAGAGGACTAAAGATTTATTTTTAATGTATGGAGAAGATAGGGAACTGGTTGTAAAAGGTTACACCGATACTAGTTTCTTAACCTAATTTCTGGATAGACATGGATGATTATGTGTCTATGTCTGGTTTGTGTTTTGTCTATATATAAGTTAAATTAGTTGGAATGGTAACAGCAAGAACATTGATGATTCTATAATGGAAGCCGAATATATTGATACTTTTGAAACAACCAAGGAGACTGTTTAGGCATGTCCTTAAGCAATATCACCTTATTAATGAGATTAATGATCAATGAGATATAAATGTAAAGTACATAGTAATGATAGTGTTGCAGACCCACTGACTAAGGCTTTGTCGCAGCAGAAGCACGATTGTCATACTAGTTCCATGAGTATTAGATACATGGGTGATTGGCTCTAGTGTAAGTGGGAGATTCTTAGTGTTTGTGCCCTAGAGACAACACTATGATGTTTTAGTTTAAGACATTTGGATTATTAATGTTTATGTTCTATCGATTATTCCCTTTATAATTTATTAATTTTTAATTTACTGCGATATAAATGTTAGATTAATAAATGTCCTTGGAATATGATATGCAATTCTATATCTCTAAGTACGTGACTTAGAAATGAGATTATGAGAATAGTATCAATATTCCTAAAGGTCCCTGGTCGAGTATTATTATTAAGGGACAATAATAATGCATTAAGACTGGTGTGTTTGTTGACTGATGATCACATCTCGTTGATCATATGTGTAGTGATACTAAAGTCATATGTATATGTACATGGTGCTGGACAGACCTGATATGAGATTCTACATGTCTGTTGTGTCATAAGTAATTCTCACAGTGATAATGATGTAATGGTCCTTAGACCTGAAGTCATTATATTTCTATACGAGAATTAATATACATTGATTCCATTAAAACTTATCCTTGACCGGGTAATGATAAAAGTGGACATTTGGTATATTATGAATCGTATGAGAAATATGAATGATCTAGATGAGATTTAACCCTCCTATTTTAGGAGTGATATTATTGGCCTCTTGTGTGAGCTAGACTATGAAATGCGAGGCCATGCTCAAATATTGATTTGATATGACAATCTACTCATTGATCAAGGAAACTTGGATTAAACTATGATGATGATGACACATTACATGCCTCTAGTTTAATCTATAATATTTGATTAAAGGGATTATACTGCATTGTACATTATTCACGAAAGGTTAAATCGATCACTGATTGAATTATTTTTACTTGGGTAACAATGATGTATTACTAAATGTCGCTCATTGTTTACGATTTTAAATTATATTTATAATTCGTTTCCAACGTAATAATAACCTATGGGGTCACACACAAAGAATGCTTGAAGGATTATTTAATTTAAATTGGATTTAAATTATATTAAAGTAATTCGAATCATTTATAATATTAATTAAGTATGACTTAATTAATTAGATAAATATTGATATTCGAATTTACTAATATTAATTATGAAATTCATTTGTTAAATAATTAAGTGTGACTTAATTATTATACAAATAGGAGTTTCGAATTAATAATAACTCCTAATTAGTTAAGAGTTATAATTCTTATTATACTCTCTATATAATATCTCTTGTGTGGCTGATTTTGAATGAAGACTTTTACTAAAACCCTGACCACCAAGGGAGAAGATGGAGAGAGCAAGAAGAAACGAGTTTGTGCTAGTACACATTCAATCCTTGCGTTCATGCATTCGTGTGGATACCGATAGAGCATAGATCGCGAGAGCGGGATGCGTGGTTATTGAACAAGCTTTGTGTTGAGTAACCAGCTCACCCATCTTTGGGGTATTAATTGCCTTTAGTGTCCACAATAAATTGTGAGAATATTGGGGGTGGCTGGGAATCGAACCTTAGTTCTCCCGCCATCCTAAGCTCTGATACAAAGTGAGTAACCAACTCATCTAAAACCTTAAGTTATTAGAGGAAGGCCCCCAATAGGATCATATATTTAACACTTTGGATCTCCACTAGTCAACCAATTTTTAAAGCTTCTTAAGGTAAACAATCTGATCTATGAATTATATATCTATTTTTCACATGGATCCTGCGGTGGGTTTCAAAAATTCTGATTTTTCACGTTTTTAATTACTTTTTCTGTTGCGTTTCTGTGCTCGAAACCCTTCAAAGGATGCATTTAAAGGTGATTTCAACAATTCCATATATCACTCATTGACCGAAGAAGTTTTTGAGGATGTGGAAAGCTTCGATCTTGAAATACAAGTTGGAAGATAATACATGGTTGCAAGGGTTGTATAATTTAAAGCATAAGTGGATCGAGCCTTATACACGAAATATTTTCTCCGTGGGACAAAAGACAACATCGAGAAGTGAAGGAATGAATGCCTTTTTGATGCTTATGTAGGGTCTTGCACGGGGTTGAAAGATTTTGTTGAGGGTGAACAAAAAACTTTGGAAATGCAATTCATGCGGGAGAAAGAAGAGGATTATAATACACTTCATAAAATTTGTTGCATGCAAATAAAGACCACCTTGGAGCACCATGCCACTTCCATTCATAACAAATAGATGTTTAAAAAAATTCAAGAGCAATTGGTTGAGGCCGCAAAGTACTTTATGGAGAAAGATAAAGATCGTTCCTTGGAAGAGGTAGATTATACGTACTACAAATGTTATAGACCATTAATGCTTGAGTCTAAGATGACCACTTACTTTATTACCTTTAACATGTTGCCATTAAGGGGTTCTTGCATATGTAGAATGTTTGAGCATTCGGGCACGCCCTGTCACCACATTATTATCGTGTTGATAAAGAGGCGTGTGGCCGAATTACAGGAACATTTTGTGAAACGGAGGTTGACTAGGGATGCCAATAGAGTTGATGGTGTGTTGTTTTATCACATGACTGAAGATGATGTCCCATCCTATGATTTGAATCCAACAGAAAGATTTAATCACATGACTTTGCTCACAATGGGGTTTAGTCATAGTTGCATGGCATCGAAGGAACGTTATGAGTATGTCATGGGGGTTATTAATCGAGAGACCGAAATTATTGAAAAAATTCCCGTTGATGGGGTGGAATGTGTTAGAAGTGAATTTGATACCAATGTAACTCGAGAAAATGGAGAGAAGTTGCATGAAACAATGCTTGACCCTGTTATTTCGAAATCCAAAGGACGTAAAACAGAGCACCGGATTAAAAGCCCCGTTGAGGAACTTGCAAGAAAAAAAGGGAAATACTGACATTGCAACATTGGGTGATATGAAGCTAAGAAATGTTTAGTGAAATGGAAGAATTAAGAAAAAGTCAAAGTGTATTACAGTGCCAATGTGAGTCAGGAAAAACATATGGAGATTTCTCAGATTTTGGGAGTTCCTAATGACTTTACTAACACGAAATACTTAGGCTTGCCTTCTTTCGTGGGAAGATTGAAACGAGGGGTATTTGGCTATATGAAAGAGTATATGTGTAAACGTATTCAAGCATGGCAGACAACACTAATTTCTCAAGCGGGAAAATCATTGTTAATAAGGAATGTAGCACATGTCATTCCTTCTTGTAGTGTGTCTTATTTTCTTATTTATATATCTCTTTATCATGAATTGGAGCAGATATCCAACAATAACCAGTGGAGGTCAAAACAAGGGTCAAATCAAAAGGGCTGGAATTCATTATCGTGGAACAACATGAGTGTCTCAAAAAATAGAAGTTGTTTAGGTTTCAGGAACTTGCACGATTTTAACATTGCATTGTTGGGGAGACATATCTGGAATTTTATGCAGAATCCAAATACTCTTATGTCACGAGTCGTTAAGAAAAGATACTTCCCAAATACCCATATTTTGAAGGCTGCTAGAGGACAAGGTTCTAGTTTCTTGCGGTCAGGCAATTGTTCTGTTAAGGGGGAGTTAGCTGAGGGTTTTAGATAGGTCCTTGGGGTGGTGATGACATTATCGCTACTAGAGATCCTTGGTTAAGGAACCAAAAAAGTTTTAGAGTTGAACAGAGTCCTCTAAAATAAAGGAAATAAGTTATACTATACTCCCGACTCGTGGTTAAAGCAGTCTTAGACAATAGGTTGAACTTCCTGGAGGTCGGAAAAGTAATTGACAATTGAATATCAATACTTGAGGATTTAATCGGAGTGTCCATTGTTTTTGTTCGGAAAAATATTAATAAGGTTGCACATCAAGTTGCTCGGATTCCTTGTTTAGTCAATTCATGTCTCCTTCGCGTGTTTGTTGGAGACCCTTTATTCTGATCTTGAGTTTTGAATAAAGTTTTCATTTGATTTAAAAAAGAAAATGAAAATTTACTTTATATTCACCTTAAAATGTACCAAACATTGGAAAAATTGTATAAAATGAATGGGACGGATGGAGTATAAAATTATTTTTATCAAAATATATAATTAAAAATTTAAACCTTACAAATTTGATATTGCAAATAGTTTTAGAGCTGCAAACGAACATAACCGAGCCAAATTTTGTCCAAGCCGAACATAATTTTTTTAAAACGAGCCTAGCTGACCCGAGTTTAAAACCGAGCTGAAAAACTTATTCATGATCGTCCTCGTTTATAAACAAGTTGAGCTGATCCGAACACGAGTTTTCTCATGAACAACCGAGCTCGAGTTGTCCACTAATAATTTGCACATATTTTTAATCGACCAACCTTAAGGTTCAGTGTGACAGCCTCAACCCCGGGGTAGGAGTTGACGTCACCAAACACATTTACCAAAATATAAAACAACAAGATTATTATTAAAATATACTAACTTGACCCCAAACCAAGATCCGATCCAGTTTCAAGTATGATTCAGGTTTTCATTATTACAAACCATTTATTCAACATCGAACACACTCTAACTTTATTCAGCAACTCGTCAGACCTCATGGTCTGACACAAACTACCTCAGAGGGGCCGGGTCCAGAAGGGGCGGGAACACGGGTATGTCTGACTGGTCTTCTAGGCATCTGCGAGATATACATGACAATTTGCAAGGGTGAGCATAATCGCTCAGCAGTACAACATATGAATAACGGAATAAAAACATTAATGTAACAATAATAGGAACATAGCAGTAATCATGATATCAACATTATATAATGGAAATCGAAGATAACTGGATATCACTAACTAGCATGCTTTATCAAAACAACGTAGTAGTGTAAGTACCAGAGTCCAATTTTAGCATGTTATTCACATTTATAAAACCACTGTATCAACTACTTATACCCTTACGGGAATCACAAATCCAAAGTAACGGATATGTAAAGACAACTGATCAGGCTATCAACACCAGACGGCTCTAACTGCCATCCCATTTACCTGTTTCGGAACTCAGAGACTAGCTAGGTCTCTGACCTGCTGGACTAATCGGTTAAATAATGTGCACAACCGAATTAGCCTCTTACGCCACCTCAATAGGCCTACTCTGGCCCCAATATATCCCATATCTGATCGTTTTATCCAGTTTTCAAAAGACATGTACCTATCTCATTTCAAAACCATTCATTTTACCAGTACACATATAAAATCCAGTTCGCAAATCATTTCATTCGAGATAGGTACCTTTCGAAGTTACTTTTCCCCAAAACAATTTGAAAACAGAGATTTATAACTATAGGGGATACGTAACTTAAAACGTTTCTGTTCCATTGCGAGAATAAAACATTTAGCTATTCATACGTACTGAACCATAAAAGAATGGTCAGGGGTACTTACCTTCCAACGCTTTACCAAACCCTAAATAGCTTTCACGCTGATTTCGATCCTGGGAAACTCGATTGGGATCTACAAATACAGAATAACCTATTCAGTTATACCGACATGCTTGATATCCTCAAATCCTAATAACCCAATCCGATAACCCGACTCGTATAGTTATTATACACATAATCACGTAATCCGAACACAAATAGGGGTAACACGTATAATATAAGTACATACGTATTAAAATAGATTTTAGAAAATTTTGGCAGCAACTCATTTGTTTATAATCATACCCGTCGATTACAATCGATGTCAACAATCATAACAATCCACAATTTTCATTCCAATACCAATTCCACATTCACATATCTACAATTCCAATATACAATTTATTTTTGAAAATATTTTATATAAATCATTTTATTTATATATAAAATTTAGGACTCAAAACAAAGTCATCACCGTCCACCGTTGACTCACCGAAGTTCATCGTCAACGGTGGTATAATTTATTGGCGCCCGATATAATACGGGTTCCCAAATAAATTACACCGATTAATTACCAAAAATTTCCCACATAATTTATTTCACGAATATTATTCATTTATTCCTGTAGAAAAAGGAAAATAGAAATTAAAATTATAATAATCAACCCACTGCAAAATTTCGTCCTAACAGTCGAACCCAACTGCAAGGCCCAAACAAAGAAACCAAGGCCCGAATGAACAGGCCGAATAAAGCCCAAAATAAGCAAAACAGGGAAGCACAAAACACGGCCAAAACACGGCCAAGCCGCCACACACCACCCACACTATCACACACACACAACACAGACGCACACACACACACAACACAGACACACACACACACTCCCGACCACCTAGCCGGAATTTACGCGGCGACAACCGGAATTCAGAGTAACAATCAAGGCAAAACTGCACAAAGATATATATATATACAGGTGCATATATATACAACCAATAGAGGAAATCGAAGCTACAACCGGAGTTAAAACAACCAAAACTCACCGGAAAACCGAAAGAAACCGGCGAACAAAGAACCAGGAGGAAGAAGATAGGAAAAACAAAGATAATCGAGAGAAAATCGAGAGAGAGAATCGAAGAGAAACGAAGAAAATTACAGCTGGGGCCGAGAGAGAGAGAGAGAGAGAGAGAGAGAGAGAGAGAGAGAGAGAGAGAGAGAGAGAGAGAGAGAGAGAGGGGGGGAGATGTGATGTTTTAATCCCCCAAAACCAGCTGCTGACACGTATCAACCAATTAACCTGAGAGTAACACGTATCCTGCAGTACCGCTTTGCCTCAAAATTTAAAATTAACGATTCGAGGTATACGAAAAATGATTTCAGAAAATTAGTAAAATAATATCAAAATGTCATAAATATCCCGAAGTTTACAATAACATAAATTTCGAAATTATTAAAATAATTTTTAAGTTGCACTTTGTACCCGCTTTTTAACGAATAATGAAATGACGCGTGAGTGAAACGAATCCCGAAAATTTCCAGAATAATTTTAAAATTCTCAGAATAATACGAACTTAATAAAATATGAGTTTCATGATTTTTGAAGATTTTTATAGTTAAATATGAATTTTACAAATAAATACACTCGAAAAATCATTTAAAAATAAATAATTAGTGGAATATTGATTTCTAAATTTTATAAAGTCCTAAAATTAATTATTGAAATTATAAAATTGGAAATCCAATTTTAAAAACAATCCAAGTATTTATGGAATTAAAACTATAATAAATTCACTTTTACAAGTGAAATAAAATCGTATAACTCAATAATAAATCACTCAATCCAATCCCACATAACAACAAATCACAATTAAATAAATAACAATCAATAACTGCTGCCAAAATCAATACACACATTTATTTAATTATTTAAACCTTTATTACACTTTAAAAATAAAAAAAATATGCACGAGTCGTTATATCCTTTCCCCCTTAAAAAGATTCTGTCCCCGGGATCTGACTTAGCTAAACAAATGAGGATATTTATCAAGCATGTCTGACTCTACTTCCCAAGTAGACTCTTCTACTCGAGGATTTCTCCACAAAACTTTTACTAAAGGGATCGACTTATTCCTAAGGACTCGCTCTTTACGGTCTAAAATTTGGATCGGTTGTTCCACATAGGACAAATCTGGCTGCAGTTCAATCGGTTCATATTCTATGACTTGATTCGAACTATGGATATAGGGCTTCAATATAGATACGTGGAACACATTATGAATGTGCTGCCACTGCGGTGGTAACGCTATCTCGTAAGCAACCTGTCCCACTTTCTTCAAAACCTCAAAGGGTCCTATAAATCCAGGGCTAAGTTTACCCTTCTGACCAAATTGTACTAACCCTTTCCAAGGTGATACCTTTAGTAACACCAGAGCTCTTATCTCGAAGTCCATATCCTTCCTATGCAAATCTGCATACTTTCTCTGTATATCCTGGGCTGCTTCTAACCTTCTCCGAATCAACACTATGACATCTCTGGTTTGCTGAACCAACTCATGACCTAACACTTTCTTTTCTCCTACCTCATCCCAATACAACGGTGATCTACACTTACGTCCATACAAAGCTTCGTAAGGCGACATTCCGATACTGGCATGGTAACTGTTATTATACGAGAACTCAATCAAAGGTAGGTGTTCATCCCAATTACCCTTAAAATCCAAAACACAGACTCTCAACATATCCTCTATGGGCTGAATTGTTCTTTCACTCTGGCCATCTATTTGTGGATGATAAGCGGTGCTCATATTTAACTTTATTCCTAGGCACTCTTGGCATTTAGTCCAGAACCTGGAATTAAATCTCGGGTCTCGATCTGACACTATAGACACAGGCACTCCATGTTTGGTAACTATCTCATCCAAGTATAACTTAACTAGCTTTTCCAACAAATACCTTTCATTGATCGGAAGAAAATGCGCTGACTTAGTCAATATGTCAATGATTACCCAAATAGCGTCGTGATTTGCTCTCGTCCTTGACAATCCCACTATAAAATCCATAGCAATCTCTTCCCACTTCCATTAGGGAATCTCCAAAGGTTGTAACAATCCACTTGGTCGTTGATGCTCTACTTTCACCGGTTGACATACATTACACTTACTTACCCAATTGGCAATATCCTTCTTCATTCCTGGCCACCAAAAGTTTCTCTTCAAGTCTTGGTACATCTTAGTACTACCAGGGTGGATAGAAAACCTAGAGTTATGTGCTTCGTGTAATTCCTCATTCTTCAATTCCGTTACATTAGGAATCCAAACTCTGGATGAAAATCTATACAAACCTTGATTATCTTTTTGAGTACACAACTCTTCTCCCGTCAAAGTATCCGACTCTTGTTCCATAACTCCTTCTTGACACCTTTTGATCTTTTCCATCAATGTCGGCTGGAAAGTAACTTCATATAGTTGCTCTTGATTCTCGCTAGGTACTCGAACCTCAATCTCCATTATTTCCAAGTCTTGGGCTAGTTCTTCCGCAACCTTAATCATATTCAACCTTTCTTTTCTACTCAAGGCATCAGCCACCACGTTAGCTTTACCTGGGTGATAATTAATCGAACAATCGTAGTCCTTGATCAGCTCCAACCACCTTCTCTGTCTCATGTTCAAATCCTTTTGCGTGAATATATACTTCAGGCTCTTATGATCCGTATAAATATCACATTTCTCTCCATACAAGTAGCAATGCCATAACTTTAGAGCAAACACTATAGCCGCCAACTCAAGGTCATGAACCGGATATTTCTGCTCGTGAGGCTTTAACTTTCTGGAGGCATAAGCAATAACTTTGTCATGCTGCATTAGCACACAACCCAATCCTTTTAAAGAAGCATCACTATAGATCATAAAGTTTCCCGTCTCATCTGGCAAGGCTAATACTGGAGCCGTCACTAATCTCCATTTCAATTCCTGGAAACTTTCTTCACACTTTTCCGTCCAAATGAACTTTTCATTCTTTCTGGTCAACTTGGTTAATGGGGATACAATCTTCGAGAAATCTTTCACAAACCTTCAATAATATCCTGCTAACCCAAGAAAACTTCTTATTTCCTTCGGTGTCTTCGGTTGCTCCCACTTTGATACGGCTTCAATCTTTATTGGGTCTACTTTGATACCTTCCTTACTCACCACATGTCCAAGAAACTGCACTTCTGTCAACCAAAACTCACACTTGGATAACTTTGCATATAGTTGCTTTTCTCTTAACTTCTGAAGAGCAATCCGTAGATGCATTGCGTGATCTTCTGGATCTTTGAATATATGAGTATGTCATCAATAAATACAATAACAAACTTATCCATATACTCATTACACACCCTATTCATTAGATCCATAAAAGTCGCTGGCGCATTCGTCAATCCAAACGACATCACTAGAAACTCATAATGGCCATACCTTGTTCCGAATGTAGTCTTGGGGATATCTTCAGGCTTTATCTTCAATTGGTGGTAGCCAGATCTTAAGTCAATCTTTGAGAAATAACATGCTCCCTTAAGCTGATCAAACAAATCGTCGATGCGTGGCAAAAGATTCTTATTCTTTATCGTCAACTTGTTCAGCTCTCTGTAGTCAATACACAATCTCATACTTCCATCTTTTTTCTTTACAAATAACACTGGAGCACCCCACGGAGAAATACTGGGTCGAATGACTCCCTTATCCAATAGTTCCTGAAGTTGCTTAGCCAATTCTTTCATTTCCATTGGGGCCATCCTGTATGGAGCCTTAGAAACTGGTTCAGCTCCAGGTATCAAATTAATGGAGAATTCTATCTCTCAATCAGGTGGCAATCCTGGTAACTCTTCTGGGAAAACGTCAGGGAATTCTCTCACTATAGGAATCCCATCCAAAATAGGGGTCTCTTTCTTCGTATCCACCACATGAGCCAAATATGCCTCACACCCTTGCTTCAATAATCTCTTTGCTTGCATTACTGAAAGGAACTTTTTATCCTGTATCTGCCCTTGGTAGCTGATCCTTTTATTATCTGGGGTATACATAACAACTCTCTTTTTCTTACAGTCAATATTCGCCTTATATAGAGACAACCAATCCATACCTAAAATAACATCAAAGTCTCCCAACTTGAAAGGTATTAGGTCAACGGGGAACATATACCCTAAAATCTCTAAGGAATATTTTAGGACAAAACTGACTTACGGGCACCTTATCTTTATTAACCACTTCTATGGTCAAAGGTTCCTCTAAATCTTCCAACATTAATTGCATTTTATTCACACAATTTACAGATATAAAATATTTGGACGCTCCAGAATCAAAAAAAATGTTAATAGGTACAGAATTAAGAGAAAGCGTACCGGCAACCACATCGGAATCATGAACTTGAGATTTCTTGGTCATCTTAAAAGTCCTAGCTCTAGCAGTACTGGTTGCTGGTCCTTGGGACACGCTCCTTCCAACATTACCTTGGGATACCGACTTGCAATTCCTAGCTATGTGTCCCACTTTGCCGCAACTAAAACAAGTTACTCCTTGAATCTTAGACTTACACTCCGTGGAATAATGACCTTTCTGTCCACACTTAAAACAGTTGATATTTTCTCAGTATTGTCCACTATGCTTCTTCCCACATGTCTTACAATCAACCACTGGCTTACTAACCCTCGTCGGGGCAGAGTTAAATGAAGTAGTACTGGGTCTAACCTGGGGAAAATTCTGCCTCTTGAACCTCTTATTCCTATTCTTTCCAAACCAACGCTGGAACTTCTGACTTGCTATTCCTAATTCTGACCTAGCAGGTCCACTTTCAAATTTCTTCTTCTTCTTACCCTGCTCCTTTGCAGCTAACCTCTGATCACTCTCTATCACTAGGGCAACCTGAACTACCGAAGTATAGGTCTTGAGTTGTAAGGCTACAACTCCACTCCTTATTTCTAGCTTCAATCCTTGTTGAAACCGCATCGCTTTCTGAGTTTCTGAGCTCACATACTCGGGTTCTATACGGGCTAACTCCGTTAACTTTGCTTCATACTCTGTAACACTCCTATCTCCTTGTTTCAATTCCAAAAATTCCATTTTCATTTGACTCTGGAGATAGTCCGGAAAGTATTTCTCCAAAAACAACTCTGTGAATCTGGCCCATGAAACATGATCTTCTCCTTTTAAGGCTCGCGTAGATTTCCACCAATAATTCTAATCATTCTTTAGAAAATAACTAGCATACACCGTTTTTAAATCCTTACTCACCTAACGCCTTTTTCCATCTCCTTTAACCATATCCTGGCAGCAATAGGATCTACTTCTCCTTTAAACTCTGGGGGCTTCACTGCCTGAAAAGACTTGAAACTAACACCCTAATTTGTCCCCCTCATCTCATGCTGCTGCTGGATTTGTAGTTGATGCCGTTGGATTTGCTGTTGTTGTTGCTGTATGAGTTGTTGTTGCTGTTGTTGTTGCTGCTGCAATTGTTGTTGCTACTGCTGGAATTGTTGTTGCTGTTGGGCTAGCTGTGTAGATTGCTGACACAACAAGTTCATCAATTCACTCATGGAAGGTTCACCAGCAGATCCGTTATTGGGTTGAGAGTTTCTCTTTAGTGGCATCTCCTGAAACATAACAGTCATGTATAAGAAAATGGATTGCTCCAAACAGTTTATATTTATGTATCAGGAGAGCGTTGCCACTAAGACAATATCCTCATCCCCAGTTTAATTGGATCCAGCCTGAGTGAATGATTATAATCTAAAAATGCCAGCAACAGAAGCAGCAATAATAATAACAACAATAATAGCAACACACAATATATAAAAACTGAATAATGGAATAAAGCAGCTGCAATACAATAACCAACAGGAACCCAACTAGTATAACTGAAAATCCAACTAAAAGAAACCATCTGAATACACACCAAAATTGGCTGTCATAGCAACCCCACCTACTACAAACTATCACAACATAATATACATATACAAAGTAAACAACTACAGAACTCCTGGAAGTCAACTCTGAGCTTTGTATCTCTCTGCTGCAAGCCTGGTCTAACCACTACCACTGCCACCGATGGAACCTAGCTCAAACACTAGCAAGTTCACTAGGTCCTGATACTGCACATCTCTGAACTCTGAGTTAATGAAACAGTCAATAGATTTAGCCCTCTCAACAGCCATCTGGGTCAATGCTCGCACACAGGCCCGCACCTCAGGGGAAGAGGCAGAAATGCCCTGGAAAGGTGCAATAGGTATCTGATCAAACTGAGCAGCCAATCACGGACTCTGATCTCTAATAAAAGAAGTATTCACCGCTCGGTGAAGAAGTACCACTAGGGGCCACATGAGGTACTGGAGGTCTCATCAAGGAAGAACTGGGACCACAATCGGGAGAGAAATCCCTAATGGCAGACACAGACCTACGTACCCAACGGGGACGAGTATCAGGTCCAGAAATGTCTCGCGGCACAAAGGAAGGGACTGGTGGAGGAGGCATAGGGGTCTTCTCAGCAACAACATCCAGGGTCCTCTCAGAATCCGAGCTATCCGAGTCAGAAGGATTCTCCCGAGATGGAGAACTCGAAATCCTAATAGGCCACTGTCAACATTATAAATATACAGGATAGACACAACCAGGTCAAGGCAATTCTATCAAAACATTTAATAGATGTCAGGGTAACGCCGTCGGAACCCTCGACTGACTCTAAAGGTTCGCTCCTCTATAAGAGTTGCAGACTCACACCTAAAGACTCAGTTTATCACCTATTCGACACAATCCCTAACCTGGATCAGGGACTTGAACCTGTAGCTCTGATACCAACTGTGACGGCCTCAACCCCGGGGTCAGGAGTTGACGTCACCAAAGACATTTACCAAAATATAAAACAACAAGATTATTATTAAAATATACTAACTTAACCCCAAACCAAGATCCGATCCAGGTTCAAGTATGATTCAGGTTCTCATTATTACAAACCATTTATTCAACATCTAAAACACTCTAACTTTATTCAGCAACTCGTCAAACCTCATAGTCTGACACAAACTACCTCAGAGAAGCCGGGTCCAGAAGGGGCGGGAACACGGGTATGTCTGACTAATCTTCTAGGCATCTGCGAGATATACATGACAGTTTGCAAGGGTGAGCATAATCGCTCTGCAGTACTAATATATGAATAACGGAATAAAAACAATAATGTAACAATAATAGGAACAGAGCTCTAATCATGATATCAACATTATATAATGGAAATCGAAGATAAATGGATATCACTAACTAGCATGCTTTATCAAAATAACATAGTAGTGTGTTGTGTAAGTACCAGAGTCCAATTTTAGCATGATATTCACATTTATAAAACCACTGTATCAACTACTTATACCTTTACGGGAATCACAAATCTAAATCAGATACCTAACGGATATGTGAAGACAACTGATCAGGCTATCAACACCAGACGACTCTAACTGCCATCCCATTTACCTGTTCTAGAACTCAGAGACTAGCTAGGTCTCTGACCTGCTGGACTAATCAGTTATATAATGCAAGCAACCAAATTAGCCTCTTACGCCACCTCAATAGGCCTACTCTGGCCCCAATGTATCCCATATCTGATTATTTTATCCCGTTTTCAAAACACATGTACCTATCTCATTTCAAAACCATTCATTTTACCAGCACACATATAAAATCAAGTTCGCAAATCATTTCATTCGAGATAGGTACCTTTTGAAGTTACTTTTCCCCAAAATAATTTGAAAACAATGATTTATAACCATAGGGGATACGTAACTTAAAACATTTTTGTTCCATTACGAGAATAAAACATTTAGCTATTCATACGTACTGAACCATAAAAGAATGGGCAGGGGTACTTGCCTTGCAACGCTTTACCAAACCCTAAATAGCTTTCACGCTGATTTCGATCCTGGGAAACTCGACCGGGATCTACAAATACAGAATAACCTATTCAGTTATACCGACATGCTTGATATCCTCAAATCCTAATAACCCAATCCAATAACCCGACTCGTATAGTTATTATACACATAATCACGTAATCCGAATACAAATAGGGGTAACACGTATAATATAAGTACGTACGCATTAAAATAGATTTTAGAAAATTTTGGCAACAACTCCTTTGTTTATAATCCTACCCATCGATTACAATCGACGTCAACAATCACAACAATCCATAGTTTTCATTCCAATACCAATTCCACATTCACATATTCACAATTCCAATATACGATTTATTTTTGAAAACATTTTATACAAATCATTTTATTTATTTATAAAATTTAGGACTGGGAACAAAGTCATCACCGTCCACCATTGACTCACTGAAGTTCATCGTCAACGGCGGTATAATTTATTGGCGCCCGATATAATACGGGTTCCCAAATAAATTATGCCGATTAACTACCAAAAATTTCCCACATAATTTATTTCACGAATATTATTCATTTATTAGTGCAGAAAAAGGAAAATATAAATTAAAATTATATTAATCAACCCACTGCAGAATTTCGGCCCAACAGTCGAACCCAACTACAAGGCCCAAACAAAGAAACCAAGGCCCGAATGAACAGGCCCAATAGAGCCCAAAATAAGCAAAACAGGGAAGCACAAAATACGGCCAAAACACAGCCACCACACATGGCCAAGCCACCACACACCACCTACACTATCACACACACAACATAGACGCACACACACACACACACTCATTCCCGGCCACCTAGCTGGAATTTACGCGGAGGCAACCGGAATTCAGAGTAACAATCAAGGCAACATTGCACAAAGATATACATACATACATACAGGTGCATATATATACAACCTAAAGAAGAAATCGAAGCTACAGCCGGAGTTAAAACAACCAAAAATCACCGGAAAACATAAAAAAACCGGCGAACAAAGAACCAGGAGGAAGAAGATAGGAAGAACAGAGATAATCGAGAGAGAGAATCGAAGAGAAATGAAGAAAATTACAGTCGGGGCCGAGAGAGAGAGAGAGAGAGAGAGAGAGAGAGAGAAAGAAAGAAAGGAGAGGTGATGTTTTAATCCCCCAAAACCAGCTGCTGACACGTATCAACTAATTAACCTGAGAGTAACACGTGTCCTGTAGTACCGCTTTGCCTCAAAATTTAAAATTAACGAATCGAGGTGTACGAAAAATGATTTCAGAAAATTACAAAAATAATATCAAAATGTCATAAATATCCCGAAGTTTACAAAAACATAAATTTCAAAATTTTTAAAATAATTTTTAAGGTGCACTTTGTACCCGCTTTTTAACGAATAATGAAACGACGCGCGGGTGAAACGAATCCTGAAAATTTCCAGAATAATTTTAAAATTCTCAGAATAATACGAACTTAATAAAATATGAGTTTCATGATTTTTGAAGATTTCCATAGTTAAATATGGATTTTACAAATAAACACACTTAAAAAATCATTTAAAAATAAATAATTAGTGGAATATTGAATTCTAAATTTTATAAAGTCCTAAAATTAATTATTGAAATTATAAAATTAGAAATCCAATTTTAGAAACAATCCAAGTATTTCTGGAATTAAAACTATAATAAATTCAATTTTACAAGCGAAATAAAATCGTATAACTCAATAATAAATCACTCAATCCAATCCCACATAACAACAAATCACAATTAAATAAATAACAATCAATAACTGCTGCCAAAATCAATACACACATTTATTTAATTATTTAAACCTTTATTACACTTTAAAAAAAAAATATACACGAGTCGTTATATTAAGTTAGAGTTAAGTTTAATTAGAACTTATTTGTTCAAGTAATCAAGCTCCAATGATATGTATTAAATTAATTATTTTATTTTTTATTAAAATATATATTAAATTTTAATTAAAGTAGTCATTTTACTTTAAAAGATGTTTTAAAGTTTAATTAAAAAAATTTAAATATTTATATAAGTGATTAGTAAATATTTATTGTTTGTTATACATATAAGTTTTATTTGAGCCGAGTCGAATTACCGAGTTCGAGTCGCGTCTGAGCTAAACGAGCCGAGTTTGAGCCGAACATACAAAAAACTCGGCTCGTTCACTTATCTGAACTCATTTTTATGCTCACGGTCGGTTTGTTTAAGAAAACGAGTTCACTTAAATGAACTGATCCCGGGTGTTGTTCACAAACCACTATGTTCATTCGTGACCCTGAACATTTTAATTCAAGTTAAATTAAAAATCATATAATAGCAAAACTTGTGTAGTTGAGTTGAGTTGTTCCCATTTCCAACGTTGTTAGGGTTTAAGGTCTGTTGTGCAAGACATGCATGTACATAACAAGACTAAGTCATATTGACAACCCTAAGGATAAGTTGTATGCTAATCTATATTTGTATTTTGTAATTGTATTCCTCGAGTCTGTAAAAATGTTTAGTATATTAGACTGTATGATTTTATGTGAACAACTTTCAAGCTAATGAATAAACTCTGGAAGAAGATCAATTCCTGATCATGCCTCAAAAAGAAGTGTAGCAGCCTAGATTTGAATAATACCATTTTTTAGGAAAAATGTTTTAAGTCAGATATCGACAAGTCACAGATCAAGAGATATCGAGAAGTCTGTCGAGAAGTCCAAAATGACTTATAGAGAATTCCCAGGAGATATCGACAAGTCAATCTGCATGTAGAGATCTCAGATATCGACAAGTCAAAATGTAAATGTAGAGAACTGGAGATATCGATAAGTCATTTCTTCATGTAGAGATCTAGAGATATCGACAAGTCAAAATCTTCATGTAGAGAACTCAAGATGTCGACAAGTCAAAAGCCCATGTAGAGAACTGGAGATGTCGACAAGTCATTCTATATGTAGAGAACTACAGACCTCGATAAGTCAAAGATACATGTAGATACTTATCGATATGTGACATCTCTACAGAACAAAAGAGATCTCGACAAGCTACCTCATAATTTAGAATACAGACAAGTTAAAGATTCAAGATTATCAGTCAACAAACAATTCATTCACTGAATTGGAAAGACTACAAAAATAGCTTGAAGAATACAAGATCAAGGGCCAAGATTCACTGGACAAAGGATGGTCATGGACCTACAAGATTCTGCACATATTTGCTAACACTAGAAAAGGAAATAGACAAGATAGCTTTAGAAACTGTGTTAGTACATTTTAGTGCAAGTTTTGTAAACCCGTGATGTTGGTCTATAAAGTATGCGTAGGTCCTTAGTTTAGAAGTAACAAAAACAAATCTAGAAAACTTTGTATTCTCTCTCAAGATTTGTATCTGAGTTCTTATTTTTATTCCCTAACAATCTAACAAAAAATTACAGAAGAGGGGGTTGAATGTAATTCTGGCTACTTCTTCAATTTTAAGAATAGTTCTACTATGAATATATAACTATGTTTGATTTGGCTATGGTGCAGAATGAAAATATTGATGAAATCAAAATATAAAGTAATCAAATACAATTATACAAGTATTTAAAAACTTTCTGGTGGATTGAACTTTTCCACCAGAGATATATATATATTAATATGAGAACTCTGTGATACAATGTTTGCACACGGCTGCTTACAAGTTGAACTTACAAAGAACAGAGAAATTCTTTACAGATGTAGCTTTATCTATTTCTCTGGTAATTTCTTACTAACTTAGATATTATTCAACTTGCTACACTTGGTTTATATATCACCAAGATACATGGTAAAAAGACAAACAAATAAGACAAAATTTCTCTAGTCTAATTTTATGCTACTTCATTTCTCCATCCAACATCTTTGAATATCTTCAGTTTAACATGAAAATGGAAATGCTTCTTTGTTCTCTAAACCCTGCAAATAAGCTGCCACATTCTATTTGCATACAATCAACGCATGTGAATGTCAAGTCACTATCAACTGCTCTTTTGAATTTGAACATCCATTGAAACTCAGATTGATCATCCATTGAAACTCTGGTTGATCATCCGTTGAAACTCTGATTGATCATCCGTTAAAATTCTGGTTGATTCTCCATCGAGACTTAAGTTGATCATCCGTTGAAGCCTAGTGAAGCATCCGTTGAGACTGTCTTCATGGCAGTTAACTCCATTTCATTTCTACAAGATTACAAGGCATCTAATATTTACAATTAACCAACCTATCTTTCATATCAAGCTAGTACTCAACATGATCTATACAATCTAGAACATCTAGATCACTAAGCCATTATAGTATGTGAGAATGTGCTACTAATCTTATTATTATATAAGCTACTCTTTCAACGGATGTTGAATTGATCATCCGTTGAAAGCTACAAATTCACTTAAATAAAATTTACTTGGTGATTTAATTCAAGTTATCATCAAGTATACATCATATTCCTAACAATCTCCCCCAATTTATGTCTACTGGAATTGTGGCCATAAATTAAGAGAAATTTGATGATAACAAAACACCCTATGAATACAGAATGAAATAAAGTAGATAAAATTTACAAGTGCTGCAATTTATTGAAAATTCTCACAGAGGAAGATTTGTAGAGTGTCTCACATATCATTTTTTAAGGTGATCCTCTAGACTGAGCAAATTTAGATTACTTCCTTGATTGTCTTGTCTTCTTTCCTAACTTCACATTATTTTCCTCAATCTGATATTGGAGTTGCTTGTAGAACTCAAGTTCATCTCCAATTGTCTGATTCTGCTTCTTTTGCATCTCCGTGAGAGTTTCATTACTTGAAATCTTTAGCTGATCTTCCAATCTGAAGAATCTTCCGATGCACTTTTCATCTTTGAACTCCATTATCCAGTAAGGCCTCAAATGCACCCTATCTCCAGTAAAAGGAATTGTCAATACTCTTGAGAGTGCATTTGGTCCTCTCCAGCTATTCCTTTTCTCCTCAATCTTGTTCAGTACCATCTTCTTGCAACTATGTTGAATCCAAAGTTTTTTCTTGATTGTAGAGAAGATAGTCACCAAAGTGGAATAGCCTTCATTGGGAATCCTGTGAAGGGGCCATATCATTTCTTTTCCACCCTTATACCTGAAGACTAATCTTTCTAGAAGATATCTGTAGGAATCAATAGCTCTAACTTCATCTATTTCTTCTAGATAGAGATTTATATCTGAAAATTCTTTGATGTCATAAATGAAGAGTTGATCTCCCTTGTTGATAGTTGGCTTGGGTTTGGTTGATGCTTTTGACTGAAGTTTGACAGGATTGACCATTTTGACTATTTTTTTTGTCTTTCTTGGTTTCACAATGATTGGAATGTTTAGATCAGGAATAGGCAAGTTGTCCCAATCTATAGGTTCATCCTTGGGAATTACAGGTTCACCATGGAAAGTAATGTTTGGATCAACCTTGAATTCAGCCTTCTTCACAGTAGGTATGGCTGGTTGGATTGAAGTTGTAGATTGGGTTGGCATGTAGTCTTCCTTATCTTCATTGAAATCCAGCTTCCTCTTTGCTGGGAGTTTTTACCTTATTCTCTTTGACTGTTTTAGTTTCTCTTGCTTTTCCTCAATCAGATTCTCAGTTGTCATAGTAGGCAAAATAGTTTCTATGATTGTAGGCTTTTTGACTAGGTTCTTGGCTTCTAAAGCACCTTGCTTTTGTTGTTTTTTAAGCCTCAACTTTTCTTCTTTCTTAGCCTCTGCAAACTGTGGATGTCCAACCACTATACAGATTAATTTACCATTCATGTAGATCTTAGCAATTGTAATAATCCCAATTTTTGGGAAATTTTTGAAACCCTTATGAATAGTGTTTTTGCTGAATGAGAAAACTTTTCATGCCACACTAGGTAATTCACTAAAACAAACAACAAAAATCAACCAACCAAAAGCAAATCAAGCCAAAACACAAAAATCTCTCTTCTTCTTCTTCATGCTCTCGGGTGCTTTTCTTAAAAAATGAAAGTCCAAGCTCCTCCACTTACTATTTAGCAAGTTTTGTTTAGATTAAGCTTGGATAAGGACTTTAAAGGTGATTCCAAGCCATTCTCTTGATTCTCCACTCTCCAAGGAAGGTTACCAGACTCGTCCCGAGCCATTCGTAACCCCCAGTCGCTCAAGCAAGTTTTCTACCCGATATACTGTTGTTGTGATGTAAATATATGTATATGCATTATCTTGTGATAGTGCATGATTGTTAGTAGCAAATTTTGCGATATATTGGAGCATGCTGATATGGTATATATGCATGTCTGTTTCGTAATCTGGTTATCTATCTGTTGATTTCAATGTTTATAGTTGCATAATACCTATGCTAGAAATAAGCAAGTAGTTGCGTATACCCTTAGTATAGGGGATAAAAGGTGAACATATTTCTAAACCGGGAGTCGATGTTCCCGAGTATATTATATATATATTTATATATATATGGATATAGTTTTTAAAACTATGGATCGAATAAGGTTTATTCGATACCTTTATTTTACTTAATTGAATACTAATTTGAGTATTCATTCGAGGGCTTATGACTCAGTTTATTTTATTATTTGAATATTATTTGAATATTCATTCGAGGGCTTATGACTCAGTTTATATTATTATTGAATATTACTTGGATATTCATTTGAGGATGTATGACTCTTTTATTTTATGAATATTATTTATAGTATTCATTCGAGGTATTATGACTCCGCTTATTACTTAATAATATTCTTTATTGTATTAAAGAATAAGGTGTCGATAATCAAACTTACTTTTGATTATTCAAATAAAGATATTACTTTCGTATAAGTATATCTTTGATTATTTGCTATTAATTTCAAGTATAAGTTTTAATACTTCTACTTCAATTATTTTATAAAGATTATTCTTTATGGGAATATTATTTAAATAATAATATTCAGTTATTTTCTAAATATTCTGGGGACTGATTTACTTCATTAAATCAACTTTACTCCAAACACTCTATAAAGTGTTTTCGAGTCTTCAAAATGATTTTTAAAAGATAGAGCGGATCCCAAAACTCATTTTTATATTTAAGATCTTCCTTTTAAGGGGATTTAAATACTCGCTCAAAACCTGAGGGATCCAGCTCTGTGGTGTGTTTTATATTCGTAACGAGGTTGCTGTTTTGATAAATGAATTGATTACTTACCCAACACTCGGGAAGTAAAATTCTTGGAACAAGTTAATCCATTAACAGGCGTCGCCTGGGAAATATCGGTGAGTTCTCCTTTCCAAATAGATACGACTTCTTGGTGGAGCCGTATCAACAAGTTTCTACTTGGGGAAAGTGGGGACGAGCTTTACGTTTCAGAGTTCAGTGTTCGGTTGACAAGTAAATCCGACAGGTTCTCCTCTACATGTAGAAAATGGTGGGGTTGTACTACTATGACTGATCATCGTAAGTGGTCTTCCTGGCGCGGCAAACTCCCGTAATGAGTTCATCATCCAATTGGATAATTTCTGCAACACTACCCAGAGCACTTCGATAGAAAGGCTACGGTTGGGCGATTGTTGGGTGTTGGCAGGGTCAAGTTTTCAAAATGATGTTTACATCAAATGAAGTATCTCGTAACTTCATTTTATTTTGATAATATTTTAAAGATTTAATCTATTCAAATCTTGTCTTATAGTCTCATCTATGTGATGAACTTTTGAAATTAATTATAACTTGAACGGTGGTAGTTCAAGTAGTATTTGGAAAAGATATAAGTATATTGGAGTATTTGGTAACTTCATCTTTTAAACTTATATCTAATTAATAATTGTCTTATGTATGACAAAGATTTTCAGAAAAACGTTGAGACAAGGTTAGATATATGAGATCACCTTGCAACGATATTTTTTTTATACAGTTATGCACTGGGACTTTGTGTATATTATGCATGGAAGAGGACTTCCAAGATTTTGAAAAGTATATATGTATATATATATACTGAATATTTTGCGACTTCATCGCATTAAGATATCAACTTGGTTCATTTCTTTTGACCAAGACTTTCATGAGTACTAAGAGAAGGCTCATATACTATTAATCATTATACATATTATTTTGGTGGGCTTGCTGCTCACCCTTGCTTTCTTCTTTCATCACACAACAACAGATAGAAAGGATGAACAGGACCAAGCTCCCGATTCGCAAGCGATTAGGAGACGTTCCGCAGTTTTCTAGAAGCATTGATGCCGCCGTAGCTGAGGTAGGAACTACCAATAGGCTAGGCTTTCAACTTCTAATGTACCAGATTTATGTATAATTATGAATTGTAATAATGGCAAAGAAATGTAAATTTATTCAGAAAACCTTTTAAGGTGTATTGGCAGATAATTGTGGAATAAAATGACTTGTGGTCATTTTTGGATGTTCATCTCTGAGACTATAACGTATGGTGTGTGTGTTTATTGTGGGGTCACAGTACAGAGTAGTTGAGTAATTATTAGATTGGGTGTTATTAAGGAAAATGGAACTCGTGACAACCCGGATCCCCGACCCCGGATTTGGGGGTGTTACAGAAATGGTATCAGAGCTAAGCGTTATAAACCTCAGAGATGATGGGACGTTAAGATAATAAGTTCACTAAGATAATAAGAACTCTTGCCAAGTTCATAGTCGGACTACCTAACGTAGTACTGACAGTTAAAACCCTTATGGGAACCCTTATAAATATAGCGATAGAAGCGTAGTTCGTTATCGTATATAGTAGCGGGACTCCGAACCCTGAGGTTGAGGAGCAACAACGCGATGATGTTTTATTACTCATTGGAGATCAGATTATGGATCCGATAGAGCGTCCTAACGCAGGACCGGATGATGTTGATATTGAGGATGTAGCGGTTGAGGAGGTTGTCCTAGAAGGGAAAGTTGTTGAGGAGGATCCCATGGAGGATCCTGACAAGATTGGATAAAGGACCACTGATGAATTGATGACCATGGTTAGGTCGACTACCAGAGGTAGGATTGGTCGGTCACTACCAGAGGTTCGTCCAAGTTTGTAAAGATAGTAGCCCCTTTAACGCGGCTTACTCATAAGACTGAGAAGTTCGAATAGGCAGAGAAATGCGAGAACAGCTTTTAAGAACTGAAGCAAAGGTTGGTGACGGCCCCTATGTTGGCGTTGCCGGAGGGAAAAAGGAGATTTTGTGATTTGTAAGTGACGTTTCGCATAAGGAATTAGGGTGCTTCTTATATAGCACAGCAAGGTAATCGCATACATGTCAAGACAATTAAGGTAATATGAAATTCGATATCCCCGCTCATGAGCTTAGGCTCGTGGCAATAGTTTTACCCTAAAGATTGAAGGCACTACTTGTATGGAGAGAAGTGCGAGAATTACCTAAGCCATAAGTGCTCTTGTACATTTTCACGTAGAAAGAGCTCAACATATGCCAGAGGAGGCAGTTAGAGCTAATCAAGAATAATGATTGGGAGATTCTTTATCATTCGGGGAAAGCCAATATGGTGGCTGATGCCCTTAGTAAAAAGGAGAGACTCAAGATGATAATGTCTTTTGGAGAGTTTATAAGAGATTTTGAGAAAATGGAAATAGAAGTGAAGGTAACCGGAGCCGGTACCGAAAAGCTGTTTGAGATTGCAATACAGCCCGAATTATTGGAAAAGATCATATTGTGCCAGAAAAAGTTATGAATGAAGGCAGGGAGCCAACAATTAGATAAAAGATTAATATCGAGAAAGATGATAAGGGAATAATGAGGTATTCCTATAGAATTTGGGTTCCGAAAGTTCAAGAGCGTAAGGATGAGAACTTAGATGAGAGCCATAGTTTGAGGAATAAGATTTAGAGTAAACCCTGAACGTGATAGTCAGGGAGGTCGCCATCAAGATAGAAGGAACCCATGACATAATGGAGTGGAAAATGAGGATTTTAAATTAAAAGATGACCCCAATTATGGGGAGTAGGATGAAACATTTCATACTAAGGAAACAGAAAGTCGAGTAAGGAAAGGAGACCCGAGACGGTACTCCTATACGGTAATTCATGGACCTGTCTAAAAAGAACTTAGACTATTATCCCCAACCACCACCCTGAGGAGACAGCGCGGTGAGAAATTCTTTCAGGACCTTTAAGTCGCTAAGCTCTCAGAGTTCCATGGAACAAGCTGACCTAGCCGAGGCAAGAGCCTGGCTAAAGGAAATAGAGGAATCATTTGAGATTCTAAATGATTGACGAACCACAAAGGACTGTTTTTGTCACTTACCCTCCTAAGAGAGAGGCCACCCGCTGGTGAAAGACCAAGAAAGGCACGGAGCCAGAGGTTAGAATAAACTGATTTAAGTTCAGTCAATTGTTTTCGGGAAAGTAATTCCCAAAGATAAGGAGATAGTGTAAAAGCTTTGGAGCTAGAACAAAGGCAGACGAGTATGATAAAATATGAATCTAAGTCGTAAAAGTTGTCAAGATTCGTTCTAAGGGCACGAATCCCGAATGACGGGATGTTTGAAATCAATGTTTATGTTGTGTTGGTTCATGAAATAACGATAAGAGAAAGGAATATAAAGGCAAGAGAGTTTGAGGAATGATAAGGGAGTTGGGTATGAGGAAACCCTAAAGACTCGTAGCAATAGAAATAGAAAAGTATGCATTCGTCAGGATGAGGGTGATTCACCATAAGTTAAAATTGATGGTTGAGGGCATAAGAGATACATATAGTTATCCCCTGTAAGTTGGGAGGATTCGAGGAAACCTTGAGATAATTCGAAGGATAAATAATGAGACGCGGATAGACTAAGGGGATAAGGAAGTAAGAAATTAGGAAAAATTGGATGAAGGAAGTGACCTTCAAGAAGGTGAAATGTAAGACCGGTGGCTTGATACCCAGAAAAGGAGACGCCAGGTATGAAAGATATCCCAACATTGAGGTGACTGTTGAGATAAACAACAAAAGTAAATAAGGAATTATTAAGAAGAAGTTCACGTTGAACACGACCAATATCTTCCAGAACATCCTTGTTATCGTTACCAAATTAGGCAAGACAAGCGGATAACCGTTGTTATCTTTTGGAGGCCATATGGATTGACCTCAATTTGAATAAGGATGCTATTATGAAGTTAGGTATAGACTATCGAGGTGGGAATGATGAATATGATAATCTACCAAGGATATATGACTTGATTTATTCGTGGAAGGATGCAGGTACCTTTTTAAGGTGGAATTAAGGATAGAACATTGGTAACTTAAAATGAATCCTAGGGGACTGCATAAAGGTTGGCATGTCACCCTTAATAGGGACAGTATGAGTTTTGACAGTATGATTGAGAAAGGGTTAAGGTAACAACAACCTTTAAGAATCAGTGGAGAAATTTTGCAGAAGTATATAGACAATGGTTCTACTATTAGTAAATGGTATTGTGATATGCCCTGTATCTAGGGAATACAGGAGGAACGATTGAAGGATAACCTTAGAGGTTTTATAAGGAAAAAGGTAATATTCAAAATTCTCAAGAATAGAAATGTGGATAAAGGAAATATGATGTAATTATAATGATGCCAAGTGGGGCACGTGTTAAACCACGAGAAAGTATGGATCGAACCAGTAATGGTCGAAATTGTTCAGGGCAATTAGGACTTAAGATAAAAAAAAAATGTTCTAAGTATGATTGAGAGTCAGTCTTGACAGTGATTAGCCTCTAAAGAATGAGGCAATAACTTATGGAAAAATAGTGATATTTTTTTTTCCCATCTGATTTTAAGGAAAACATCTTCACTCAAGCAGTGATCGAAAATAAGGTAGAAAATTTATTTGGAGGTGGTTAAAATGACATTGACTGTAAGGAAATTTTACTATCAGGAAAGGCCAAAGAGGTGGCCGACACTTTAAAGGTAAGTGGATAATTATAGGCGCGTGTGCCAAAAGAATACAGTGATGATGGTTAAAAATGTGAAGGTTGAATTATGGTTTGGAAGATTGACATTCCTTCTTATGACTGTGCAATACCCAACCGTAATAGTAGTTGGTAAAGGTTTAATTCGTGTAATCGCCATGAACGGGCTATCTATCTTAGAAGGTCCTATCTTGAGATAAGCCAGGACCATGTTTCAAAAAGGACTAGATGAACCCTTGAGTTAATTCTTCTATTTAGGGCGTATGATTAAGAATGGTATTAACCTGCTATCGTTGCTTTGATTGAAACTCTTCTGCACTTTTATCTGCTTCATGTCATGTATGTATGTCAGGATCAGGAGTGTTCTTCATGAATCAGGAATGGTGATTATGTTACCTCCTTAGAAGGATTTGATACGAGATGTATGGACTCTGTATGGTTAGCTATTAAGACTTCAGGGAAAATGAATGACTACAGTGGGTCAGTGGTGGACCATAGTAAGGCAGCAATGATTCTGCGAGTAGTGAGCTGATTACAACCATGAGAGTTGTATTGGAATGGGTGTTGAGATTGAGTACCACTAATCGGGTCATGGTAGTGTATAAGTTATCATTGATAGACTAATTAAGTAGAGTATCTACCTGGTGAATAATTATTCTTTCTTATCAATAGAGAGTCGTATTATTATACGAGGAAGGTTGCGGTGCAAGCATAGAATTCTAGTAACGATGATGTATAGAATGAGATCCCAGATTCGATTTTCGATGTCGAGGGAGTTTCAAAGGTGATTATGTATAAGCTCGAGGAAGAGTATGGGTCCATAGAATGATGGACGGGATAGCGAAAATATTTAAGCATGGGAAATACGAGGCTATAATGCTTAATGTTGATTTATATACGTATATGATTTGTTCTCCTATGACAAACCTCTATAGTTCAGAGGTAGGTTCCAAGCCAGATATTTTGTGGCAGTATATTTTTTTTTCATATATACAATTCTCTTCAATTCGTTCTTTTCTCTTCTTTTCATTTCATGTAAGCTAAGAAGAACAACCCTTCCAGAAAGGGGAGGTATTGCCGAATGACTATCTATCTGTGTGATAGAAGCCTAGTAGGATACCAGCTATTGTTTAATTGCTTGTCAAGTACTAAAGGCTGGCCACCTTCTGTACTAACTAAGCGATATAACAAGTGTTCATGATCATAGTGATCTCTCAACAAATTCCTTTACTTCTATATGAAGGATTAAGCTTCCAAAGATAGAAGCAGCTGAAAAAGGAGTAGTAAAGTTATGGTGGTATTCAGAATGGAAACACGTTCATGATACTAAGGTTGACGTGGTTATTAAAAGGTTATAGAACACTAACGAGCAAAAGTGTAACCAGTATAATATTATGTACGGAAGATAGCAACGACTACGAACTGGAAAAGGATGGGTAGTGAGAAGCAAAAGATATAATGCTAGAAGCTATGATGAGAGCCGGTGCAATAGACTTGAAAGAATTTGGAATGATCACTTAACGCAGATTAAGTTATCTCACGATAATCGATCGTATATTAGTATCGAGGTATCGCCTTATGAGATCCTTGAGGGAAGACAATGTCGATCTCCCTTATGTTAGGATTAAGTTGTAGAGCGCAAGATGCTCGGACCCGCAGTTGTCCAAAGGACCAGGGATATAATAGATCTAATCAAAGGACGGCAGGTAGTAGCCCAAGATGGATATGATAAATATGTTGATTTGACCTAGTGTTGTTATAGGTATTCCCTTGGAAAGGAAGGATGAGGTTCGGAAAGAAATGAAAGCTAAGTCCACGAATTGTTGGACCCTTGGATATATTAAGACATATTGGGAAGTTATCATATGAGCTAGCCCTAACCCCGAACATGTAACAAGTTCGTAACGTGTTTCACGTATCAATGTTAAGGAAGTGTAATTCAGATGCCAGATAAATAGAGGCATATGAGCGCATAGATATGCAACCCGACATAACCTATATGGAGCAACCAGGAAGGGTTATAGAGTGAAAAGGAACAAGTGCTTAGGAGAAGGATTATCAAACTAGGCAAAGTTGGTGGTAGGACCACAATATCGAAAATAGACTTGAGAGTTAGAAAGTGCAATATTAAGAAGGTATCCCTATTCATTTCTATCTGATTCCGGGACGGAATCCTTTTAAGGAGGGGAGACTGTAATAACCCCAATTTTTGGGAAATTTTTGAAACCCTTATGAATAGTGTTTTTGCTGAATGAGAAAACTTTTCATGCCACACTATGTAGGGGTTCTGTTATTGATCTTCTGGGATATTATTAGTACTCTATGTGGTATATAAGTGTATGTAAAGATCGTCAGAATCCAATTCCGAACATTTGGATTTTTCCCGGAACTCCACTAGATACGGAAAGAATTGAGAAAAAGGTAACAGGATAAAAAGGATTTAAATTAAAGGATTATAATAGAGGATCATAAAAAGGAATATAATGTATTGAGAAAGGTTAAGGGAACCTAAGTAATAAGATCCCGGATATGATCCCTCAAACGATTAACGAGAACGAAAGTTAAGTGAACCGTATAACAGATCAGCGGTCATTAGGCAAACAATTAGGAAGTTAATCAAAGGGATTATAGAGGATGATGTCACCCAACCAATGAGAAGAGGACAAGGAGGGGAGGATGACATCATGAGGATGACCCAAGCATGACATGGGAAGGAAGGAGATGTGATGACTTTTTAACCACACAAAACCAAGGGAAACTAGGTAATTCACTAAAACAAACAACAAAAATCAACCAACCAAAAGCAAATCAAGCCAAAACACAAAAATCTCTCTTCTTCTTCTTCATGCTCTCGGGTGCTTTTCTTAAAAAATGAAAGTCCAAGCTCCTCCACTTACTATTTAGCAAGTTTTGTTTAGATTAAGCTTGGATAAGGACTTTAAAGGTGATTCCAAGCCATTCTCTTGATTCTCCACTCTCCAAGGAAGGTTACCAGACTCGTCCCGAGCCATTCGTAACCCCCAGTCGCTCAGGCAAGTTTTCTACCCGATATACTGTTGTTGTGATGTAAATATATGTATATGCATTATCTTGTGATAGTGCATGATTGTTAGTAGCAAATTTTGCGATATATTGGAGCATGCTGATATGGTATATATGCATGTCTGTTTCGTAATCTGGTTATCTATCTGTTGATTTCAATGCTTATAGTTGCATAATACCTATGCTAGAAATAAGCAAGTAGTTGCGTATACCCTTAGTATAGGGGATAAAAGGTGAACATATTTCTAAACCGGGAGTCGATGTTCCCGAGTATATTATATATATATATATATTTATATATATATGGATATAGTTTTTAAAACTATGGATCGAATAAGGTTTATTCGATACCTTTATTTTACTTAATTGAATATTAATTTGAGTATTCATTCGAGGGCTTATGACTCAGTTTATTTTATTATTTGAATATTATTTGAATATTCATTCGAGGGCTTATGACTCAGTTTATATTATTATTGAATATTACTTGGATATTCATTTGAGGATGTATGACTCTTTTATTTTATGAATATTATTTATAGTATTCATTCGAGGTATTATGACTCCGCTTATTACTTAATAATATTCTTTATTGTATTAAAGAATAAGGTGTCGATAATCAAACTTACTTTTGATTATTCAAATAAAGATATTACTTTCGTATAAGTATATCTTTGATTATTTGCTATTAATTTCAAGTATAAGTTTTAATACTTCTACTTCAATTATTTTATAAAGATTATTCTTTATGGGAATATTATTTAAATAATAATATTCAGTTATTTTCTAAATATTCTGGGGACTGATTTACTTCATTAAATCAACTTTACTCCAAACACTCTATAAAGTGTTTTCGAGTCTTCAAAATGATTTTTAAAAGATAGAGCGGATCCCAAAACTCATTTTTATATTTAAGATCTTCCTTTTAAGGGGATTTAAATACTCGCTCAAAACCTGAGGGATCCGGCTCTCTGGTGTGTTTTATATTCGCAACGAGGTTGCTGTTTTGATAAATGAATTGATTACTTACCCAACACTCGGGAAGTAAAATTCTTGGAACAAGTTAATCCATTAACAGGCATCGCCTGGGAAATATCGGTGAGTTCTCCTTTCCAAATAGATACGACTTCTTGGTGGAGCCGTATCAACAAGTTTCTACTTGGGGAAAGTGGGGACGAGCTTTACGTTTCAGAGTCATGGATTTCATCTGAACTAGGAGTGGCGTAAGTGGCCGAGTAGCGCCGGCCCAGCCTTATTATATTGGCCCAAATGGCTTGGAAGTTCCGCTAAGGCGGTCCATTCCTTAGGAGTTCAGTGTTCGGTTGACAAGTAAATCCGACAGGTTCTCCTCTACATGTAGAAAATGGTGGGGTTGTACTACTACGACTGATCATCGTAAGTGGTCTTCCTGGCGCGGCAAACTCCCGTAATGAGTTCATCATCCAATTGGATAATTTCTGCAACACTACCCAGAGCACTTCGATAGAAAGGCTACGGTTGGGCGATTGTTGGGTGTTGGCAGGGTCAAGTTTTCAAAATGATGTTTACATCAAATGAAGTATCTCGTAACTTCATTTTATTTTGATAATATTTTAAAGATTTAATCTATTCAAATCTTGTCTTATAATCTCATCTATGTGATGAACTTTTGAAATTAATTATAACTTGAACGGTGGTAGTTCAAGTAGTATTTGGAAAAGATATAAGTATATTGGAGTATTTGGTAACTTCATCTTTTAAACTTATATCTAATTAATAATTGTCTTATGTATGACAAAGATTTTCAGAAAAACGTTGAGACAAGGTTAGATATATGAGATCACCTTGCAACGATATTTTTTTTATACAGTTATACACTGGGACTTTGTGTATATTATGCATGGAAGAGGACTTCCAAGATTTTGAAAAGTATATATGTATATATATATATATATACTGAATATTTTGCGACTTCATCACATTAAGATATCAACTTGGTTCATTTCTTTTGACCAAGACTTTCATGAGTACTAAGAGAAGGCTCATATACTATTAATCATTATACATATTATTTTGGTGGGCTTGCTGCTCACCCTTGCTTTCTTCTTTCATCACACAACAACAGATAGAAAGGATGAACAGGACCAAGCTCCCGATTCGCAAGCGATTAGGAGACGTTCCGCAGTTTTCTAGAAGCATTGATGCCGCCGTAGCTGAGGTAGGAACTACCAATAGGCTAGGCTTTCAACTTCTAATGTACCAGATTTATGTATAATTATGAATTGTAATAATGGCAAAGAAATGTAAATTTATTCAGAAAACCTTTTAAGGTGTATTGGCAGATAATTGTGGAATAAAATGACTTGTGGTCATTTTTGGATGTTCATCTCTGAGACTATAACGTATGGTGTGTGTGTTTATTGTGGGGTCACAGTACAGAGTAGTTGAGTAATTATTAGATTGGGTGTTATTAAGGAAAATGGAACTCGTGACAACCCGGATCCCCGACCCCGGATTTGGGGGTGTTACAACAATTCTATTATTTGACACTGTGTATGTGGGATCTTTGAATAAGGCAATAGACCTTGCAAGTAGCTTCTTTTCATCTGGCCTAGGGGTTCCATATGATAGGTCCAGTGGATTATTGTTTGAATTCTTTGGAAAATTCCTTTTTGGCTGAAAAAGCACATTGGCCTTTGGAGACTTGATTGATGAGGGTTGACCCCTTTCCAAGTTCCCTAAGCTCATTTCATTAGCTGAAATTTGTCTTAATTGGGAGAAGTGAGAAAAGACCTTGTCTTGCTTCCCAATTGGACCAAATTTCTTCTTGATAATTTTATCAAGCTTCTTCCACTTTGCATCTAGCTCTTGCTAAACTACTGCTACATCAAGCTTTTTCAATTTGTCATTTGACTCCAACTTAGCTGCTGCTAGATTGATTAGATCAATGTTGTCAAGAGCTGGTGGCTTAGTGAAAGCAATTGCTGGCACAATCACTTTGCGAACTTGAATGTTGAGCATTGTCTTCTCCCTCTCACTTGTTGACTCCCCCTGGCTAATTGGAACAATTGAGTCTTTCTCCCCCTTTTTATTAGCATCAAGTTGAGTGGAGGTTGGGATTTGTGCAGCCACCAGTTTTTGAAGTAGCAGAGTTTGTTGAGCTTGATGAAGGTGAATTTGAGTAATGAATGTTTCCAGGGTCTTGAGCCTAGTGTCTAAGGAGTCCACTTTGCTGGCTAGATCAGAGTTTTTCCTAAGCTGTCTGTTGATATCTAGCATTATTGCGTTAGGAAAGGTAGCCTCCAATCTTGCAGTAATATCCTTTTTGACTTGACCAATTTCTGACTTGAGCTCAGTGACATCTTGATTTTGCTTTAGAGATTAAATTTGGTGCAGTTGAAGAGATTCTAGGTGAGCTTGAAGAAGTCTCTTGGTGTTGGCATTTGTAGTGGCTTGAAGAGCTGTCTGAGTTTGTTGAATGATGTGGAAGAGAGTTGATTTGAAATGATGCTAATCACAGTCTTTGCTAAACATCCAAGATGGAGTGTTTGTTCTTGAGCTAGGGCATGCTTCTCCCCCTGTTTGCATAAATTCTCCTTCATTATCATCTTCATCCCCAAATATATCCTCAGAACCACTAGTTGGATAATCAAAATCATCACCAGTTGTGGGGGGCATGGCAGTGATTGCATCCTTTGCTCTTTGCATAGAGGCAGTTTTGTGCACCAAGTTCAATGTCTTCTCATCCTGCTCATTGCCCTGTCCATCCAGAATTTGATATGTTGGAACAGGGTGAGTAAATGTCTCAGCATTCAAAGAGATAGAATCTATTACAGCTTGATATTCTTGTCGGAACAGTCTCTCTTTTTCTGCATCACTGACATTCATTGACTCACTCGCAATGTTTTCCATCCTTATTTCTCATGTACCTACTTTTCTCTCATGTTCTCTCTGTTTTTGCATCAAGGGCTCCCCTTGGCTTCCCACCCTCACCTTCACCTACTAAGGTGAGACTCCACTCACTCACTTTTGCCAAGCTGGAAGAAATAGCTTGCATGTTTTCACTCTTTTCCTCTCCTTTTGCGTGAGATCAACTCAGCCTCTCACTCTGTTCACTCCCTTCCCTCAATCCTAAGAGTGATTGCACAACCACTAAATCATTTGAACTTGTGACAACATTTGAGATTTCAAGTTGTGCAGCGATTGTCAACGGATGAGAGACATCCGTCGAGGTAGTAGTTGAGAGTTTTAGCGGATGAATGTTGTTAAGCACATCCGTTGAGATACAATCACTAGTCAATGGATGAACAATATCCGCCAAGATAGTAAAAATGACAGAGTTTGGAGTAGAGACTACTGTAGAATCTGTGGTGATTGATTTTAGATTTTGCACAGATTTCTCGGTAGAATCAGAAAAAAATGGCAAGTGAGCCAACAAATCATCTAAAAGATGATGCTCACTTGCTGTAGATTTTGGCTTCTCCATGAGAGTTAAAGATGGAGAATCAGGAATTGATGTGTGAATTATGTCCACATCCAGAGAATTTGTGGGTGAGTTTTAGGTGTGAGGTGCTTCTCTAACTAAAGATTTTGGTTGTGACTCCACATTTACAGGAGCCACATCAATCTGAATTTGAGAAGGTGTTGTACTGTAACTGAGTCTTTGACTACAGTTTGCACAGTGTGAGCACCCTGTGTATCCCCAAGTATTTTGGATTTCTTTTTTCCAATATAAGTTTGGGGTGAGCTTGTGTCCCTAACCCTTTTAGCATGTGCTTTTGGCTGAGAGTTTTGTTCAATAGTCACATCCTTTTGGGAGGATGCAACTAGCAATGTGCTTATATCCTTATTAAGCACTATAGTTTGTTGGGAAACTGTAGTGTGGCTAGGCTGGGTTGCACTCACCTCTCCATCCTTATTCTTAGGGCTTCTTTGATGTTCACCCTGTCCCTCACCAGACTCACTTTCCTTCACACTCCCCTCTTATTTTTTGTGGATTTTACAACTAGCTTCTTTTGAGAGAAACTAGAGGGGGCTTTCTTTGATTTGGATTTGGACGTTTTTGGTTTTATGGCTTGGGTAGGCATCTGTTTGGTCACTGTCACAGATGTCATTGCCATAGTTGATTGCAAAGAAGTAAGAGGTTGAGAAGTATTAGGGACAGAAACATTTATCTCACTTACCTGAGGCTGTTCCATGATTGACATGTAAACAAGGGGAACATCCTTGTGGTGATTTATCCTGTTAAGATCAACAATAACTCTTCTCTCTTGGACCCAACAATCTAACTTGTTCATTGGGTTCTCAATTGAGAGATTCTCAGAAATAAAATTAGCTATCATCATGAAGAATCTAGCATAATAAATATTATTAGACCTCTTCTTAATATCCCCTAATTTACTCCCTATTTCATACAGAACAGAAGTGCTAAAATTGAAGTACTTATCACTAAGAAGCATATAAAACATGTTGACAAGTGAATAAGTGACTGCATCAAAGTTACTAACTTTACCAGAAAACACTTTGATAAGAGAATAACACAAGAAGCTCCATTCTTTCCTAAAGCCTAGTCTTTTAATCTCACTTAACTTGGTGGCAGTAAGAGCATAACCCATAGAAACTAGCATGTTACTCACATCAGTGTTTGTATGTGGAGCAAATGTATTGTTTTCAGGCAATTTAAAACATTTTTCAATTGCATCACAGTTAATACAGTGTTCATTACCTTTGAGAGTGAAGGTAATGGTTTTGTCCTTTAAAATGAACTCTACTGTAGTCCAAATTTCCTCGACAACTTCACAGTAAATGGCTGGGGACTCAAGCATGGCATAACTCAGTTTGCAGTTTAGGATGAAGTCCATCATTTTGTGATAGTCTTCAGATGCCGGAATTTGCTTGTTTACCAGAGCCGCAAAGTTGTTCTTCTCATAAACGTACCCAGTTGAGGAAATGATTTTGACTAATGGTGCCATAGCTGTGATTGAACTTAGTTGCAGAAAGAGAGTTTTTGCTTTTGGAGAAGAAGAGGGTTAGAGAAATTGCTTTGAGAAAGATAAAAGTAAAGAATAGAAATGAAATTAGCTTTTATACTTTCTCAGAAATAAACTATCAAAAATTAAAAAGTAACATAAAGTAACCAATCAAATTAGCCCAAAATAGCCGTTTACAAATAAAGAAAACTGTCAAAATTCTAAGATTATCCGTTGAAATATACATACAGACTGTAAGTAAATTCGACGGATAATGCTCAAAATCAACGGCTAAGATTGAGTGTAATTCGACGGATAGAGATAAAAGTACCCAGAGTAATAATTGATACTTCGATGAATGATAAGATTTAACGGATGTTCATTTTCAATGATAATGAACATCCGTCGATATATAAATTCTGACTTAGCCAAAATTTTATCTTTGACAGGAAATATCAACTTTTACTCTGGCTACATTACAATTTGCTTAGACATCAAAATGAATTAAGAATAATTAAGCATACCTAACTCACTTACCAACCTAGTAAAGGTGGATTCATCAAGTGGCTTGGTAAAGATGTCTGCAAGTTATTTCTCACTTGAAACAAAATGAAGTTCTACAGTACCATTCATTACACGCTCTCTAATAAAATGGTACTTGATGTTAATGTGCTTGGTCCTTGAATGTTGTACTGGATTTTTAGTGATTGCATTGGCACTTGACACAGAAAATAGGAATCTTATCTACCTGTAGACCATAGTCCAACAATTGATTTTTCATTCATAAGATCTGTGCACAACAACTACCAGCAGCAATATATTCAGCCTCGGCTGTAGAATTAGAAATTGAATTTTGCTTTTTACTGAACCAGGATACTAGCTTATTTCCTACAAATTGACAGGTTTTTGTTGTACTTTTTCTATCAATTTTACAACCTGCATAATCTGCATCTGAATAACCAGTTAAATCAAAACCAGAATCTCTAGGATACCAAATGCCAAGTTTTGGTGTTCCCTTGAGATATTTGAAAATTCTCTTAATAGATATTAAATGAGATTCTCTAAGATCAGCCTGAAATCTAGCACAAAGACAAGTAGGAAACATTATATCTGGCTTACTGGCTGTTAAATACAAAAGTGAACCAACCATGCCTCTATAGCTTGAAATATCCACAGACTTTTCAGTAGTGTTTAATTCATGTTTTGTTGCAGTGGCCATGGGAGTTTTTGCAGATGTGCAATCCATTAGATCAAACTTCTTTAAAAGATCATAAATATATTTGATTTGACTAATGAACATTCCATCACTAACTTGCTTAACTTGTAAACCAAGAAAGTAAGTTAGTTCTCCCATCATGCTCATTTCATACTTACTTTGCATCAATTTGGAAATTTTTTTACAAAGTTTTTCATCTGTAGAGCCAAATATAATATCATCTACATAAATTTGAACAAGTATGCTAGAGCCATTAACATTTTTAAAGAATAAAGTTTTGTCAACAGTACCTCTTGTGAAGTGATTTTCTAAGAGAAATTTTGACAAAGTATCATACCAGGCTCTAGGTGCTTGCTTCAATCCATAAAGTGCTTTCAAAAGATAGTAGACATATTCTGGAAAATTTGGATCTTCAAAACCAGGAGGTTGGCTGACATAGACTTCCTCCTCTAATTCTCCATTCATAAAGGCACTTTTGGCATCCATTTGATAGAATTTGAAATTGGCATGGGCTGCATAGGCTAAGAAAATTCTGATGGCTTCAAGTCTTGCAACAGGAACAAAAGTTTCATCAAAATCTATTCCTTCTTATTGATAGTTGCCCTTATCAACTAATCTAGCTTTGTTCCTGACAACTATGCCATTTTCATCCATCTTGTTTCTGAATACCCACTTGGTGTCAATAGGATTCTTTCCTTTAGGCTTGGGTACCATCTTCTATACTTTATTCCTCTCAAATTGGTTTAGCTCCTCGTACATAGTTAAAACCCAATCAGGATCCAACAGAGTTTCTTCTACCTTTTTAGGCTCTTCCTAAGATAGAAGGCTGCTATATAGACATTCCTCTTGAGTTGCTTTCCTTGTTTGCACTCTTGAGGACACATCACCAATGATCAGTTCAAGTGGGTGATCTCTAGTCCATTTTCTCTGTTGAGGTAGATTAGCTCTAGATAAAGAGGCCTCATTGTTGTCTTGATGTGTGACTGAGTTTTGATTAGAAGAAACTCCCCCTGAGTTTGTGGATCTTTGATTTGAAGAAGGAGTTCTTTCTGTAAGTGATCTATTTTGACTCTCAGCTTCTCCGATTATATCGATGGATGATGCACTTTGTATCCCGACGGATGAAGCTGATTGTCTTCCGACGGATGATGTATTTTGTACCTCAACTGATGCTGAATTTTGTGCATCATTGGAGATAGACCTTTCTACATCATCCTTAGCCACTACTTCTTGATCACTATCATCATCACTGTCATCACAAATTATCTCAACATTGTCAAATTTGAGGCTATCATGGAAACCTTCATCTTTTAGTCCTTCAATCTTCTTATCATCAAACACAAGATGTACAGATTTCATAACAATGTTTGTTCTAAGATTGTAGACTCTATATACTTTTTCAACAGCATATCCAACAAAGATTCCTTCATCTGCTTTAGCATCATACCCATGCTGTTCAGTTTGAATCCTTAGAATGTAGCATTTCCATCCAAAGACATGAAGAAAATTTAGAGTTTGTGGATCTTTGACTTGAAATTGGGGTTTTTTCTGATTGTGATCTAACTTGACTTTCAACTCCCATTGATGGATCAACAGATGTTGTTTTTTGCCTTTCGACGGATGATACAGATTGTCTTTCAACGGATGATGCACTTGGTCTTTCGACGGATGTTGAATTATGTGCTTCATTAGTTGTAGACTTTTCTGCATTATCCTTAGATATTGGTTCTTGATCACTTTCATCATCATAATCTTCATAAATCATTTCAACATTGTCAAATTTGAGGCTTTCATGAAAATCTTCATCTTGCAGTCCTTCAATCTTTTTATCATCAAATACAACATGTACAGATTCCATAACAATGCCGGTTCTGAGATTGTAGACTCTATATGCTTTTCCAACTGCATATCCAACAAAAATGCCTTCATCTGCTATGGCATCAAACTTTCCATGCTGATCAATTTGATTCCTTAAGATATAGCATTTATAGCCAAAGACATGAAGAAAATTTAATGTTGGCTTCCTATTCTTGAACAATTGGTAGGGTGTCATGCATTTTGCTTTATTAATCAAAGAAATATTTTGAGTGTAACATGCAGTATTTATAGCTTCTGCCCAAAATAATGTTGGTAACTTTAATTCTTCCAGCATTGTTCTTGCAGCTTCAATGAGAGATCTGTTCTTTTTTTCCACCACTCCATTTTGTTGTGGAGTTCTTGCTATTGAAAATTCATGCATGATCCTATTCTCTTCACAAAATGATCTCATCACATAATTCTTGAATTCAGTTCCATTGTCACTCCTGATCCTTCTTACTTTGAAATCAGGATGATTGTTGACTTGCCTTATGTGATTGATGATGATTTCACTAGCTTCATCTTTGGATTTGAGAAAATATACCCAAGAGAACTTTGAGAAATCATCCACAATTACTAGGCAGTATCTTTTCCTTGAAATAGATAATACATTGACTGGTCCAAATAAGTCCATGTGTAGTAGTTGCAAAGGTTCTTCAATTGTTGAATCAAGCTTCTTTTTGAATAATGCATTAATCTGCTTTCCTTTCTGACATGCATCACACAGTCCATCATTTGAGAATTCCACTTGAGGAATACCTCTTACCAAATCTTTTCTGACCAGCTCATTCATAGTCTTGAAGTTAAGGGGGGATAGCTTCTTGTGTCATAGCCAACTTTTATCTTGACTTGCCTTTCTAAATAGACAAGTGACAGATTCTGCATTTGATGAGTTGAAATCAGCTAAATACATATTTTCTTTTCTCACTCCAGTGAGAACCACTTTGTTGCTTCTCTTGTTTGTCACAACACAGGCTTCAGAATTAAATGTTACTGAGTTGCCCCTATCACAAAGCTGGCTGATACTCAAAAATTATGCTTGAGTCCATCCACTAGGGCAACTTCCTCAACGATAACATTATCCTTTGAAATCAAGCCATATCCCACAGTATAAGCCTTGTTGTCATCTCCAAAAGTGATTCCTGGTCCAGCTCTCTCCTTGAACTCAGTGAGCAGGGTAGAATCTCTAGTCATGTGCCTTGAGCACCCACTATCCAAATACCAAATATTCTTTATATTTCCCTGCACACAATAAAATCAAATCAAGTTGATTTTGGTACCCAAGTTTTCTTGGGTCCTGTTTTTTTAGCCTTTTTCTTAGGTTTCTTGGGCTTGTCCTCATTTGACTTAGGCATTTGAAATTCTTTCTTAGTCAATTGAGTAGTTACCTTGAAACCATTCATCATTGCATAATTATCATGCACAGGCTGGTTAACATGGAAAGGCATATTCTGTGCAAACATGTTATTCCAGTATGGCATGCTAAATGGCATTTGTGGCTTACTAAATGCAGCATAGTAAGGATTTTGTGCAAATGACATATTAACAAACTGTGCATTCAAATTATGTGCAGGCATAACATTCACAGTCATTGTAGGCATACTGGGAAATGAAGGTGCAGATATGGGAGCAGGCATAGCAAGTTTGTAATTAACAGACAAATTATTAACCCTACCACACTTAACACAGATTTTTTTTGGTGCATATGTATCAGGTGTGTAGTTGTTATGTTTGTTAATTCCTACTTTCACATTCCAATTATTTTTCTTTTTAGACTCTGCTCTCATTTCAATTTTCTCCAATCTATCATTCAATTGCTTGATAGACATATGTCCTACATTGACTCTCTTGTTCTTGTTCACTTGACTTGTTTCTCCTGGAACAAAGTTCTTAGAAACTGATCCATATTTCTCATTAAGTTTAGCTAGTTTGGCTTTGTTAACTGGCTTTCTTTCACTCAACGAATGTGATTCCCTGTCTTTCGACGGATAATCCTTTTGGTCTTTCGACGGATAACATTCATCATTCGTCAAATCCACATCCGTTGAAAGTCCTTCTTCCAAATCAGAATCTAGTTTCTCCTTGCTCTTTTTCCAGGCTTCATCACAGAAGGATTCTATACCTTGAACTTTAGTAATTTGAGTATGGACATCTCTAGATGTTTCCATGCCTTAATTACTTCATGTTCTCGTTCAAGCTGCTTTCTTAAAATCTCCGCTTTCTTTAAGGATGCAGTTAGTTCATCTTTAGCAATCTTGCACTCTATTTTCAATTTTTCAAACTCCACAAATTGAGTTTCTAACACATTATTTCTTTCATTTAAATACATATTATTCTCAAGTTTAGTGTTTTCTTTAGTGAGAGACTTGAGTGTAACACGTAGATGATATAATTCAGTAGACATGTCATTTAGAGCATCATTGCACTCGGCTTTAGATAAGTGTGCTAGATTAGTGGTGATTACCTGATTGCTGGATGAACTGACTTCTGTTTCATCGGATTTGGCCATGAGTGCTAGATTGACATAACTTGTATCTTCATCCTCTTCTAATCCATCTGCAACCCAGTCATTTTATTGTGTGATGAAATCCCTTTCCTTTTGTTTGAGAAACTCAAAATATTTCTGCTTATAATCAACAGGCTCAAACTTGTTTTTACAAGAATCAAACTTTCTACATTCACTAGCAAAATTACCAGCCAAGCCACACTTGAAATATTTGAATTTAGATTTATCAACCATGTTTCCGTTTGACTTAGTTGCTCCGAAATTCTTCTTGAATTTGAGCTTGGCAAATCTCCTGGATAGAAAAGCAAGATGTTCATCTATGTCATCCATGTCATCTTGACTAAGATGGTCTTTATGTTCAGCTACTAGCCTTTTTCCCTTGCCTTCACAAACTCTAGGATTTGGTGCAAATTCAACAGCTTCAACCTTTATCTCATTCTCCTTTCCTTGCTCAGCAACTAATACAATGGTTCCTCCCTTCTTTCTTCCTTTCTCCAGCTTCTCATCTTGCTCTATTTCAAGCTCATAGATCTTTAGAATTCCATACAGACTATCCAAGGTGAACTTCTTGTAATCTTCAGAATTTCTCAATGAGACTGTCATAGGCTTCCATTCCTTTGTCAGAGATTTAAGGAATTTGAGGTTTGAGTCCTTTGTTTGACAGACCCTTCCATGCAACTTTAGAGCATTCAGTAGTTTTTGAAATCTACTAAAAATATCAGTGAGTGACTCACTTTCTTCACTATGAAAATGATCATATTGTTGAATCAAGAGTTGCATTTTGTTTTCCCTTGCCTACTCAGTTCCATCACATATAACTTGAATTGTGTCCCAGACATCCTTAGCAGCTTTGCAGTTTATGATGTTGTCAAACATGTCACCATCAACACCATTAAATAAAATGTTCATGGCCTTTTTATCCTTATTAACTTGTTCAATATCTGGATCAGACCATTCTGTTCTAGGCTTTGGGACAGATGTTTCATTTCTTGTAGTAGCTCTCATAGGGTCCTGCGGACCTTTCTCAATGCAGTCCACATATGCTTCATCTTGAGATAGGAGATGCAGGTGCATCTTCACCTTCCAATAATGATAGTTGTCTTTGTCCAGAAATGGAATCTTTACTCCAACATCTTTTCTGCTCATCTTGTTAGTTGTTGTGAACTTTAAACTCTTTATTCTTCAATAGCTTGCTTTGATACCAATTATTATTCCCTAACAATCTAACAAAGAATTACAGAAGGGGGGGTTGAATGTAATTCTGGCTACTTCTTCAATTTTAAGAACAGTTCTACTATGAATATATAACTGTGTTTGATTTGGCTATGATGCGGAATGAAAATATTGATGAAATCAAAACACAAAGTAATAAAATACAAGTATTTAAAAACTTTCTGGTGGATTGAACATTTCCACCAGAGATATATATATATTAATATGAGAACTCTATGATGCAATGTTTGCACACGGCTGCTTACAAGTTGAACTTATAAAGAACAGAGAAATTCTTTACAGATGTAGCTTTATTTATTTCTCTGGTAATTTCATACTAACTTAGATATTATTCAACTTGCTACACTTGGTTTATATATCACCAAGATACATGGTAAAAAGACAAACAAGACAAAATGTCTCTAGTCTAATTTCCTGCTACTTTATTTCTCCATCCAGCATCTTTGAATATCTTCAGTTTAACATGAAAATGGAAATGCTTCTTTGTTCTCTAAACCCTGCAAATAAGCTGCCACATTCTATTTGCATATAATCAACACATGTGACTGTCAAGTCACTATCAACTGCTCTTTTGAATTTGAACATCCGTTGAAACTCAGATTGATCATCCGCTGAAACTCTGGTTGATCATCCGTTGAAACTCTGATTGATCATCCGTTGAAACTCTAGTTGATTATCCTTCGAGACTTAAGTTGATCATCCGTTAAAGCTTAGTGAAGCATCCGTTGAAACTGTCTTCATGGCAGTTAACTCCATTTCATTTATACAAGATTACAAGGCATCTAATATTTATAATTAACCAACCTATCTTGCATATCAAGCTAGTAGTCAACATTACCTATACAATCTACAACATCTAGATCACTAAGCCATTATAGTATGCAAGAATGTGCTACTAATCTTATTATTACATAAGCTACTCTTTCAACGGATGTTGAATTGATCATCCGTTGAAAGCTACAAATTCACTTAAATAAAATCTCCTAGGTGTTTTAATTCAAGTTATCATCAAGTACACATCATATTCCTAACACTTATTTCTAAAAACACAAATTAGTAGGAAAACAAATTTGATTAATACAATCAAGTGATTTTTTTATAAATCGTGTTGTTTGTTTACTGTCAAAGAATTTATCTCTACAAGTTCATAGTTGCTTGTTCAACTTAAGCCAAATAGTTTCAAAAGAGAATTAAAATCCAAGAAATACATTTCACCCCCCTATGCGTCATATTTTATTGCACTCAATATCTAATAAGGTCGACGAAAACTTTGTTTTCGTTCTATCTCTGCCGCCGTTGCCGGTAGAATCTGTTAGTCGCTAAACACGCGCTAATAATACACGCAAGTATACGAGTTCGCAAGTAGTATAGAATCTTTTCTAGTTCGTTCCCACGGAGACTGTAATGGTTAACTAATTAAATCATGCACTTAAGCAACAATGTATGGTTATTATTCAACGCTAAGACGATAACAAAGTGAGAATCATTATAACTAAGAATTAAACTAATATTTATAACTACGAGAATAAGATTGATTGAATTAATAATTATGACAAACATGGGATTCTAAATTCATTAAATACTTCATCCAATAGCCTTATTGATCTTAACCTTAGCATGCAATGGTGATGACACTAATCAGATAATACGAAACTGATAAACGCCAACTTTCATTGCGCGAGTACCATACTACTAGACATCCACAAAAGAGATAAAAGCTGAATATACACCAATTATATTGAGACCCTATATGTCTATAAAATTTGACATCTTAACGGTTTAAGCACAAGTTATCTATCTTGATTACATAGGGTAAGTAAGTTAATTAAAATTACCTACGAATCATGCATAACAAATACATAAACCTATGCTAGCATGGCAAGTTCTAAATCCTTAAATTCACTTTCGCTTCATTAAGAATTAACTCACTATCTTATAAGTTCGCGACGCTCATAAGACGAATACGCACAACCAATACTAGAATATCATACAATCACCACATACTAAGACATCAATCAATTTAACTAAAGAAATCTATAAATAAATCCGCTAGAACCCCATGATAACGATTAGCCCATAATCGGACTCATCATCAACGTGGGTTCCGATAAAAGCATGGTATATAAAATATAGTCTTTATAACGAATAAATAAAACTAAGTACAAATAAGAGTATATGTTCAACAAAACAAGAAACTAGCATCGAAGATTACGACTCAAAACAAAGATTCACAAGAATAAACTAGATCGTCTTCGCCTTTGTTGAATTGTGCTACAATTCATCCAGTCGAAGTCACTACACTTATCGTCTTCTTCGTGTGCTCTAGTAAGTCTCCCTGTTAAAAAATGATCTTGAGTTATCAATATATAGCCGTCCAAATAGCCAAGGAGTCCAGAAAACAGAATTGCGATATAATCAGGATTTTATTATCCCGACACGGCGCGACCGCGCGCTTCATCTGCGCGGGCGCGCTGGCTTCCTGTACTTCAGCGCGACCACGCGCTTCATCAGCGTGGGCGCGCTAGCCTTATGCCAAAATTGACTTCTTCCTTTTTTTTGCACATTCGAGCCGGTCTTCACGAGCTTTTATTCCAACACCACCCGGACACTATATTAGCACGAAAACAATGCTAATTCACCTGATTGCCTAGATAATGCCTGAAATGCAAATACACTAGAAAACATGTTAAAACACTTAACAACTTGAGTATAAATGCACCAATCCAAAGCTTATTAGAGCATTATAAAGTATCATAAATGCCACTCAACATACCCCCAAACTTGAATCGATGCTTGTCCTCAAGCATAAATAGACTCAAAGAAAAAGAAATAAAAAAATGCATGAATGCAACTAATATGAATGCAATGATCCCCATAGAGTAACTAAACGAACCAATAAGCAATACCTCAGCAAATGCAATTATTCGCATAAAGATCAATCAAATCTCTCAAATCAACCTACAAACCAGAGACGTGCGTGTGTGCAAATGCTTACAGATATACTATTGTTACTAGATCGGCAATCACGACTCACTACTTATCAAAGCAATCGTAAGTTTATAAATAGAATAAAAGCTAGACTCAAAATAACTTATAACACTTCAATTCTTATATCAGAGTTTTTATGGATTCATGTTTTTATTCACAATAACACAACACAAGTATGCTTATTTGATCGTGCAATGAGCGAGGTCCACAAAAGACTTATACAATAGTACCCATGTAGCGAGCGTTAGGTTAGCAAATCCCAGACTATAAAAGCCTTAGGTCACTAGGCACAAAGTCCCCTAAGAACTTAATAACTCGAGTACTAAAGAGCCCACTTGTGATCAATTATACATAACTCTTATTCTTTTTTTTCTCGTTTTTTTTCTTTTTTTTCAAAAATTTCTGAACGAGTGCGTTTCGCTCCATCTCGCGCAACCCTAGACTACTCATATAAATATGAGCCGACTACTAGCCAATTGACGCCTAGCCTTATTCACAACTAGCAATGAAATCCAATTTCTCCAATTTTTAAATATTCATGTCTTTTATTATTAAGAGAATAACCTAAATTCCAAATATAAATAAGTGATTAAACCTCGACAATCAAACAAATCATGACTATGATCTAACACTGTAGCAACCTATAAGACTTAGTGAAATATAAGTGTCTCTAGTATGCAAATTAATCTAAAAATACTCAATATCACCAAACACGACATCATTACACTAGCATCAATATCACAAATCAATCGGAAAATTATGTAAGGGATCATATTATAATGCAAATGCATGAAACTACATGAACAAAATATCATAAAACTACCAAAAATAGATAATAAAAAAACTATATGGCAAAACATGCAACTATATGAAATAAAACTATCATGAATATGCAAACTATATGAGACTCATACAAACTATATTCCTTCAACTACTACCCCCAAACTTAAAATATTCACCGTCCTCAGTGAAGGTAATAGTAAGGAATCAGGCATACCTACTGTGAATCAGAATCCTCACCCTCAACGGGTGGAGTGTCAGGCGTGTCTGGAGGCGGATACACTGAAACCTCACCAAAAACTGGCCACTGGATGTCAGCACCGGTGGCTCTAAAATCTGTCCCAAGTGCCTGGGTGAGATCGTGTGCAAACCGACTATGGATGTTGTGCATCACATCCATCCTCCTCGCGAGACGCCTATACTGCATCGAACTCAAACCAGCTCCCAACTCTGCTCCTACTGCCTTCTCCTATTGCTGCTGCTACGATGAACCAGCCTCATCTCCATATTGAGCTCTCCAAACTGCTCTACGGGCATGCTGAGAACCTCCTGTTGTAGCTGTTTCCATAGGCACACTACCTGGAAAATAGGCATATGAATAACCAAGTCCCTTAGGATTGGGCTTCCCTCCATACCACTTTTGCATGCTCTGCAGCGTAGCACTATCAATAGGAGCACTGGGAAGCTGAAGTTGCTCATGTGCTGGCCAATGAACTCCAACCGCCATGCACAACTTCATCACAACTGACGTGTACGGAATAACACCTATAGTACCTCCCCTCAAGAATCTCAAAATCCCCTGATGTATCACCATCCCCAAGTCAATGTAATCACCCTGCAGGATACCCCACAACAGACTAGCACGCTCCACAGTAATCTCATGCACATGCGAAGATGGCATGATGTTAGCACAAATAAAGGAGTTCCAAGCCCGTGCAAACCTGTTCATGCACGACAGTGGGAACATGGAGTAATCAGTAGTGCCTTCTAATGAGTCTTAGGCACACAGAGAGTAGCAATGATAAGATCTAAATCAAAGTCCTCCTGAGTCTTATTGTTCCACGTGTCCTGACCCACCTTCCTTGCGGGTTGCTCAATCACTGCCCTGATAGCATCAGCACTGTACTCTACAGTCCTCCCTCTCACCACCGTAAACCCATTGGCATTTGTATAGAACTCCCGCACAACACTCATGGGCACAACAGCGGGAGCCTCACAGAAAGGAACCCAGCCCATCTCGAGAATCATCTCTAACAGCTTACCATCCTTCCCTGATGGAAGAAAACCTCGCTCCTTAGCAATAGGCTTCGAGAAAAGCCTCGTGTACTCCTCCTCAGCCTCAGGAGTAGAAAACCTGGGCCTCACACCACCCGCAGATGAAGAATCGGTGCTGTTGCTGTCAACTTATATTCTTTGTCTCTTTGGTGCCATCGGAATCGAAGAAGAAAGAATAAAAGCTTAAGTGTTTAGAGATAATTTGTGTTTGAGAGTTTGTGAATTGGTGGTGAAGTTGTGTGTAAGTGTATGTATTTATAGGTGGAGAGGTGTGAATTCTATAAAGAATAGAGGTGGGAATTGATTATGGGAATCGTGGGAATAATGGAATTGATTAGGAGAGGGAATTATGGGATGTGGAAGAGTAAAAATCGGGTTGGAATTAATTTTGGAGTAAAAGTCCCGATTTTACCTTAATAAACTACCGAAATACTTTTTTTTCGAACAGGACCCGGCGCGGTCGCGCGCTAGAACAGCGTGGCCGTGCTCACTCTCTGGAAAACCGGCGCGGGCGCGCGCTAGAACAGCGCGGGCGCGCTCGATTACTGGAAAAATGGTGCGGCCGTACGCTTGTTCAGCGCGGGCGCGCGCAGCTTCTGTTGTTGGCCCTGAATTTTTTCCTTTTTCTGGTTTTTTTGTGTTTTTCTCTTTTCTTCTTGCTTCTTCTACCTACTAATGTACAACATACTTGGGTTGCCTCCCAAGAAGCGCTTTTTTACGTCGCTAGCTCGACGTAGAATATCGAGGTCAAATGGACAATAAAACGGCACTAACCACCTCGCGGTTTGCCATTTTACCATAATAATGCTTCAACCTCTAACCATTTACCTTGAATGCTTGGGCCGGATCATTTTCAAAAATTTCCACCGCTCCATGTAGAAACCCAGTTTTGACAATAAACAGCCCTGACCATTTTGACTTCAACTTACCAGGAAAAAGACGGAGATGAGAGTTGAATAAAAGAACTTGTTGCCCGACATAAATGACTTAAGCACTAGACCCCTATCGTGCCACCTCTTGACTTTCTCCTTATACATTCTGTTATTCTCATAAATTTGAAGTTGGAATTCATCAAGTTCATTTAATTGAAGCATCCTCTTCTTTCCAGCCACATCCAAGTCCAGATTCAACTTCTTCAAAGCCCAATATGCCTTATGCTCGAGCTCCACAGGCAAATGACACCCCTTACCATAAACCAACTAAAACGGCGACATTCCCAATGGAGTCTTATATGTTGTTCTATACACCCAAACAGCTTCATCAAGCTTCAAAGACCAATCCTTCCTTGATGGACACACCATTTCTCCAAAATGCGCTTGATCTCTCTGTTAGATACCTCAGCCTGACCATTCGTCTGAGGATGATAAGCCGTAGCAATGCGATGATTCACATTATACCTTTTCATCATAGCCGTGAACTTGCGATTGCAAAAATGCGACCCCTCATCACTGATTATGACTCTTAGAGTTCTAAACCTTGTGAATATCTGCTTGTGAAGAAAATTAAGCACCACCTTCGCATCGTTCGTTGGCAACGCCTTAACTTCAACCCATTTCAACATATAATCAATCGCCAATAAGATATACTGATTGTTACAAGATGAGATAAATGGCCCCATAAATTCAATTCCCCAAACATCGAAGACCTCAACCTCGAGAAGCACATTAAGAGGCATCTCATCCCTCTTAGACATATTACCCACACGTTGACAATGATCACATTTCAAAACAAACTGATGAGCATCTTTAAACAACGTCGGCCAAAAGAAACCTGCTTGAAGAACACGAGCTGTTGTCTTTTCTCCACCATAATGTCCTCCATAAGCCGTTGAGTGACAATCTCGCAAGATCCCCCCCGTTTCATTGTAAGGAATACATCTCCTGATGATTTGGTCAGCTCATTGGCAAAAAAGAAACGGCTCATCCCACATATACCACTTCACCTTATGTAGAAACTTCTTCCTTTGAGCATAAGATAAGTTGAGAGGCATGATATTACTCACAAGGTAGTTCACATTGTATGCAAACCACGGTTCTTCTTCTTGCACTCCAAATAGTTGCTCGTCAAGAAAAGACTCAATTATCAATGTCTTATCCAATGAAGTAGTCTTAGGATTTTCTAAACGCGAGAGATGATCAACGACTTGATTTTCAGTTCCTTTTTTGTCCTTGATCTCTAGTTCAAATCCTTGGAGCAAAAGAACCCATCTAATTAATCTAGGCTTCGAGTCCTTTTTTGAGATGAGATATGAAATTGCGGCGTGATCAGTGAAAATTGTCACCTTAGTCCCAAGTAGATAAGATCGAAATTTCTCAAAACCATAGACAATAGCCAAAAGCTCTTTCTCCGTAGTAGTATAATTTAGTTGGGCACCATTTAGGGTCTTACTAGTATAGTAGACCACATGAAATATGTTGTTATTCCTTTGCCCAAGAACTGCTCCAACCGCATAGTCACCTGCATCGCACATCATCTCAGAAGGCTCATTCCAATTAGATGCAGTTATGACCGGTGCCGTGATTAAAATCTTCTTCAATGTCTCAAAAGCTGTAAGGCACTCGTCATCAAACTTGAGAGGAACATCTTTCTCTAACAGACTGCACAAAGGCTTTGAAATTTTCGAGAAGTCCTTGATGAAACGCCTGTAGAAACCCGCATGACCAAGAAAACTGTGAATTCCCTTAACAGAAATAGGTGGAGGAAGATTCTCAATGACCCCTCACCTTGGCCTTATCCACCTCAAGACCCTTACTAGAAACTTTGTGCCCGAGAATAATTCCCTGACGCACCATAAAATGACATTTCTCCCAATTAAGAACCAGATTGGTTTCAACACACCTTTTGAGAATATGTCCAAGATTTTACAAGCATTCATCAAAAGAATCGCCAAAAACTGAGAAGTCATCCATGAACACCTCCACATTCTGGCCGATCATGTCAGAAAAGATGGTCGTCATACATCTTTGAAAGGTGGCTGGCACATCACACAGACCAAAAGAAACTCGTCTGAAGGCGAAAGTACCAAATGGACAAGTGAAGGTAGTTTTCTCCCGATCTTCTGGAGCGATACAAATCTGATTGTAACCCGAATATCCATCCAGAAGACAATAGTACTTATGACTGGCCAACCTGTCTAGCATCTGATCAATGAAGGGAAAAGGAAAGTGATCCTTCCTAGTGGCTTTGTTTAGCTTCCTATAGTCCATGTAAACTCTCCACCACGTGACTGCCCTTGTAGGAATAAGCTCATTCTTCTCATTTGCTACCACAATAATTCCTCCTTTCTTCGGCACACAATGAACCGGGCTTACCCATGAATTGTCAGAAATAGGGTAGATGATCCCTGCATCTAGCCACTTAAGAATTTCTTTCTTCACTACTTCCTTCATGATAGGATTAAGTCTTCTTTGCTGCTCGACCGTAGGTTTGCTACATTTCTCTAGCAAAATTTTATGCATACAGTAAGAAGGGCTGATCCCCTTGATATCTGCTATAGTCCATCCAATTGCCGACTTGAACTCTCTCAGAATCCTCAAAAGTTTTTCCTCATCACTGCCTGAAAGGTCAGATGCAATAATAACAGGTAAAGTAGATGCATCACCTAAAAACGCGTACCCCAAATGTTCAGTTAAAGGCTTAAGCTTAAGAGTGGGAGCTTCCTCAATAGAAGGTTTGAGGCATCTAGGAGCTTTGTTCAATTCCTCCATTCCAAGAGATTCAAAAGGCATATCAATTTTCCTTTTCCAGGGAGAAGCATTCAAATATTGTAATTATTCTTCCCCTTCGTCATCTTCATTATCTGAATTCCCCAATAAGGCTTTTTCCAAGGCATTAGACCTTAGCAACTGATCAAGATCCGATGTGACCACCGAATCGACCAACTCCCCTTTTAAGCACTCCTTATTATCAGTAGGGAATTTCATAGCATTGAACACATTAAAAGTGAAATCCTGATCCAGAACTAGCATGGTGAGCTCACCCTTCTGCACATCTATCAAGGTTCGGCTAGTCACCAGAAAAGGTCTTCCCAAAATTATTGGAATCTTCTTATCCTTCTCGAAATCAAAAATTATGAAATCTGCAGGAAAGATGAGTTTATCAACCTTGACCAAGACATCCTCCACAATACCTCACAGATATGTAATAGAACAGTCGACCAATTGCAAGGTCATATAAGTCGGTTTGGGATCAGGTAAATCCAACTGCTTGAAAATTGACAAAGGCATCAGATTGATGCTAGCTCCCAAGTCAATTAAGCATCTATCAAAAGATACTTTTCCAATAGTACATGGAATAGTGAAGCTTCTTGGATCTTTAAGCTTTGGAGGCAGCTTCTGTTGCAGCACAACACTGCATTCCTCCGTGAGAGCGACTGTCTCTAAATCATCTAGCTTCACCTTTCGAGAGAGAATACCTTTCATAAACTTTGCATAACTAGGCATCTGCTCGAGAGCCTCGGTGAAAGTTATATTGATATGAAGTTTCTTGAACACCTCCAGAAACTTCTCAAATTGCTTGTCCAGCTTTTTTTTCTGCATCCTCTTGGGAAAAGGCGGTGGAGGATAAATCTGTTTCTCCCCTGTATTACCCTCAGGCGGAGTGTGCTCAATAGTAGTCTTCCTTGGTTCCACTTCTTTGTTCGGCTGCACTACTTCTTTCTCAGCACCAACTTCTTTAGTCAACTCTTGAGTTTGTTCAGGATTCGCAACCTTTCCAGACCTTAAAGTGATTGCATTTACCTGCTCCTTAGCTTCCCCCTTTCTTGGCACTTCAGTGTCACTTGATAATGTACCAGGCTGACGATTTAGCAAGACATTGGCAATTTGACCAATTTGATTTTCTAAGGTCTTGATAGAAACAGCTTGACTCTTGCACATAAGCTTCAACTCCTCTAATTCAAATTTTTCATTGGCTTGTTGCAGCTAGAGTTGATGTCTAGGTGTATACTGTGGTTTTTGAAAAACAGGGGGTTGTACTGTTTAGCTGGGTACTGCTGATAAGGTTGTTGAACCGCATTCTGAGCATTGGTCCAACTGAAATTAGGATGATTGCGGTTGTTGGGATGATAGGTGGCTGGCACTGGTTGCTACGACCATTGGAAGTCGCTCACGAACTGAGCTGATTCACTAGAAATTGCGCACTGATCAGTCTCATGGGCACCGACACAAAGCTCACAGACACTTGCGATTTGATTTACTCCATAATTAGCCAAAGTGTCCACCTTCATCGTCAAAGCTTTAAGTTGGGCAGCGATAGCAGTAGCTGCGTCCAACTCCAGAATTCCTGCGACTTTTCCCTGAGTCAGTCTCTGGAAATGATTCTGGTACTCATTAGCAGCCATAAGTTCATAAGCTTCATCGTAGCTCTTAGTCCACAAGGCTCCTCCTGATGCTGCATCAAGCATGGGTCTAGAAGTAGCACCCAATCCATTGTAGAAGCAATTAATAATCATACAATCAGGCATGCCATGGTATGGACACTTCCTTAGCATCTCCATATATCGATCCCAAGCCTCACACAGAGATTCCCCTATTTGCTGAGCAAGCTGGGTAAGAGCATTCCTGATTGTAGCAGTCTTCGCCATGGGGAAAAATTTAGTGATAAAATTTTGCGCAAGATCCTCCCAAGTGGTGATAGATCCTGCTGGCAGAGAGTGTAACCAGCACTTAGCCTTGTCCCTCAAAGAGAATGGGAACAGGCGTAGCTTGATAACGTCTTCAGTCACATCATTGAATTTGAAAGTGTCGCAGATCTCGATGAAATCCCTGATGTGCATGTTGGGGTCTTCAGTAGGAGAACCCCCAAACTGAACTGAGTTCTGTATCATCTGAATCGTGCTTGACTTGATCTCAAAAGTGTTAACCCTGATGGCTGGTCTGATGATGCTTGACTGAATGTCATTAATCTTAGGCTGAGAATAACCCATCAAATCCTTCGGATTTTCTACTTGATCTCCCATCGCTACTACAACTGGTTCTTCGACTTTCTCTTCTTCTTCTACCTTCTTTTCTTCCTCAAAAACTTCCTTCCGAACTACCACAACTTCTTCCTCGGCTTTATCCAATGTTCTCTTATGAATACGCGAACGCGTATGCATACACCCCCGCTAGAGTACCTGAAATAATACGAGGAAACAGATAAGTAACAATGTCCGAGTCAATGAACTCTAACGCCACAGATGGAAAACACATAAACTATCAATTAACACTGCAGTCCCCGGCAGCGGCGCCAAAAACTTGTTAGTCGCTAAATACGCGCTAATAATACACGCAAGTATACGACTTCGCAAGTAGTATAGAATCTTTTCTAATTCATTCCCACAGAGACTATAATGGTTAACTAATTAATTCACGCACTTAAGCAACAATGTATGGTTATTATTCAATGTTAAGACCATAACAAAGTGAGGATGTTTATAACTAAGAATTAAATTAATATTTATAACTACGAGAATAAGATTGATTAAATTACTAATTATGACAAATATGGGATTCTAACTTCATTAAATACTTCATCCAATAGCCTTATTGATCTTAACCTTAGCATGAAATGGTGATGACACTAATCAGATAACACGAAACTGATAAACGCCAACTTTCGTTGCGCGAGTACCATACTACCATACATCCACTAAAGAGATAGAAGATGAATAGACACCAATTATATTGAGACCCTATATATCTATAGAATTTGACAATATAACGATTTAAGCACAAGTTATCTATCTTGATTACATAGGGCAAGTAAGTTGGTTAAAATTACCTACAAATCATGCATAAAAAAATACATGAACCTATGCTAGCATGGCAAGTTCTAAATCCTTAAATTCACTTTCGCTTCATTAAGAATTAACACACTATCTTATAAGTTTGCGACGCTCATAAGATGAATACACAAAACCAATACTAGGATATCATACAATCACCACATACTAAGACATCAATCAATTTAACTAAAGAAATCCATAAATAAATCCGCTAGAACCCCACGATAACGATTAGCCCATAATCGGACTCATCATCAACGTGTGTTCCGATGAAAGCATGGTATATAAAACGTAGTCTTTATAACGAATAAATAAAACCAAGTACAAACAAGAGTATAGGTTCAACAAAACAAGAAACGAGCATCCAAGATTACAACTCAAAACAAAGATTCACAAGAATAAACTAGATCGTCTTCGCCTTTGTTGAATTGTGCTATAGGTCTCTTGTCGTCTTCTCCTTGTGCTCGGGTAAGTCTCCACGTCAAAAAACGATCTTGAGTTATCAATATATAGCAGTCCAAACAGCCCAGAAGTCGAGAAAACACAATTGCAATAGAATCAGGATTTTATTATCCCGACACGGCGCGGCCACGCGCTTCATCAGCGCGGGCACGCTGGCTTCCTGTACTTCAGCGCGGTCGCGCGCTTCATCAGCGCGGGCGCGTTGGCCTTTTGCCAAAATTGACTTCTTCCATTTTTCTTGCAGATTCGAGCCGGTCTTCGCGAGCTTTTATTCCAACACCACCTAGACACTATATTAGCACCAAAATAATGCTAATTCATCTGATTACCTAGATAATGCCCGAAATGCAAAAACACTAGAAAACATGTTAAAACACTTAACAACTTGAGTCCAAATAAAACACGTTAAAACACTCAACAACTTGAGTACAAATGCACCAATCCAAAGCTTATTAGAGCATTATAAAGTGTCATAAATACCACTCAACAGAATCACAAAGTGAACTCAGAGAGCTTAAGTGGCGATGGGTAAACCCAATAAAATACCCGACCCGAAACCGACACTAGGAGACGAGAGTGTGAAGAAAAAATGAAAGAGAAAGAAAAGTACATGAATAAATTAATTACTAAAAGTATTAGTTACAAAAATTTTTTATTACACAAGAGTCTTATTTTGAAATAAATATTATAATAAATATATAATTTTGATATAAAATGAAATTATTAATTTATATATACGGGATCCATATGTTTTAATAAAAGATTATTATCTTATATATGTAGAGAATTGTTAATTTATAGTAAAGGTTTCGAGTCGGGATTACAAAAAAATATTAATTAATTGAATTTATTAATTTATCGAGGTTTAACCAAGTCAAATGCAACATATATATAGAATCGATACGTGTAAGTTTGTACTGTCTCAAATCATTTTTCTCAAAATAATTTCAAACAGTTCAAAAGAAAAGTTTGTAATCATAAGAAAGAAATAAAAATTTGCTAATCAAATTGTAGCCCGATCTCCAAAACCGTACCGATGAGCTATTATAATTAATTTCAATTTTTATTTTTAAATTAATCTATATATATATATAAAATATTTATTTATTAGTTTGATAAAAATTGATGATTCAAAGTTTTAGAAACGTAAAACACTTGAATACCAATATTTTTTTCGGTTTTAATAAAATATTTTCATTGTTATTATATTTGAATTTAGAAAAAGTTTTAAGTGGAAAAAAATATAAATAAAGTTATTTTTAGAATTAGGTAGAAATATAATCAATTTTTAAAAACAAATCTCTTTAGGGCTCTATTTTATTTTAGCAGGATACCAAATTCAACCAAATGTGGGTTGTCAAGGTGTTTCATAAATTAAAAAAAAACTGTTATGAAAAAACAATTTAGGCATGTGACGGAGATAATTACTTATTACAATATTTAAAGAATATTTTTGAGAGTTTTGTATATAAAATTTGTTATAAATTTAACCACTATTTATTTTTAAACAAAATATATATTTCCTACCTCCTGAATGTAACAACCCGCTCTTTCAGACTATTAAATCTAAATACAATCTAAAATAAAACTTAATTTACTAAACCAAAATTCTATTACAAAGGTACTATTACGAAAGCGCAGAAGTGGTCCAAAAGTCAATCTACTCCAAAGCTAAGGTCCTCGAAACTCCAATGTTATCCAACTCGAATTCTTAGACCGTACCTGAAATATTAAAAGGGGTGAGGTACAAAACTCAGCAAGTACAAATTGACTAACTATTTAACCGAAAATCAATGGGTGTTTTAATAAAATATTTTTTCTCAAAACATTAATAATTTTGAAAAATATTTTCTAAAATAAATCCAACCCAAAAATTAATTTTTTAAAAATTAGAATTTAAAACAAAACAGAGCAGATTTTATAACAGATCAGAATAGAGTAAAATAGAACGAAACAATAATTCTTATAAATATCACAATCTTGATCTACGACCACACTTTGCCGGTAGCCGACATCTTATTCTTATTATTATTCTTATTCTCATATACCACACTTTTCCAGTGGTCGGCATCTAAAATTCAATAATCACGCGCCCTTAATCTGTATCCAAAGTTGCACACTTGTTCGCCTAATAAGGGTATCTGATTTTAGTTCCGGAACTATAGTGTAAATTAAGAACAGGTTCGAAAACATAGAGACCGAGTTTCAAAAGATTCTCGTATCTTATTTCTTATACATTTCGAAACATAATTCTTATACCTTTTAGGAAATTCGAAAATTAGAGTATCAAACCTTTTCCGAAAATAAAAGTACGTCAAAAAGTACTTACCCCAAAACCTGACCAGATCTGAATACAACCTTTTTGACCCTCTAAAAGGCGTTATCTTGAAAAATATGAAACATGAAAGTTGTAGAGAATGAAAAGAGCTTTCCGAATAGTCCAGGATTACTGAATTTCGACTTATGATGAATTTTCTACGAATTTTACAAGATTGCTGATTTTGGTGTAGAAGAACCCTATGAATTTTGATAATAAAAACGAGGAAGACGAATATGATGTATTTATAACGATACAAAACCCTATATATTAATTTACAAGTTATCCATATTAGAATCTGATCCAAATTTTAGGCCCATTTGTCTAAAACAATTTTAAATCCTAGTCCTTATCTAATTTTAATCATTTTTATTCTATTATTTATTAATCTAATTATAAAAATTACGGATATTACACTATAATTCTATCCATTTATTTATGCACTTTTTTTATACTACTCCCAATTTTTTGCATTAGAAAAGTTTTCAAAAAAAAGTACAATTTTATACTATAAAAATTAATTTCACATACTACTTAAAATATTTATTAATCCTACCATTATTTTCTTATTTTTTAGTTCTTTCCATTACTGTAATTTTTCTTAATATAATATACGTGCCCAAACTTGGGGAGGGATTAACATTTATTAATATGTATAAAATTAATTTTTGACTTATTTAATACAATCATCATATATATAAACAAAAAGTTATTGTATTCTATTCTAATAATCTCTAACTCAGAGACAAAAAAATCTTAAGTTTGCAACTTCATGGTCATTAACCCGGGGTATTGATTATTCTTTTATTATTTTTTACAACCAGCTAAAACACGTTTTAATTCAAGTTAAATTAAAAATTATTATATCTTATAAATAACCGGAGTAAGGGAGTTTTGGTGGTACGGTTTGGTCGTAGGGGGGTGGGTTGCACGTGCTAAAAGTATAGGTACAATAAGGTGGATTTTTCATTTATTCTAATATATCATTATAATAGCTAATAATTTATATGACAAACAAAATAGATAATTAATAAATTGAATTATAAATATATGTTCTTAAATAATATAAAATAATAATAAAAATATTGTATTATATAGAAATATTTAATATAAGCAGCAATTATCTTAATAAAAATAAATACAAGTAACAATTAAGAAATCATCTGTTAATCAAGTTAAAGTATAATCATTTTTTATAAAAAATTGAAATATGTTAGTTTGATTCAAAATATTTTCGAATAGATAATTTTATTTTTATCTTATAAAATAAGAAACACATTTAGATTATATTTAGGTGTATAATAATAATAATGATAATAATAATAATAATAATAATAATAATAATAATAATAATAATAATAATAATAATAATAATAATAATAATAATAATAATAAAACTGTTATAATTTCAAATTGAATGCAAATTTCATAAAATACATTATATACTATATTTATTTAATTTATTATAATATTCCATTATAATACTTAATAATCTGTATAACAAACACGATAAATAATTAATTAAGAAATTAAACTATAATTACACATTCTTAAATGATATCAAATAAAAATAATACAAGTATCAATTATTTTAATAAAAATAAATCTAAGTAAGAATTAACAAATTATTTGTTAATGAAGTTAAAGTCAATCATTTTTTTAAAAACAATTGTAGTGGATAAGTTTGAATAAAAAAAATTGTAAAAAGATAATTTCAATTTTTATCATATAAAATAAGAAACACACTTAGATATAAATATTACTGGTGTTTTGCTTCATTTTGTAAAAGGGAAAAATTACAGATTGTCTTTTAAAAAAATTTAGAGTACATAATTTTATAAAACATAAAATATAGGAAGAAATATAAAAATACTCATAAAAAAATATTTTAATTCAAAATTGAAAAAACAAACTATTTAAATAAATTTAAAAGTATTGTGACAAGAAAATGTAAAGTATTTTTTTACAAAGTCATTACTAGAACCAAAAAATTATGAAATATTGTCACAAACACGACAAGATGCAAACTCTAACCGATTGTCCTTTAAAAAATTTAGAGTACATCAATCCAATAAAACATAAAAACGAAGAAGAAATATAATATTAATAATAATATTAATAATAATAATAAAATTATTATAATTTAAAGTTAAAAAACAAATCTAATAAAATATAACTAGTAAGGGAGTTTTGGTGGTACGGTTTGGTCGTCACAAGGGGTGGGTTGCACGTGCTAAAGTGTATGTACAATAAGGGTGGGTTTTTCATTTATTCTAATATACCATTATAATAGCTAATAATTTATATAACAAACAAAATAGATAACTAATTAATAAATTGAACTATAAATATATATTCTTAAATAATATAAAATAATAATAAAGTATTATATTATTTAGAAATATTTAATACAAGCAACAATTATCTTAATAAAAATAAATATAAGTAACAATTAAGAAATCATCTGTTAATCAGGTTAAAGTATAATCATTTTTTTATATGAAATTGAAATATGTTAGTTTGATTAAAATATTTTCCAATAGATAATTTTATTTTTATCTTATAAAATAAGAAACAAATTTAGATTATATTTAAGTATATAATAATAATAATAATAAAACTGTTATAATTTCAAATTGAATGCAAATTTAATAAAATACATTATATACTATATTTATTTAATTTATTATAATATTCCATTATAATACCTAATAATCTGTATAACAAACACGATAAGTAATTAATTAAGATATTAAACTATAATTACACATTCTTAAATGATATCAAATAATATTAAAAATATTATATATAATACAAGTAACAATTATTTTAATAAAAATAAATTTAAGTAAGAATTAACAAATTATTTGTTAATGAGATTAAAGTCGATCATTTTTTAAAAACCAATTGGAATGGATAAGTTTGAATAAAAAAATTGTAAAAAGATAATTTCAATTTTTATCATATAAAATTAGAAACACACTTTTTTTGACAAACAAGAATGTTTATTAACTTAAATTTCCTTTCAGAGCAACATCCACATCAATAGGAACATAAATCCTATCAATTGATCGATCTGGAAAAGAATATGAGGCACGAGCTAATGCATGTGCTACCATATTACAGATCGTTTAATAAATAACAACGACACTGTGTTTTGTTCTTGCAACATTCTTCGACATTCCAGCACTTTGTGACCAAATGGTGAACTCATATGGACACTACTACGGATTGATTGCACCACACCCAAACAATCTGACTCGATTGTTATCTTCTGTCATGACTGATTTTTAGACCAGCTGAGAGCTTCCTTAATGGCTAAGACCTCAGCCATATCAGGATCCATAACCTCGTTGAAAAGCACTGTTTTAGCCAGCAACATTTCCCCATTCGATCCACGTACCACTAGACCTAATCCTGAAGCAGTAAACTCAAGAAAAATTATTGCATCTATTGATATCTTGATTTCTAACTCCTGTGGCCTCACCCAAGAAGAACATCCACCCCCCTCCACTGCTTGAGGAAAAATAGAATACGATACCTGTCTTTGGGCATAACTCCATTGTTCAAGATATTGTTTAGCTCTCGCAATTATGACGCAAGTGCTGATGAACTTCTTGTTCCAAACAGCTTCATTCCTAGCTTTCCACAAGGACCAACACACAGTAGCTACTACTGTTCTTTTATCCCGATCATAATTTACCAATATGCACTCCCACCACTGTGTTAGATTAACACGTGCACATTGTATCTTAGGCACAACAATGCTCTATCACTGAACTGCCACCGAACATCTCAGGAATACATGATCAATAGTTTCATCCTCCTTTCTACATATAGGACAGTTATCATCCATCTCTACTCCTTTTTGCTACAATATAACTACCGTAGGCAAACAATATGATAATGACCTCCATACCAAGTTCAGGCACTTAGCAGGAGCCTTAATACACCAAATTTTGCTCCAATAGCTAACATTGTCCGCAAAGCTCCGGTATGATTTCCGAACCTGCAAAAATTTATAAGCACTTCTTACCGAATAATAACCTTGCTTTTCCAGATGCCTGAATATTTCATCCCTCTCACCATGATCAGCAATCTTGACTTTCTTAATACATTCTTGGTCACGATCAGTAAAAATATCAGCAAGGATTTCCTCATCCTACATTCTATGGTCCATAACCATCAAGGAAGATACTTTGTTATTTTCCACAGACGGTGAGATTGATTCAATATATGGCTTCTCCCTGTCTAATAACCACGGCTGACCCAGTATACTTATGTCTTCTCCTGTGCCCACCATCCATCTAGCCCCACCTGCAACTAAGTCTTTTACTTCTAAAATGCTTTTCCAGATATAGCTAGGATTATGACCAATCTTAGCTTCAAGAAAATTCGTATTAGGAAAGTATCGATCTTTGTACACTCTACTGACCAAACTTGAAGATTTAGACAAGAAACGCCATCCCTGTTTTCCCAATAGAGCTAAGTTAAAATCTTTAAAATCCCGAAAGCCCATTCCACCTGCTGATTTATGTCTACTTAATCGACTCCAACTCATCCAATGAATCCCTCTCTTATCACCAATCTTTGAATTCCACCAAAATTTTGAGATCATTTTCTCTATATCTCGATGTATCTCTGCAGGCAACAAAAATATGCTCATGGCGTAAGTAGGAAGAGCCTGAGCAACAGAATTTACCAGAACTTCCTTATTACCCTGAGAAATTATAGATCCCTCCCATGATTGTACTTATTTTTTAACTTTACCTCTCAAATATCCCAATATAGCTACCTTACTTCTCTGCATCAAGTTTGGGAGACCCAGGTATTTACATTCTGCGTCAGCTTCCTTCATGTTTAGAATTTGACATAAATGCTCTCTGTTGCTTTGAATGATATTCGAGCTGAAGAACACAACTGATTTCTCAAGGTTAACTTTTTGGCCTGATGCCCGTTCAAAAGTCTGCAGCAGTCTCATGATGTGTTCTGCTTGTGTCACATTCGCCTTGCAATAAAGGTAACTATCATCCGCAAAGAGCATATGGTTAACACTTGGAGCCAATCTACACACCTTAATTCCTTGAATGAATCTTTTTGCTCATAGGACTGAATCAAAGCTGAGAGACCTTGGACACAAATAATGAATAAGTATAGGGATAACAGATTCCCTTGACGAATTCCCCTGCTTGGTAGGATAGGCCCAATATTCTGATTGCCATGAGTTATATTATACGAGACTGTATTTACACAGGTCAAAATTAAGTGCACCCACCAATCATTATAACCCATTTTCTTCAATGTAATCTCCAAAAAGCTCCATTCAATTCTGTCATAAGCTTTGCTCATATCAAGCTTAATGGCCATATGACCTTCCTTACCTCTCCTCTTGCGCTTCAAGTAATGAATGACTTCATAGGAAATCATTACATTATCTGAAATCAATTGACCTACCATAAACACACTTTGGTTTTTAGATATGACTGATTCCAACGTTTTTTTCAATCTATTAGCAACCACATTGGTTATGATTTTCACAAGAACATTGCAAAGAGAGATCGGCCTTAAATCATTAATCGAAGCAGGACATTTTTTCTTTGGAATCAACACTATATTTGTGACATTCAGATTAGTATTTATCATACTAGTGGAAAAAAATTCATGCACCAGCTTTACCACATCTTTCCCTACTATATTCTAATGATTTTGGTAAAATGTCGGGGTCATGTCATCCAACCCCGGAGCTTTGTCTGGATTCATCTGAAACAATGTTGATTTAACCTCTTCTTCAATTATCGGCCTAAGCAATTCGTCATTCTGAAGCTCTGTAATAGTATGAGGAATACAATCAATAACCTCCTGCCAATCAGACTCAGTTGTAGTGAAAAGATTATTAAAATAATCTGAAATCAAACCAGGTAAACCATGTTCCCAATCAAGCCAGTGTCCATTAGCATCTTGAAGCTTCTGTATATGATTATTCCTTCGATGTCCACTAGCCATCCTATGAAAATATTTTGAGTTTTTACAGCTTGTAACCATAGTTGTTTGGACCTCTGCCTCCAAAAGATCTCCCTTTGGTTGAATATAGTATCCAACTTATTTCTTGCTTCATTATACTTCCTTTTAGATTCATCATCCCTCCCATTTTTATAAAGATTCAGCTCCGCCTTACATTCTTAAATGCGACCTATAAAGTTTTCAGTAATTTCTTTCCCCCAGCTGGCCAATTTATCACTGCACATTTTGATTTTCTCCTGGATATTATTCCCCTGAACACATGTCCATCCCTCCCGCACTAACGTCTCACACATTGGCTCTGTAGTCCATGCATTTTCAAATTTGAACCTGTACGTCCTTGCATTATGTTTCAGCACCCGTGGTACTAGAAGAATAGCACTATGATCAGACGGAGCCCCCTTAAGGTTATATAATTTAACCATGGGAAATAAATTCAACCAATTCTCGGTCGTTAATGCTCTATCAAGTCTGCATTCCATCCAACCCTCCGTATCTTGTCCACGCTCCCAGGTGAATTGATGTCCTGATAATTCTATATCAACAAGGTTGGCATCATGAATAGCTGCATTAAAACCCTCTATTAACCAATCCGAGTATGGTTCCCCACCTATTAAGTCAAGAGCCATATTTGTCTCCTCAGCTTTATCCAGATTTCCCTTGCGAGTGCGAGAATGTGTTTGCATAAACGCTCGCTAGAGTACCTAAAACACAACTGGAAGCAGTAAGTAACAAGTCTCAATCAATGAATCCTAACGACCACTGATGGCAAGTACATAAACTAAATAAATTAACACCGAGTCCCCGGCAGCGGCGCCAAAAACTTGTTAGGTACAAACATGTGCTAAATAATTCGCTCAAGTATACGCGTTCGCAAGTAATATAGAATGATTTCTAGTTCGTTCCCACAGAGACTCTGATTAATTATATTTAATTAACACTTACTCACCAATATATGATTATTCTTCAATGCCAAGACAATAACAATTAAGGTTGGTTAACTAATAATTACTACGAGAATTAAACACTTGAATTAACAATATTAAACACACATGAGATCCTAACTTCATTACTACTTCATTCAATAGTTATTGTTATTAACCTTAGCATGTAATGGTGATGATATTAATCGAACAACATGAAACTGATAAACGCCAACTTTCGTTGTACAAATACCATTCTACCAAGCATCCACAATTAAGATAGAAGTTGAATAGGCATCAATTATGTTGAGACCCTATATGTCTACAGAATTTGACAATATAACGATTTAAGCGCAAGTTATTCATGATGATTATACAGGGCAAGTAAAATGGTTAGAGTTACCCACTAATCATGCATACAATACATGAACCTATGTTAGCATGGCAAGTTCTAAATCTCAAGATTCACTGTCACTTCACAAGAGATTAACAGGCTATCTTACATGTTCGCGATGCATATAAGACAAATAAGCACAACCTATACTAGATATCATACAATCATCACATACTAAGGTATTAAACAATTAACTAAAGAATTCTTTAGTAAATCCGCTAGGATCCTATGATCACGATTAGCCCATAATAGAACTAATCGTCACCATGGGTTCATATGAAAGCATGATAATAACACCACGATATAAAGATGAAAAATACTTAATAAATAATGAAGTACGTCACAAGAGTATTAAGGTTCAAAGCATAAAGAAAACTAGCATCCACTGTTACAACAAATTAAAAGAATCACAAGATAAACGTATGCTTCCCCTTCTTCGTTGTTGCGTGCTAAAACGGTCTTCTCAATCTTCTTTCCCTTGCTCTTGATTGATGAACATGTCTTCCCATAAGGTTTATATAAGCGTTCAAGAGAACCAGAGCAAATAGAAGACCAATTGTACTTAAATTAATAAAATCCAGATTCTGAAATTCCGCACGCACGCGGTCGCCTGCTGTCTCCACGCGGCCGCTTGCTGGCACGCGGTCGCCTGCTTCTAGCGCGCGGTCGCGTGCTACCCTTCTGGAAAATACTTTATTTCACTCCTGTTTTTGCTGATTTCTTCGCTCATCACCCCTAGACTGATTCCAAGCATTTCCTTAAGCTTTATTTGATGAAAACCACCTATCTAAGCAAGTTATACCCTGAAATGCAAAAACACTAGAAAATGCGTCAAATACATAAAATACTTGAGTTCAAGACACTAATTCAAACCATTATGAGACGCTCTAAGTGGTATAAAATGCCACTTGTCACACCCCCAAACATGAATCGATGCTTGTCCTCAAGCATCACAGACTTAAACTCAAAAATAAAATATGCATGAATACAACTATATGAATGCAGCGATCCCCTCGCGATGACTAAACCAATCAACACATGACATATCAACAAATGCAATTAGGTGACTAAAGATCAATCAAATCACGTAAACTAACATACAACTAGAAACGTGGTGTTTGCGAATGCTTAATAGATATGCTTCGAAACTAGATCAATCACCATAACTTAATTATCCTCAAGGCAATCACACGCTTATACGAAGAATATATTCTAGACACAAAATGACTTATAACACTGCAAGATTATTGGAGTTTATTACGGAATCATGCTTTTATTCAACACATAAAACAAATGTTTATTTGATCGTTCAATGAGTGAGTTCCACAAAAGACTTATGCAATGGTATCCATTTAACGAGCGTTAGGTTAGCGGATCCCAAACTATAAAAGCCTTAGGTCACCAGGCACAAAGTCCCCTAGGAAATTAATAACTCGAATACCAAATAGCCCACTCATGATAAATTGTGCATCAAACCATATTCTTTTTTTTTCAATTTCTGAGCAAGTGCGTTTCGCTCCCTCTTGCTCAACCCTAGACTACTCATATACAATACGAGCCGGCTACTAGCCATTTGACGCCTAGCCACAACTAGCAATGAATTCCAATTTTTTATCTCTATTTTTTTTTCTTTTCATGTCTTTTATCATTAAGAGCATATCATGCATTCTAAGCATAAGCAATAAATTAACCTCAAAAACCATCAAACCATGATAACGATCTAGTCCTTAAGCATACTCTAAGACATAGTGAAATTACAAGTATTTCTAGCATGCATATCAACCTAATAAGATTCAACATCACTCTAGCGCTATCACTACACTCACATCAATATCACATATTAATCGGCAAAGTAACACAAAGGGATCATGGTATATACATGAGCTATATGGCATGATAAATAAAGCTAAAAAATAAAAAAAATAAAAACTATATGGCAAAAATCTGCAACTATATGAACAAAACTATCATGAATATGCAATTACATGACACACACACAAATATGTTCCTTAACTACCACCCCCAAACTTAAAATCTTCACTGTTCCCAGTGAAGGTAATAGAAAGGAACACAAGGTATACCTACTCAGACGAATCATCATCATCACCCTCAGAGGGTGGAGTGTCAGGAGGTGGATAAGCAGAATCCTCACCAAAAACGGGCCACTGGATGTTAGCTCCAAGGCCTCTAAATGCAGTCACAAGTGCCTGGGTGAGCTCCTCTGCAAACCGACTCTGCGACTCATACATCACATCCATCCTCCTCGAAAGCCTCCTGAACTGGACATCAGACAATCCCGAACTATCTCCTCCCTGGGCTCTCGAAGAGCCTGCCTCTCCCTGAGCCTGACTGGGCCTAACCATGGTAACACCAGCTACTGGAACTCCTCCTGGAAGGTGATACCCCAAACCATGTGACTCGGGCTCTCCACTCGTCCACTCCTACATCGCATTCAAAGTTGATAAATCAATAGGAGCGGCAGACATCTGCAGCTGCTCATAAGAAGGCCACTAGACTCCAACTGCCTTGCAAAGCTTTGTGACAATAGAGGCATACGGGATAGAGTATTGCGATTTCCCCCTCAAAAACTTCAAAATCCCTTGGTAGATGTACTCACCAAGGTCCACATATTCATCATTCAGAATCCCCCATAACAACCTCGCCCTCTCCACTGTAACCTCATGTGCATGCAAAGAAGGAATAATATTAGCACATATAAACGCATTCCAAGCACGAGCATACATGTTTATCGTGACAATAGGGAAAGTATGATAATCGTTGGATCCCTTTTTGAACTTCCACACTGTGCCCGGATGACAGAGAGTAGCAACAATCAAGTCCAAATCAAAGTCCTCAGGGGCCTTTGAATTCCAGTTCTCCTCATGTGGTTCCCTTTGTCGTTGTCCAATCACACGGCGAATCGCCTCGGGCTGATAGTCAACAGTAAGCCCACGAACAATAGAAAACCCATTCTTATCGGCCTTGGCGTTCACATAGAACTCGCGAACGATACTCATCGGAACCGCCTCGGGTGACTCGCAGAATGTAATCCATCCCTTCCCAGCAATCATCGGCAGCAACTCACCATCCCTCCCTAATGGCAAAAACCCCTTCTCCCTCATAAAAGGCTTAGTCAGAAGCTTGGCATACTCTTCTTCACCAGCCCTATCAAACAATCGGGGCCTCGCAGCAGTATTCCTTGAAGAATCAGTAGCATTTGGATTGGTGTTACTGCTATCCACAGTTCGTGATCTCTTTGGGGCCATGAGAACTGAAAATAAGAGTTAGAGAGTTTGTGTTTGGTGTGTAGGAGAGATTTTGTAGAGTTGAAAGTGTGTGGGATGTGTATGGAGAGGTTGTATGTATTTATAGGGCAAAATTAGGGTTATAATTTGATTAGGAGTGGGGATTGTGGCAAGGTATGGGGGGAAATCGTGGGTTAATGGGTTATATTTTTTTTATGAATTTTTTTTATTTTGTTTTTTTTAAGCTGAAAAACGATTTTTCAAAAGTCAGGGTCGCACGCGGTCGCCTGCTGGCACGCGGTCGCGCGCTCCTAGTACGCAGGCGCATGCTAGGCTACTGGAAAAAAAAATCTGCAACATTTTGTGATTTTTTTTGGGTTTTTGGATAAAGTACTATATTCTAAGGTGTCCTATGGTCTCATATCTTGGGTTGCTTCCCAAGAAGCGCTTCTTTTATGTCATTAGCTTGACGTGGAGTTATGCGATCAAGTTGATAATAAAACGACACTAACCACTTCACGGTTTTCCGTATTCCCATAATAGTGCTTCAATCTTTGACCATTTACTTTGAAGGCTTGGCCCAGATCGTTCTCAAAAATCTCCACCGCTCCATGTGGAAACACAGTTTTGACGATAAATGGTCCAGACCACCTTGATTTCAACTTTCCAGGAAAAAGTCGGAGACGAGAGTTGAATAGAAGAACTTGTTGTCCTGGCACGAATGACTTAGGTGATAGCTTCCTGTCATGCCACCTTTTTACCTTTTCCTTGTACATTTTGTTGTTTTCGTACGCTTGAAGTCGAAATTCATCAAGTTCATTTAACTGAAGCATTCGCTTCTTCCCAGCTGCATCTAGATCAAGGTTTAACTTCTTCAATGCCCAATAAGCCTTATGTTCAAGCTCCGCAGGTAAATGACATCCCTTACCATAGACAAGTTGAAACGGGGACATCTCAAGTAGAGTCTTGTATGCTGTTTTATAAGCCCAAATAGCTTCATCGAGCTTTAAAGACCAATCTTTCCTTGACGGACAAACGACTTTCTCTAGAATGTGCTTGATCTCTCTATTAGACACTTCCGCGTGACCATTAATTTACGGATGATAGGCAGTAGCAATGCGATGATTCACATTATAGCGTTGCATCATAGAAGTGAACTTACGATTGCAGAAATGCGACCCTTCGTCACTTATGATAACTCGTGGCGTTCCAAACCTTGTGAATATCTGCTTATGAAGAAAACTCAATACTACCTTTGTATCATTAGTTGGTAGAGCTTTGACTTCTACCTATTTCGAGACATAATCGACTGCCACCAAGGTGTACTGATTATTGCAGGATGAGATAAATGGTCCCATGAAATCGATTCCCCAAACATCGAAGACCTCAACTTCAAGTAGCACATTTAAAGGCATCTCATCCTTTCTGGAAAGATTCCCAACTCTTTGGCAACGATCACACCTTAAAACGAACTATTGTGCATCCTTAAACAACGTAGGTCAGAAAAAACCTGCTTGAAGAATACGAGTTGCTGTCTTTTCACCGCCATAATGTCCACCATAAACTGTGGAATGAAAGTCTCGTAATATCCCCTCCGTCTCACAAAATGGGATACATCTCCTGATGATCTGGTCAGCTCCTTGTCTAAACAAATATGATTCATCCCACATGTACCACTTTACCTCATGCATAAACTTCTTCTTTTGAGCCGCATTCATATTAGGAGGCATTATATTGCTAACAAGATAGTTCACAATGTCTGCGAACCATGGCTCTTCCTCTTGAATTGTGAACAACTGCTCATCCGGAAAAGATTCATTGATCAATGTCTTATCATGTGAAGTAGAATCGGGATTCTCTAATCTAGAGAGATGGTCAGCTACTTGATTTTTAGTACCTTTTCGATCCTTGATCTCTAACTCGAATTACTGTAGTAAGAGAACCCAACGAATAAGTCTATGCTTCAAATCCTTCTTTGAGACCAGATAGCGGATGCTAGCGTGATCAGTGAACACTGTCACCTTTATCCCAAGTAGATAAGATCGAAATTTTTCGAAACCAAAAACTATAGCCAAGAGCTCCTTCTCAGTAGTGGTGTAGTTCAGTTGGGCTCCATTTAGCGTCTTACTAGCATAGTAGACCACATGAAAGATATTAGTCTTTCGCTGCCCAAGAACTGCTCCCACTGCATAATCACTTGCATCACACATCATCTCAAAAGGTTCTCTCCAATCAGGTGCCGTAATAACTGGCACGGTGATTAAACTCTTCTTGAGAGTCTCGAATGCTGCTAAGCATTCATCATCAAATTTGAAAGGCACATCTTTCTCGAGCAAGTTGCACAACGACTTAGATATCTTAGAGAATTCCTTGATGAAACGCCGATAAAAACCCGCATGACCAAGAAAGTTACGGATTCTTTTCACAGAAATTTTTCAATGACGCCTACCTTGGCTTTATCCACCTCAAGACCTTTACTAGAGACCTTATGCCCAAGAATGATGCCTTGTTGCACCATGAAGTGACATTTTTCCCAATTGAGCACCAGATTGGTCTCAACACACCTTTTGAGCACCAAACGAAGATTATTCAAGCATTCATCATACGAATGTCCAAAGACGGAGAAGTCGTCCATGAACACTTCGACATTATTTCCAATCATATCAGAGAATATAGCCATCATGCATCTCTGAAAAGTGGCAGGTGCACCACATAAGCCAAAAGAAACTCTGCAAAAAGTAAACGTGCCAAATGGACAAGTGAAAGTAGTCTTCTCTTGATCTTCTGGTGCAATGCAAATCTGATTATAGCCCGAATAGCCATCCAGAAGACAATAATACTCATGACCAACCAACCTTTCAAGCATCTGATCAATGAATGGAAGAGGGAAGTGATCTTTTCTCGTGGCTTTATTCAACTTCCTGTAGTCCATGCATACCCTCCATCCTGTGACTATTCGAGTGGGGATGAGCTCGTTCTTCTCATTTGCTACCACAGTAATACCTCTTTTCTTAGGTACACATTGCACGGGGCTCACCCAAGAACTGTCAGAAATAGGATATATGATTCCTGCATCCAACCATTTTAGAATTTCTTTCTTCACCACTTCTTTTGTGATAGGATTAAGCCTTCGTTGTTACTCAACAGTCGGCTTGCTACCTTCCTCTAACAGAATTTTATGCATGTAGTACGAAGGGTTGATCCCTTTTATATCTGCTATAGTCCATCTGATGGGCGATTTGAATTCTCTCAGAATCCTCAAGAGCTTGTCCTCATCACTACCTGAAAGGTCAGATGCAATAATAATAGGCAAAGTAGATGCATCACCTAAAAAAGCATACCTCAAGTGTTCAGGCAGTGGTTTAAGCTCCAAAGTAGGTGTTTCCTCAATAGATGGTTTGAGCTTTCCCTTAGAATTCTTGAGATCAGTATTTCCAAAAGATTCAAATGGCATGTCTAACTTCCGTTTCCAAGGAGAAGCATTTAGATATTGTAACTGCTCATTGCCTTCATCATCTTCACTGTCAAAATCCCCCAATAAGGCTTTTTCTAAGGCATCAAACCTTAGCACATGATCAAGTTCTGAAGTAACTGCAGAATCGACCAAATCCACCTTGAAGCACTCCTCATCTTCCGTAGGGAATTTCATCGCATTGAACACATTAAATGTCACATCTTGATCTTGCACCCTCATAGTGAGTTCACCTTTTTGCACATCTTTTAAGGTACGGCCTGCAGCCAAGAAATGTCTTCCCAAGATTATGGGAATCTTCTTATCTTCCTCAAAATCCAGAATGACAAAATCTGCAGAAAAGATGAGCTTGTCCACCTTTACTAGCACGTCCTCCACGATGCCTCGTGGGTATGTAATCGAACGATCAGCCAATTATAGAGACATGTAGGTGGGCTTCAGATCAGGCAAATTCAGCTTTTTGAAGATGGAAAACGACATCGGATTGATGCCTGCTCCCAAATCGCAAAGGCACTTGTCAAATGACAACTTGCCAATGGTGCAAGGAATGGTGAAGCTACCTGGATCCTTAAGCTTTGGAGGTACTTTTATTGCAGCACAACACTGCACTCTTCCGTCAGAGCAACAGTATCAAGATCATCCAGTTTCACCTTCCTTGAGAGAATACCTTTCATGAATTTCGCATAACTAGGCATTTTCTCAAGAGCCTCAGCGAAAGGTATGTTGATGTGAAGTTTCTTGAACACCTCCAGAAACTTACCAAATTGCTTGTCCAGCTTTTGTTTTTGCAATCGCATAGGAAAAGGTGGTGGAGGATAGAGCTGTTTCTCCCATGTATTACCCTCAGGAAGAGTGTATTTAATAGTAGTCTTCCTTGGTTCCCCCTCTTTTTCCTTTTGCATTCCTTCTTCATCTACAACTTCAACTTCTACATCTTTTGCTTTTTCAGCATCAGCAACTTTTCCAGACCTTAAGGTGACAGCTTTGACTTGCTTTTTAGCTTCCTTCCTGCCTGGCACTTCAGTATCGCTGGGAAGTGTGCCAGGTTGACGATTGAGCAAGGCAGTGGCTATTTGTCCAATTTGATTTTCCAAGGTCTTGATAGAAACAGCCTAACTTTTGCACAACAGCTTTAACTCCTCGAAATCAGCACTAGAAGGTGGAGCAGCACCTTCTTGTTGAGGATATGGTTGACTTTGAGAAAATTGCTGAGGTTGCTGGAATCCAGGTGGATTAAACTGTTTATTTGCAGCTTGCTGATATGATTGTTGAACAACATTCTGATTTTTGCTCCAGCTGAAATTGGGATGATTTCTGTTATTAGGATGATAAGTAGCGGGCACATGCTGTTGTGGTTTCTTAAAATTGTTCACATACTGAACATATTCATTAACAAGAGAACACTGATCCGTAGCATGAGAGCCCGCACAAAGCTCACAAATACTAGATAATTGATTTACGCCACGGTTGGTTAAAGAATTGACCTTCATAGTCAACGCTGTGAGCTGTGCTGTAATAGCTGTGCTGTAATAGCTGTAGCTGCATCAACTTCCAGAATACCTGCTACTTTCCCAGACATCATCCTTTGAGTTGGGTTTTGATACTCGTTTGCAACCATAGTTTCAATGAGATTATAGGCCTCAGTATAGCTTTGGGCCCACAAGGCGCCTCGAGAAGCTGCATCGAGCATGGGTTGATTGGACCCCCAAACTATTGTAGAAACCAGTGATCACCATCCAGTCAGGCATACCATGATTTGGACACTTTCTCAACATCTCTTTGTAGCTCCCCCAAGTTTTGCACATAGATTCTCCTGGTTGCTGCGCAAACTGAGTAAGAGCACTCCTCATAGCTGCAGTTTTGGCCATTAGATAGAACTTTACCAGAAACTTTTGCGCAAGATCTTCCCAAGTAGTGATGGACCCAGCTGGTAAAGAATGTAACCAGTCCTTAGCTTTGTCCCTCAGAGAGAATGGGAAAAGCCTCAGCTTGATAGCCTCATCAGTGACACCATTATATTTGAAAGAACTACAGATCTTGACGAAATTCCTGATATGCATGTTGGGATCTTCAGTCGTAGCCCCTCCGAAAGAAACAGAATTATGCACCATCTGAATAGTGCCCGACTTAATTTCAAAAGTATTGGCTTGAATAGCCGGATGAATGATACTTGACTGAATGTCATCAATTTTAGGCTGAGAAAAGTCCATAAGAGCTTGATCAGCTTGAGCTAGACGATCACCCATTGTTTCAGGTTCTTTCTTTTCACTCTCTTTATCCGAATATTCAAAAACTATCTTCTCCGGAAAGTCAAGAGCCTTATCTGTCTCCTCAGCTTTATCCAGATTTCTCTTGCGAGTGCGAGAACGTGTTTGCATAAACGCTCGCTAGAGTACCTGAAACACAACCGGAAGCAATAAGTAACAAGTCTTAATCAATGAATCCTAACGACCACTGATGGCAAGTACATAAACTAAATAAATTAACACTGAGTCCCCAGCAGCGACGCCAAAAACTTGTTAGGCACAAAGCATGCGCTAAATAATTCACGCAAGTATACGCGTTCGCAAGTAATATATAATAATTTCTAGTTCGTTCCCACAGAGACTCTGATTAATTATATTTAATTAACACTTACTCACCAATGTATGATTATTCTTCAATGCCAAGACAATAACAATTAAGGTTGGTTAACTAATAATTACTACGAGAATTAAACACTTGAATTAACAATATTAAACACACGTGAGATCCTAACTTCATTACTACTTCATTCAATAGTTATTGTTATTAACTTTAGCATGTAATGGTGATGATATTAATCGAACAACACGAAACTGATAAACGCCAACTTTTGTTGTACAAATACTATGACGGCCTCAACCCCGGAATCAGGAGTTGACGTCACCAACAACAATAATAACAATTATAATTCAGTCTAAAACATAACTACGACCCCTTTATCAAGACCTTTTCCAGATTTAAGTATGATTTAGGTTACTCAACTAATACAACTCAAACTTACAACCATTATCTCAACGCAGCTAACTTAACACAGCAACTCAACAGACCACCCTTGGTCTAGCACAACCATCTCAGAGGAGTCTGACATAAAGGGAACTGGAACTCTGCCCGACTAGCACCGAAGATTCTCCTAGACATCTGCAATACATATATAAAACATTCTGCAAGGGTGAGCAATTGCTTGCTCAGCAGTACCGCTATATGAATAACAAGCAAAATAGTTTAAAGTAAAGCAGTTATAGGAACAATATTCATATCTTGCCAGAAACGTGTAAAAAAAATATAAACTGGATATCAAAACTAGCATGCTCTGTAAAACAATAACATCAGTAGTGTGCTGTGTATAAATACCAAAGAATAATTCTAGCATGCCATTTTCATTTCCAAATCCGTTATATTAACTACTCATGCCCTTACGGGAATCACACAAAACCAAATCAGATACGTAGAGGATATGTGAAGACAGCTGATCAGGCTATCAACACCAGACGGCTCTAACTGCCATCCCATTTACCTGTTCCGGAACTCAGAGACTAGCTAGGTCTCTGACCTGCTGGACTAATCGGTTATACAGTGCGCGCAACCGAATTAGCCTCTTACGCCAACTCAATAGGCCTACTCTGGCCCCAACGTATCCCATATCTGATCGTTTTAATCCAGTTTTCAAAATCATCACTTTTACCTATCTCTTTTCAAAATCAATTATATCACAACACACTATTCAAATCCTCTTTTCATTTAAATCACGTTTAAAGATAGGTGTTTTCATAAGTTACTTTTCCCCAAAACATCATTTAAACCACATTTTCAAATACAGGGGATACATAACTTAAAATGAATCTGTTCCATTACGAAAGTAAAACATTTAGTTATTCACATATATTGAACCATAAAAGAATGGTCAGGGGTACTTGCCTTGCAGAGCGATACAACTATCTCTGATTGACCTTGAACCGATTTAGGACACTCAGCTTTATCACTTTACTATTTGACTATCCTGGATCCGACTTCAACGCCCAGGTCCTTCGCTTAGGAACCTCGCTGCGCTTGTCGACTGGTCACTAGATTTTCTTTAGTTCGATATCACTTTTGGAGTCCTTTGACTAATACCTACAGAGCCGAAATACCCTACGTTAGACGTCTAGGTATGCTTGACATATCCTCAACAATACATCTACCCAAACGATAACGATTCTCGACTCGTACTTAATCGCATTATATTAACATACACAACAATCAGGGTTCACGTTCTTAGAAATTGGGTTGGTGTTTGTTTCCAGAAAATACGTATACTAATTATTTTACAAAAATTAGAGTTATCGAGTTTTAACAAAACACTCACCACAACATACAATCACTTTCCACACAGAATATATGTATATACTTATTTATACTCGTTCGACATACCGATAATTACAGGGTATGTTCCGAATTTCTGAATTTAATTTCCGAAAATTGGGCAGCACCTCCTCTGTTTATCAGTCTACCCGTCGAACAACTCGACGTCAAATCAATCGCAATCAAATCAAAACCAACTACAATCCAATTCACATATTCTCTAACACCAATTAAATATAATTATTTACATTTTATATTTTTATTCATATTTTATATTTATTTATTTATTTATTTATAGAATTTAGGACTCAGAACATCGTCATCACCGTCCACCGTCGGCTCGCCGAGGCTCATTGCCGACGGCGGTAAAATTCGCGGGTACCCAAATTTTCGGGTGTCCGACACGAAATTCACAAATTAAATTAATAATTTCCTGCATGCAATAAATCTATTTCCTGAATACCACTCAAATATTTTCTGCAGAGAATAATTAAATAACATTTGCAATCAAAGCAACCGAACAGCAACCGAACAGCAACAGTAGCAGACGTGACACCCGCACAAGCCACATCGCCGGAAAGAAAATCCGGCGGTGGCCGGTAAGGGAGTGAAAAAATAGGCAACAACACATTCAACTAATATACACACAAAATGTATGTATATATATAGTCAAGCAGCAGTGAAATCGGAGCCAACCACCAGATACGAAGATGGTATCCGGAATTTCAAGGCGGCGAACAGAGTTACAGACGGCGGCGCAACCACCGGAAACAGCCACATGAGGGGGAAGAAGAAACCACAGCTTATTCACGGGGAGGAAACACCCAGAGGAAATAAAGGAAAGATCGAGATTAACTCGAGAGTGAGATGAACACAGGGAAATGGGGAGACAACAGGGGTGCTCCTTTGTTGTTTGTTTTATTGCATTTTAAGTTTTTATTTCTATTCAATCTGCAGTTGGCACGTGTCTACTGAATAGCCAAACTTCTGACATGTGTCCTACTACCTTTCCGACAACCCTATTTGGTCATGTTTTCGCAAATTAACGAACCATCGCGCAAATAAAAATAATCCCAAAAATTCCAAATAAAATTTTAAAATATCACATATAACTCAAAGTTATTAAAAATAAATTTTCCATAATTTTTAAAGTATTTTTGAAACATATCTTGTACCCGCATTTAACGATTAACGAACCGAGTTGCACGCAAGATAATTTCAAGAAATTACGAAAATAGCCTTAAAAGGTTACAACTATCCTGAAATTTATAAAAACATAAATTTCGAAATTTTTAAACGATTTCTAAATCGTAACTGATACCCGCTTTTTAACAATTAACGAGATAACGCGCGGGTGAAATTAATCTCAAAAATTCCCAAAATAATTTTAAAATTTCCAGAATAATATGAACTTAATAAAATATAAGTTTCATAATTTTTGAAGATTTCTTTAATTACATATGGATTTTACCATTAAACACACTTAGAAAATCATTTAAAAATAAATAATTAATGAAATATTGAATTCTCAATTTTATAAAGTCCTAAAAATAATTATTGTAATTATAAAGTCATAAAAACAATTTTAGAGACAATCCAAGTATTTATGCAAATAAATTTATAATAAATTCACTTTTAAAAGTGAAAACGATTCAGCACTACTCAAACATTAATTACACGAACAACCCTATACCTCATAAATCACATATAAACAATAATAGAGCAACACATATCAGTCAAGGCCAATACATATATTTATTTGATTAAATTTTTAATAATAACACCTTTAAATAATAAATATACGAGTCGTTATATTCTTCCCTCCTTAAAAAGATTCTGTCCTCAGAATCTGACTTAACTAGATAAGTGAGGATATTTATCAAGCATATCTGACTCTAACTTCTAGGTAGAATCTTCTACTCGGGGATTTATTCACTGCATACTTACGATAAACATAAATTCATTACCAAGGGTTCACTCTTAACGATCTAGAATTCGAATTGATCGTTAACGCAGAATAGATTTGGGTAAGTGCACATTGGCTTCTACTTAATGACTTGCTTTGCATCAGATACATATCGCCTTAATATTGATACGCAAAACATATCATATATATATACATTACCACCGCAGCAGCCACATCAACTCATGGCAACTATACTTATATTTACCAATACCGCGAATGACTTACCATATTGAGGACTAAACTTGTCCCTTCTATTCAACTTAACTAATCTCTGTCAGGGTAAAACTTTCACCTATACCCCGATCCTCCTTCTATATATTCATACTCTTTCAATGAGAATCCGCTTTCTTTCTTTGTACATTTCGAGTCATTTCAACTTTTTTCAGAGTACACAACCACCCTTTCGACGTACTAAATTAATTCAGGACCTAACCATATCTCTATTCCCACTCCTTCTCAATAGAGGGAGGACTCACGCTTATGTCCTCGCAACATTTCACAAAGTAGTTTTCTCTTATTATCAGGGTAACTATTATCATAAAAACTCAATCTATGGTAGGTGATTATCGCAGTTTCCTTTTAAATCCAAAATATATACTCTTAATATAGCTTATATTATTTGAATCGTCCTTCTCACTTTTACCATTTGTATGGGCATGGCAAGTGGTACACTCAATCCCCAAGCATTCCTGGAACTTCATCCACAACTTCCAGCAAATCCTCGGGTTTTAATCAGGCACAATAAGAATTAAGACTCCATAATTTGTTACAATTTTATTCGAGTACAACTCTGTTAGCTTATCCAAGAGTACCTTCCATTAATTGGGGAGAAACATGCAGACTTCTTCGACTTATCAACAATTTCCCAATAGTTCTTTGTCATGTTTTGATATGCCTAAATGCTTTCAGGTAACTAGGACCCTAGAAGTGTGGGCTTCTCTTTCTATTTTACTCTTCATCTTAGTCATATTAAAATTCATGCTTTAGCGGAAAAATCCCAGTATACTTTTACTGTCCTTTTGGGTGCAACTTTCTTTTCCATATAGACTATTCGATTCTTGATTCCTAACTTCTTCCATTCTTCCGTTAACTCTTCAGTAATCTTAATAATATTAAATTTTCTTTTCTACTCAAGACATCTATCCCTGAATGGACCCTTCTTGGTGGGTGATCACTTAAACAACCATGGTTCATAATCAATTTTGATCAAATTTTCATACTCTTGCAGTTTAGTATAAAATTGCTACTTCTCAACCTTTCACAAACATTTCTTTAGGTTTTCAACTTGACCTTCCTTAGCCCCTGGATGGGAGAGGATGTTATTAATAAATACAATGGACTTTTCCAAGTACTCTTTATACACCATGTTCTTTAAATCTTTATAGACGACTCATACACTGGACACTCCACATAATATCACCAACCTTGCAACGCTCATAACTTACCCTAATCGCAATCTTTGATATGCCCTCAGGCTGTATCTTAAGTCAATCCCGAAGAAATCACGCACTCCTTGAATTAGGTTACATAAGTAACCAATTCCTTATAGAGGTTACCTATTCTTATTTATCATTTTGTTAAACTCCCGATAATAAGTACACAATCTCATAATTTCATTTCTCTTTCCAGCAACATCACCGGTATGCTCACTTTCCTCATTCTCATAACTTTTACCGTTACCAACTAATTATTTCGTTCCACTGGCCTCCAAAATTCCAGGCATCTATTTATTACTCAGAGTTTCTCCAACTCAAGTATTTCTTCTTCGCATCCTTACTCATGGTGGATCTACCTTATATCTTTAGCTTATTACTTCTTTCCTTGCATGATTGAAAGAATTCCCTATATTGCTTGTGTATCCAAAAACTTACCTTACTACTGGCTTCTGTATTCTTTACACTTCGCTTCTTCTAAAAACAGCTCCTTACTTTACTACAGGACAACCAACCCGATCCTAAAATCATATCGAACTCTTCTAGCTCGAAGGGTGGCAAATCAGGTGTAACTACGTCCAAGTTCTAAATGCTCGATCTCCTGGTCCTTTTAGAAGTTCTGCCTCTAGCTGTGCTGGATGTTGGCCCTTGGGATATAGTATCTTGAGTAACCGTTCTACAACTCCTTGCAATATGCCCAACTTTTCCACAATTATAACACGTAACTCCTGGATTTTCTGGATTACATTCCGAGGCATAATGACCCTTATGTCCACACTTAAAACATTGCACATTCTTTTTGCATGACCACTGTGTCTCCTGTCACAGGACTTACAATCCATTGATGACTTAACTAACTGAGTTGGAGTGGAAGCAACTGAAGTAACACTAGATCTATCTTGAAATAAACTTTATCTCCGGAATCCCTTACTCATGCTTCGGCCAAGCCAATTCTCAAATCTTTAAATGGATTCTCCTTGGTTTGCTTTATCCTTAACACCTTCCGACTTACTTTTCCTATCACTTCCATCCCTAACAATCAACTTCTGGTCACCTTACATTACTAGGGCGACCTGAACCATGGAGGAGTATGTCTTAAATTGTAATGCCACAACTCTTCTGCGAATTCCAGGCTTCAAACCTTGTTGGAACCTCCTTACTTGTCTGAATCTCTATACTTACCTACTTAGGAACTAATCAGGCCAATTCTGTAAACTTGGCCTCAAATTCTAACACACTTCTTTCACCTTGTTCTAGTTCTAGAAACTCAATTTTTTATTTGACTTCGCACACAATCTGGGAAATACCTTTCCAAAAACAACTCAGTAAACCTAGCCCATGAAATAGGGCCTTCTCCTTCTGACGCTCTGGTTGATTCCCACCAATAATTCACTTCATTTTTCAACAAATAACTTACACAATCGATCTTACAGTTATCACTTACTTGCACGAGATTGAAAACTTCCTACATTTCTCTTAACTATGCTCCAGCAGTTACTAGATTAGGTTCACTTTTAAACTCAAAGAGGTTAGCATTCCAATAAGATTTGAAACAAACACTTGGGTTTACTCCTTGCTGTTGCTACTGCGACAGTAGTTGCTGTTGCTGAACCTGTTGGATTAGCTGCAACTGTTGTTGCTGCTGCTTGCGCAACAAGTCTAGGATTTCATTTATAATTGGACCCTCTACAAAACTACTACTATTTTCCTTAGACTGGGTAATTTCTTGGGTGGCATTTTCCTGGAATATGTAAATGAATTTATTCAAAACATAGCAAAATGTTTAGCAAAAGATATCACCGTTTAAACGGTGCACCTGCATCAGGAAAATGCTGCCCAATAAAATACCTATGTCTTTAATACTGGGCCCATTTACCAAAGAAATCTAGATTAATAGCACTAGCAATCACATTAACAATGACAGTAGCAGAATCAACAGCAGTTCAGAGGACTAAAATACAAAGAAACCGAATACCATAACATGACTCCTCAATTCAACAGCAACGGACTAACTTCCGGTCATTGCTCTATTATCATACTAATACTAATCTGATACACTACGAGACTTATCTGGTCATAACATCCACCTACCTTGAACAAACTGTTTAATTAGGTCAATTTAAGGAACGCTGAGCTCCTCTAAGCACCAAAGTTCAAATTTCAACCAATCACTCTTCTAGAGAGGATTTCTTTTCACCCACGAGCGGTTCATCCACCACTGTCTTACTTTTCCCGAAGCTGTAACTCCATCTTTAGTTCCTTAACTCTCGCGGTTACCATTATCCTTAAATGATATCCTGATATAGGACTCTCGTTCTTTTCGATAGTCGCTCTCACTTGCTTTCAATAACGAGGATCATCTAATCGCAGAAATTCATTATCATAGAATATTAAAGAAAATTTCAAACTCAAGGGAATCAAATAAGAAGAAATTGTGAAGAAGATGTAGGTATGATTGAGAACAACCATATAGGTACATAAGATGGCCAGTCTTAGTACCATACGGTCACAACATATAATTCGGCGGCGTCCCACCAGACCCTTTTGTCATATAGACAAATGGTCAATTCATATACATTGTTTGCCCCAATCACCCGTAAAAGTCACCGAAGAAAGAAACAATGTTCAGATAAGAAATTCACAAATAGAAAAGAAGGAATCTGATTTGTAATGAGATCAACAGAACCCTAAGTAGCTTACCTCGGATTCACAACTTCCTCATCGGAAAGATAAGCAACTTATGGAATAGGAAACAGTTACTCGGGAAACAAAATACATTTCAAGGATGAAATATAAGGGTTCAAAGATACAACCTCTCGTTCTGATCCACATTCATTATAACACTTGACTATTATAGTGGCCACTAGCTATTATCATGCTATCCAACTCACCAAGGTCACACAATCGTGCCAATAACATTCCTTGAATTAGAAAAGGCGATATCTAGAAATAACATTGGCGTCTTCTCAGCTGGCACAACAAAAGCCCGCTCAATGCTGAATATTCGCAATCAGACTCGTTTTCTCGAGGAAAAACTAGAAATCTCTATCGGACGTTACTAATAATACATATACGAAGGAAATGTACTCTAGGTTAGGGCAGTTCCAGTCAATCCTCAATAAATGTCAGGGTTACGCTCTCGAAACCCTTGACTAAACTCATAGACTCACTCCTCTGATTGAGTTGCTGACTTACATCTATCTATAAACCTTTCTTCACTCTTTTGACTCTACCCATAACCTAAATCAGGGACTCAAACCTGTAGCTCTGATACCAACTGTGACGGCCTCAGCCCCGGGGTCAGGAGTTGACGTCACCAACAACAATAATAACAATTATAATTCAGTCTAAAACATAACTACGACCCATTTATCAAGACCTTTTCCAGGTTTAAGTATGATTTAGGTTACTCAACTAATACAACTCAAACTTACAACCATTATCTCAACGCAGCTAACTTAACACAGCAACTCAACAGACCACCCTTGGTCTAGCACAACCATCTCAGAGGAGTCTGACATAAAGGGAACTGGAACTCTGCCCGACTAGCACCGAAGATTCTCCTAGGCATCTGCAATACATATATAAAACATTCTGCAAGGGTGAGTAATTGCTTGCTCAGCAGTACCGCTATATGAATAACAAGCAAAATAGTTTAAAGTAAAGCAGTTATAGGAACAATATTCATATCTTGCCAGAAACGTGTAAAAAAAATATAAACTGGATATCAAAACTAGCATGCTCTGTAAAACAATAACATCAGTAGTGTGCTGTGTATAAATACCAAAGAATAATTCTAGCATGCCATTTTCATTTCCAAATCCGCTATATTAACTACTCATGCCCTTACGGGAATCACACAAAACCAAATCAGATACGTAGAGGATATGTGAAGACAGCTGATCAGGCTATCAACACCAGACGGCTCTAACTGCCATCCCATTTACCTGTTCCGGAACTCAGAGACTAGCTAGGTCTCTGACCTGCTGGACTAATCGGTTATACAGTGCGCGCAACCGAATTAGCCTCTTACGCCAACTCAATAGGCCTACTATGGCCCCAACGTATTCCATATCTGATCGTTTTAATCCAGTTTTCAAAATCATCACTTTTACCTATCACTTTTCAAAATCAATTATATCACAGCACACTATTCAAATCCTCTTTTCATTTAAATCACGTTTAGAGATATGTGTTTTCATAAGTTACTTTTCCCCAAAACATCATTTAAACCACATTTTCAAATACAGGGGATACGTAACTAAAATGAATCTGTTCCAATACAAAAGTAAAACATTTAGTTATTTACATATACTGAACCATAAAAGAATGGTCAGGGGTACTTGCCTTGCAGAGCGATACAACTATCTCTGATTGACCTTGAACCGATTCGGGACACTCAGCTTTATCACTTTACTATTTGACTATCCTGGATCCGACTTCAACGCCCAGGTCCTTCGCTTAGGAACCTCGCTGCGCTTGTCGACTGGTCACTAGATTTTCTTTAGTTCGATATCACTTTTGGAGTCCTTTGACTAATACCTACAGAGCCGAAATACCCTACGTTAGACGTCTAGGTATGCTTGACATATCCTCAACAATACATCTACCCAAACGATAACGATTCTCGACTCGTACTTAATCGCATTATATTAACATACACAACAATCAGGGTTCACGTTCTTAGAAATCGGGTTGGTGTTTGTTTCCAGAAAATACGTATACTAATTATTTTACAAAAATTAGAGTTATCGAGTTTTAACAAAACACTCACCACAACATACAATCACTTTCCACACAGAATATATGTATATACTTATTTATACTCGTTCGACATACCGATAATTACAGGGTATATTCCGAATTTCTGAATTTAATTTCCGAAAATTGGGCAGCACCTCCTCTGTTTATCGGTCTACTCGTCGAACAACTCGACGTCAAATCAATCGCAATCAAATCAAAACCAACTACAATCCAATTCACATATTCTCTAACACCAATTAAATATAATTATTTACATTTTATATTTTTATTCATATTTTATATTTATTTATTTATTTATTTATAGAATTTAGGACTCAGAACATCGTCATCACCGTCCACCGTCGGCTCGCCGAGGCTCATTGCCGACGGCGGTAAAATTCGCGGGTACCCAAATTTTCGGGTGTCCGACACGAAATTCACCGATTAAATTAATAATTTCCTGCATGCAATAAATCTATTTCCTGAATACCACTCAAATATTTTCTGCAGAGAATAATTAAATAACATTTGCAATCAAAGCAACCGAACAGCAACAGTAGCAGACGTGACACCCGCACAAGCCACATCGCCGGAAAGAAAATCCGGCGGCGGCCGGTAAGGGAGTGACAAAACAGGCAACAACACATTCAACTAATATACACACAAAACGTATGTATATATATAGTCAAGCAGCAGTGAAATCGGAGCCAACCACCAGATACGAAGATGGTATCCGGAATTTCAAGGCGGCGAACAGAGTTACAGACGGCGGCGCAACCACCGGAAACAGCCACATGAGGGGGAAGAAGAAACCACAGCTTATTCACGGGGAGGAAACACCCAGAGGAAATAAAGGAAATATCGAGATTAACTCGAGAGAGAGATGAACACAGGGAAATGGGGAGACAATAGGGGTGCTCCTCTGTTGTTTGTTTTATTGCATTTTAAGTTTTTATTTCTATTCAATCTGCAGTTGGCACGTGTCTACTGAATAACCAAACTTCTGACATGTGTCCTACTACCTTTCCGACAGCCCTATTTGGTCACGTTTTCGCAAATTAACGAACCATCGCGCGAATAAAAATAATACCAAAAATTCCAAATAAAATTTTAAAATATCACATATAACTCAAAGTTATTAAAAATAAATTTTCCATAAATTTTAAAGTATTTTTGAAACATATCTTGTACCCGCATTTAACGATTAACGAACCGAGTTGCATGCAAGATAATTTCAAGAAATTACGAAAATAGCTTTAAAAGGTTACAACTATCCCGAAGTTTATAAAAACATAAATTTCGAAATTTTTAAACGATTTCTAAATCGCAACTGATACCCGCTTTTTAACAATTAACGAGATAACGCGCGGGTGAAATTAATCCCAAAAATTCCCAAAATAATTTTAAAATTTCCAGAATAATATGAACTTAATAAAATATAAGTTTCATAATTTTTGAATATTTCTTTAATTACATATGGATTTTACCATTAAACACACTTAGAAAATCATTTAAAAATAAATAATTAATGAAATATTGATTTCTCAATTTTATAAAGTCCTAAAAATAATTATTGTAATTATAAAGTCATAAAAACAATTTTAGAGATAATCCAAGTATTTATGCAAATAAATTTATAATAAATTCACTTTTAAAAGTGAAAACGATTCAGCACTACTCAAACATTAATTACACGAACAACCCTATACCTCATAAATCACATATAAACAATAATAGAACAACACATATCAGTCAAGAGCAATACATATATTTATTTGATTAAATTTTTAATAATAACACCTTTAAATAATAAATATACGAGTCGTTATAGATACCATTCTACCAAGCATCCACAATTAAGATAGAAGTTGGATAGACATCAATTATGTTGAGACCCTATATGTCTACAGAATTTGACAACATAACAATTTAAGCGCAAGTTATTCATGATGATTACACAGGGCAAGTAAAACAGTTAGAATTACCCACTAATCATGCATACAATACATGAACCTATGCTAGCATGGTAAGTTCTAAATCTCAAGATTCACTGTCGCTTCACAAGAGATTAACAGGCTATCTTACATGTTCGCGACACATATAAGACGAATAAGCACAACCTATACTAGATATCATACAATCACCACATCCCAAGGTATTAAACAATTAACTAAAAAATTCCATAGTAAATCCGCTAGGATCCCATGATCATGATTAGCCCATAATAGAACTCATCATCACCATGGGTTCATATGAAAGCATTATAGATACACAACGATATAAAGATGAAAAATACTTAATAAATAATGAAGTACGTCACAAGAGTATTAATGTCTAAAGAAAACTAGCATCCACTGTTACAACGAATTTAAAGAATCACAAGATAAACGTATGCTTCCTCTTCTTCATTGTTGCGTGCTAAAAAGATCTTCTCAATCTTCTTGCCCTTGCTCTTGATTGATGAAAACGTCTTCCCATAAGGTTTATATAAGCGTTCAAGAGAACCAGCGCCAACAGAAGCCCAATTGTACTTAAATTAATAAAATCGAGATTCTGAAATTCTGCACGCACGCGGTCGCCTGCTGTCTCCACGCGGCCGCTTGCTGGCACGCGGTCGCCTGCTTCTAGCGCGCGGTCGCGTGCTACCCTTCTGGAAAATACTTTATTTTGCTCCTGTTTTGCTGATTTCTTCATCACCCCTAGACTGATTCCAAGTATTTTCTTAAGTTTTATTTGATGAAAACCACATATCTAAGCAAGTTATACCCTAAAATGCAAAAACACTAGAAAACGCGTCAAATACACAAAATATTTAAGTTCAAGACACCAATTCAAGCCGTTATGAGACTCTTTAATTGGTATAAAATGCCACTTATCACTACTCACCAGAATTTTATTACCTTGCCTTAGCCATATTGCCCCAATGGTATGTGACCTGCGCTGCTGCTCTGCTTTCATAAACGCCCCATATGGCTTTTCAATCTGATCTAATGGTGTTTCAAAAATTCGATTACAAAATTTTTCTCCATGACCTATCATTGCACAGATATAGCAGAAAGTGGGGACACCTTCGTACTTAAAATTCACCCAGCATCATACTTCATTACTTCTCCTTAGTTTCATCGTTCTTCGTAAAGGTTTACTGAGATCAATATCAACCTGTACTCGAAAGTAATCTCTCCAGACACCCACAAAGTTATTACTGTCCGATTCAATATATTTACCAATATAATTGCCCACATCAATGACCACTCTTTGTGACATAAACCCTACCTGTATACCATGTAATTGAACCCAAAGATCCAATGTATTGATGTTAACTGTTCTGGGATCATCTCCCTCCCTCAGCCGCACAAACACCAATTGAAACCGTTCAAATGTCCATGAGCTACCCTCGATCACCCGTGCAATGTCAACTTCATGGTAAAACAGGAAGATATAACGATTCATATCCAATTCTTTCACATACATCCCTTTCCCTGGTCGCCAGAGAGATACCATGTAATTGAACCCAAAGATCCAATGTATTGATGTTAACTGTTCTGGGATCATCTCCCTCCCTCAGCCGCACAAACACCAATTGAAACCGTTCAAATGTCCATGAGCTACCCTCGATCACCCGTGCAATGTCAACTTCATGGTAAAACAGGAAGATATAACAATTCATATCCAATTCTTTCACATACATCCCTTTCCCTGGTCGCCAGAGAGATGCCATTTTATGTTGCATGGCCTGAAAATCTACCGACGATTCCGTTAAGAATCTCCCCACCAGGCACCACCGTGTGTCAATTTCATATATCTCTTCCTGATTTTCCTTGTATATTAGCCCTCCATCCTCTTCATCCTCCAACCTGATCATCGCGAAACCTTACTCTAAATCATGAACTGCATCTCGATCATTAGCCATAGTTATTGATTCACAAGAACAGAGATAACACACTAAACGTGATAAAGAAACGAACTCACAATAAACTTTTTAACTCATGTCAATAGACAAGACTTGAGAGAATTTTCTCACTTGATGTAGTTGGTGACATAAAAAAATACCAAAATGAAACACACTTAGATATAAATATTACAGGCGTTTTGCTTCATTTTGTAAAAGGGGAAAATTACAGATTATCTTTTAAAAAATTTAGACTACATAATTTTATAAAACATAAAAAATAGGAAGAAATATAATAATACTCATAAAAAAATATTTTAATTCAAAATTGAAAAACAAACTATTTAAATAAATTTAAAAGTATTGTGACAAAAAAATGTAAAGTATTTTTTTACAAAGTCATTACTAGAACCAAAAAATTATGAAATATTGTCACAAACACGACAAGATGCAAACTCTAACTGATTGTCCTTTAAAAAATTTAGAGTACATCAATTCAATAAAAAATAAAAATAAGGAAGAAATATAATATTAATAATAATATTATTATTAATAATAAAATTATTACAATTTAAAGTTAAAATACAAATCTAATAAAATATTTATATATTATATGTATTTCGTCTATTCTAATATTCGATTATAATACTTAGTAATATGTATACCAAACACAATACATAATTAATTAATAAATTAAACTATAATTAAATATTCTTAAATGCTATAAAATTATATTAAAAATATTTTACATATAATACAAGTAACAACTATCTTAATAAAAATAAATCTAAGTAAGAATTAACAAGGTATTAATTAATCGGTTTAAATTAGATCATTTTTTTAAAAAATGGAATGTATAAGTTTGTCTTTTAAAAAATTTATAGCACATGAATCTTATAAAATAAAAAAGAATTACGGTTTGTCTTTTAAAAAATTTATAGCACACGAATCCTATAAAACATAAAAATTATGAAAAAAAATATATAATAATAATAATAAATTATTACAATTCAAAATTGAAATAACAATCTAATAAAATATATTTAAAAGTATTATGACAATTAAGTGTAAAGTATTTTTTCAAAATCATTACTAGAACTTACAAATTATAAAATATTATTACAAGATTAAGAAAAAATATATATAAATAAATAAATAATTACGTAAACATATTATATGATATGATTAAAATATTCTATTTACAAATTTATAATGTGAAAAAAAATCAAACAATTAAAGAAATAAAATAAATTATAACATATATGTTATATTTAGGTTATCAATATTAAATATAAGAATATAATAATAACTAAATATATACGTATAAAAAATATATTTTTTTTGAAAAATATAAAATTTATTTAGAAAATAAAATTATTTTATTAAAAATTAATTAAATAAAGAATAAATATTTCAAAAAACAAATTATATAAAAAAATAATAATCATGTCGTGCTGATGCACGGTACAAAGCTAGTATAATTGTCAGTGATTGAGTTAGAGTTGTTCCTACTCCCAACGTTGTTAGGGTTTAAGGTCGACGAAAGCTTCGTTCTATCTCCGCCGACGTTGCCGGTAGAATTACAAAGTGATTAGAGAGCTTAGGTGGCGATGGGCAAACCCGATAAAATACCCGACCCGAACCCGGCACTAGCAGACGAGAGTGTGAAGAAGAAACGAAAGAGAAAGAGAAGCAAGAGTGATAGTGAAAAATTAGAGGCAGCTATGGAAGAACAACAAGTTGAGGTTAATGAAATTGTCGAAAGCGATAGTGATGTAATTATCGAAGAATTGGAGAAAAGGGTGGAGGATGAATATGAAGATGCGGTTAATAAAGAAGAAGGGGAAAAAGAATTGGAGAAAATGGTTGAGGAAGAGGAGGAGGTGAAAAAGAAGAAGGTGAAAGCTGGGAGTGGGATTATGAGTAGTGTTAGTTTCGAGTCGATGAGTTTGTCAGAACCGACTATGAAAGCTATTAAAGATATGGGCTTTCACTATACTACTGAGGTATTCAAGAACATTGCCATTTTCCTTTCTTTAGTAATTTTTGTTTGGTAATTTACTTTCGGTATATTATTGTTTGTGAAAGTGATGAATTTGATGGTAAATATTTGACCCTTTTGCTGCTTAGTCGTTATATGTAATCAGTAAGTTAGCTATAGTGCTGAGTTTTATGTGAGATTATCCAATTCAAATGTATTGGATCATGTCAAGCTTGGACTGATTTTGGAGATTACTTTTTATACACTATGTTACTAAGGTTTTGTGATACCTCTTTATTGATTACTAGTAATGATTAGGGGTTTCCTAAAATTAACTGATATTCTTTAAGAGCGGAGGATGATCTATTTTCTGATTGGCCTAGATTGTCGTTGCTACTGGAAACCAGTATCCTGGGAATGGAACTAGAAAGTTTAGCTATTCCGATAGAGAGAACTGTTTGGTAATAATATTTATTTGTACATAACATTTGTGCCTTTTGAGTATTTATACTGTTCTTCATCCAGCAAGTAGTAGTGTAGTGCTTCTGTTTGAATTGTACGTACAAAGTTCACATAGTGTTTACTTTCTTGTGTATTGACCTAAATTTCTCAAGTAAAACTATATGCAATTGCAGATTCAAGCTAGATCTATGCCACTTCTTATTGAAGGCAGAGATGTTCTTGGTGCTGCGAGGACAGGTTCTGGGAAGACACTTGCCTTTCTAGTACCAGCAGTTGAGTTGCTTTATCAACTTCATTTTGCTCCTCGGAATGGAACGGGTGTTATTGTCATTTGTCCAACTAGGGAACTTGCCATTCAGGTATCGTCCTCCATTCTCATCAAAGTAACTTTTAAATTGTTGTTAGCAACACTTTTAAATTGGAGATCCTTGTAAAATGATGCTCTATATGAAATCTCATCTGAGTTAAATCCAAACCCTGCAAGATTATTTCTAATGTTTATTACTGAATTTTTTATTGTTTCATTAATATTTTTGTTAAATATTATTTGATTATCAAATGATTTTCTTCTTTACTGAATTTATCAGTTACGGTTTATAAAATTTGTTAGAGCATTACCAGACACTTTTGTGTTTCTCTCACCGAGTGTTCAATGAGTGAGTTTTTAAATTTTAAGGTTCAAGTTAGAGGACATGTACCAAAGTCTGGACAGCAGAAAGCCTACTGTACATTATAGTTAATCCAAATTTTCCGTTCCTTATAGCTTATGACTTGTACCATGAATTTGGAATTTCATTCACTTGATGTTTAGTTTATTTGCTGGCTTTGACTATGTATATCTTAATTTTGACTGACATTTTAGCAAATTCATCTAATTAATGTAATATTTGAAATTTGCAGACACATGCAGTGGCAAAGGAGCTTCTGAAGTATCATTCACAGACTCATGGGCTGGTCATTGGTGGTTCAGCAAGGAAGACCGAGGCAGAGCGACTAGCTAAAGGAGTTAATTTATTGGTAGCAACCCCTGGCCGACTTCTTGATCATCTTCAAAACACCAAGGGGTTTATATACAATCGTCTGAAGGTATCTTTGGAAATCATCTTCACCACCCTAGAATTTCATTTTTGCAAGCCTTGATGAATTATAAGTCTCTCTTGTTCTGCTACCAAGATCACCAACACCAACTACACTCATCTCAACTCATTGTAATTAGGATAACATGGCAGAAACCTTTTAAAAAAAAATATGAAGGGATTTCTAGTTGTTAGTTTCTCCTGAATAATCTGTTAGCTTTAAGAACAACTAGGAGGAAGAAAAGAATATATAGATGCTTAGATTGAGTCATTCTAAATTGGAAGAGTAGTAAGTGGTCTATGTCAGAAACACGGTGCAAGACATTAGTGCACTTATTCGATTTTTTATTTGTTCTGGGTGTGGATATTGTATTAATCGAACTGTTGCACTATATGGTCATCATGCTTTAGAAGAAATGAATATTGAAATGGTAGATTGAACTAAACGAAATAGTAATTACTAAATAGAGATTCATGTTCGCAGTTACTTTCTCAGGCTTAATGATATTTTATCATGTTAGCTGGTAAAGTACTTGCACTATTGCTTACGAAAGATTCCTGTCTGAAGTCTGAACTCTGAAAGTCATTGAATATAAAAACTCTGTAATATAGTACTGAAGATGATAATTTTTATAACTTTGATCTTGGAAGCTTCGAGATCTTGGAAGCTTTTTCAATTCTCGATTTATGAGTTAATACCCTTTTCTAGTCCCTCTAAATCGGGACTTGAGAGTTTGATCAGAACTTTAGTTTTGACACTCGATATAGGCAAATGGATACAAGTGTTCGTAGCATAGTGACTTCCCCGGTTTGTATGAATGCTGGGCCTCGTAGCTAAGGAAACCTATGATGCTCAGACTCTTTTAGAAGGATCGGACACGGACACGAATCAGAGTGTCCGATTCTTTGAACTTCAAAATTAAAGACCTGGGGACACGTTTTATAAGGATCCGACACTTGGATTTGGACACGGAAATTAGTATATTTGATATGTTATGATAATTTTTATACACAAGTACTTATCATTTTATATAAAATAATATATAAACTTTTGAAAAACAAGGGTAAAATAATTTTTATTATAGATATATATCTATAATAGGTACAATGTCAAAAGTTAAAGGGTTAATATAATAAAATGTTAGAGATAGGCTATCAAATGTCTGAGATGAAGTGTCCGTTTTCCAAGTGTCATTTGGATCCGGATCCAAGTGTCGGTGTCATATCTTCTGGACACGGGTACGTCAGAGTTTTCTAAAGAGTCCGAGCATCATAGAAGGAAACTGTAATCCGGTTCTCCGCAGTATTTATATTCATGGTCGCCTCTTCAAAGTTTTAGATGCAGCAACTGCATTTTTTTGTTTAAAATTTAAAGCAAGTCTCCTTCAACATCGCTATTGTATTTTTTATAGCTGTACATATATAACATATTGGCTATTTTTATCAGTTATTTTGGATGTTGCAGTGTTTGACGATTGATGAAGCTGACAGGATTTTGGAAGCGAATTTTGAAGAAGAAATGAAGCAAATAATTAAAATTTTACCCAAGGTCTTATTTTCTTGTAGCCTTGTAATTTATACAAAAAGATGATTTTATCGTGAAATTCATGTTACAATTATTTTGATAATCTACCGACAGAATATTTACTGCCTTATCGCACTTCAGTAAACTTGTCGTAGTATCTTAAGCAAGTTCTTAATGAATGCCACTTGTCCTATAGTCTTTAAGCTTTATCTATTACTTGGCACACAGGAGAGGCAAGCAGCTCTTTTCTCTGCAACCCAAACTAAGAAGGTATTGAAGCTTTTTCTTTCCTATTTTGCACTTTTTTTGGTTGTTGATATTATATATATATATATATATATATATAGTAGTGGGAGGAGACAATCAAACTCTTGACCTCTTCTAGCACTAGGAGTGCCTTTGCCACCACTCGGGCACTACACAGTCCTTAATTATTGTATCATATTGCAGTTTGTCGCTTTCATTGTAATGTATGTTGGATCCAGATTTCACATAATGTATTCCCTTCAAAATCAGAGTCACACACACACAAACCAAATTTTGTTGCCATGGACTTTTATAGTTTTGTCATGCGGCCATGCCTTCTTTTTGTCTTTTCCAGGTTGCAGATCTTGCACGTGTATCCTTGAAAGATCCTGTCTACGTTGGTGTAGACGATGAAAGGAAGAGGGTAAAAAGACCACCTTATCTAACACATGATTATTGAATAAATTGGCGTTTGCTCATAAATGACAAGTATTGATCTGTAGGTCACTAACGAAGGACTGGAGCAAGGCTATTGTGTGGTGCCATGTGCCAAAAGATTTATCGTACTCTATTCCTTTCTAAAGCGACATCAGTCACAGAAAGTGATGGTTTTCTTCTCTTCAGTTAACTCTGTCAAATTTCATTCGGAACTGCTGAAGTACATTCACGTGGATTGCTTTGATATTCATGGACAACAAAAGCAGCAGAAACGAACCACTACTTTCTTTGACTTCTGTAAAGCAGAGAAAGGAATATTGTTGTGTACTGATGTTGCTGCTCGCGGTCTTGATATTCCTGCTGTGGTATGTGATCCTTTATATCTTTGCTCAAGGAATTCGAATTGGACAGGTTGTACTTATGTTTTAAGGAGCAATAGTAAGTTCCTCACTATTTTACTATGTGTGTGGAAGTGTGGAACGAGTCTCTTCTCTTGTGAAAATGGAGAGCAATATTTGTTGAGTTATTGCTTGAAGTGCTGTATATTATGGTTCTCTGTTATCATACTTAGATGAGGATGTACCTTTGTAGTGTTTCTCTTACTGATTATAGAAACAGTATTACTGAATGCTAATATATATATATATATTGCATTGATTGTAGGACTGGATTATTCAGTACGATCCGCCAGATGATCCTAAGGTGTGTTGATCAACTTTTTTCTAAATTGTTATTGTTATTCCGTATTTGTTGTCACAAATGAGATTCTCAGTATTATCACTGTCTTGTTGAACTTCTAATATTGACCTTGTTAAAAATGCTTTTGATACCTAATTCAGGAATATGTGCATAGAGTTGGTCGAACAGCTCGTGGTGAAGGTTCAAAGGGAAATGCCCTGCTTTTCCTGACGCCAGAAGAGTTGCAGTTTCTCAGCCATCTTAAGGTCTTGCATATATTTTTGGGTTAGCAATACATCATTAATAGAAGACATATAATAACGATCCAACACTAGTAGAGACAAATGTTACCACTTCCAGTCATAGAGTTTTGCTTTTTCATTGACATTTTTGGAAGTCTAATATTATCAGGATTTAGATGGGGCACATGATAATTACTTCTGCCAAGTACTGTAATAATAGTTGGGCAATAAGTAAGATCTTTCAAGCTATTAAAAATCGTCCAGAAGTTCTGTTTCTCGGTTTGTTTTGAGTACAAATTTGATGTTGGTCATCATTTAGAAGCTGACAGTGGTTTTAATATAAGAGGTTTATTGCACAGTGATGAATTAAATTAATCCATTGTAGAACTATGTTAAATTTCTGTACAAAGTGTTTCGTTTTTAGGCTTGAAGCTGTTAATTAAACTGCTGGGATAACATGTCTAAATATCTATCTTATTTGAAAGTCACCTTGATATTTTCAGGCAGCCAAGGTGCCTGTAAAGGAGTACGAATTTCCTGAAAAAAAGCTGGCTAATGTGCAATCTCATCTGGTAACTTACATGCGTATATACTCATACTTTTCTTGTTACTGTGTACATCTGGGTGCCATATATAATGAACTTTTTTAAAAGTGCAGGAAAAGTTGGTGTCTAACAATTATTATCTGAACAAGTCTGCTAAGGAAGCATATAGATCGTATGTATTGGCATACAATTCACATTCTAGCAAGGACATCTTTAATGTTCACCGCCTTGATCTGCAGGTGACTTTTACTACTTGCTGATCAATCTCATTTTCAGCAGTTTATCTATTTGTTGTTGGGGATGTGAAAATATGATTAGGGAGTCTCCAAAATTCTTTTGCAGAATTGTGTTAGTACTCATTGCTATGTGCAGTTTTACCAATTTGGTCTGGTACTACTGGAATTATATAAGATATACGAATATTAACTGCACAGAGCCATTAGTGCAGTTCATTCGCCCATCGAATTTTTAAACTAGGGATACTGTTAAACTATTTGTGCCAGTCAGGATGCAAGTTTGATGCAATACGTAACTTGAATGCATCACGATTAGTCGAATAATCTGTCGGTCTTTATTGTGATATATGTCAAACTTTTACGTCTATTGTTTTACGGTTTATTTTAGTATCATTTGTATTGCATAAATTGTGAATGATGATATTTGAATACTTCAGAAGCTCATGACCAATTAATTTATCCTTTGCAGGGGGTGGCAGCTTCATTTTGCTTTGATAATCCTCCAAAAGTTAGTATTAACATAGATAGCAGTGCGTCTAAATTCAGGAATACAAAACGAAAAGAGGGACGAAGTCGAAATGGATTTAGCAGTAGCAATCCCTATGGGAACAGAGGTTCAGGCCATTGATGACCATCTCGTAAGGTAATATGTGATGACTAGTTCAGGAAGATGGACAGTATCAAAGATGACACCAGAGGCCTGGAAAATATCAAAAAACAGCCAACTCTGCTGTGTGCCAATTTTGTGTTGAGTTTTCTTTTTATAAAATTTTATGTGATTTAATTATAATTATATATTTATGATGTAAAATGTATATGTTAAACAGCAACTCCCAGCACGAAAAACGACAACGTTTTTTTAATGGTGTTCTATGGATTGGGCTTCTGTTGTGCAATATTGGCTGACCGGTTTCTTAACTTTTTTTGCTGTTTAAAATCAGTACATAACATTTGACAAAAAATAATATTAGTACATAACAATGCCTATTGCACACCTTTGTTTACATAAATATGTAGTAGTACTATAAGAGTGAAACGTACAAACCCCAAATTAGAGTAGAACCCTTAATGTCTTTCTTTTGGTTGGAGCAATGTCCATATTTTCCTTATGTTAAAGCACAGGCTTAATACACATGAAATGACAGGCTTTATAGTTTCAAGTACAACCGAGTAAAAAAAATTCTTTAGTTTATATCATAACTTTACGTGATGTCATTCTTTAATCTTTCGCTGCACAGTGCACGTTGTTATTCAAATCTATACTTTTCTATAGTCCCGACAAAAAAAATATATGAATTTTAGCAAACTATTAATCAGTTCTTCCCAGTGTTGCAGAAATCGGTAATCAGGGAAGATCGGTCACATGATCTTAGAAGGATTAATCGGGGATTAATCGGAAGGATAGGGGATTAATCGGAATAATTAATCGGAGTATAAAAATTATTTATACACATAAAATCAGTCATATTACTAAATATAGTGGACATGTCTCTAAATTGGTACCCCATGTCTCTGAATCAGTCATATTACTCATGACCCTTTAATAATTATTAAACAACCAACAAAGCAAAAGCTAGTGCCTAGTAGACTAATGAGACTGCATGTTTCATCTCATTTTTAATGCTCCATTACATCTGCTTTTCAACTAAACTCTCGAACCTCGTGTTGGTTTCATCCGCCTTCGTCCACAATATCAACCTTTCTCCTTCCAACCATTGCGGCCAATTCATCATTCGAGCTCATCTTCTGAAATCAGTAACATTAGTCTTCGTTAGAAACATCAAAGCATCAGCAGTATATTATTTGACCCGATTTTTGCGACCTTGACCCGATTTCAACCGTTCTCATCCCTCACTTCTCCTATCTCGCCGTTCAACTTCTACCCGTTTTCCATTGCCTTCTTCATATCTTCATCTCCTTCTTTAATATAGCGTCATCTCATTCTTCAAACACACGTAACAGTGAGATTTGAAACTCGATTTTAACTTTTGATTCGCTGAGTTTTTCCGATTTTCACCCGGTTTTTGACCCGATGTCGCAAAACCGTTTTTTGCCCCGATTCATGCTAACTAGATCGGCAGCAGTGATTTGACCGATATATCGGCCGATTTATCGGCGGAACGGCCGATTTCTGGAACAATGGTTCTTCCCCTTTTCTTCTCCCTTTGTTCCCCTAAATTCTGTGGTGTCATAACTTAATTAAATATTTACTAATTCTATCATTAATATACATACATATTTATGCAACTCTTCTAAGTGTGTATTTAGGGGCTTTTTTTTTCTTTTCTTTTTTTAAAAAAAAATAATTTTTAAAATATAAGTAATTCATCATGAATGATGCTCATTTGGGCCCTAGATGGGGGGATGATTTTATTCATATATCGAGGTCAAACATCTCTGCAATACATGGACGGAAAAGAATTACTGCCTCCATGCTCCATAGTCCATCCTGTTTCTTGTTCATTTTTTCCATCATTTACCCACAATATTTTCCATACTGTATTTATATTTATAGTAGGCTCATCAGCTACAATCCTCTTTTACCCCTGCTATTTAGTTACTGACTAAAAAAGTGGTTTCAAATAAGGACAATCTTGAATAGTAAATAGTATTTTAGAAAATTATTGTACTAATTAATTTGATCAAATAAATATAGGTTTGGTGGGACATTACTTTGATGGAAGGTACAAACAATGTCGCATGTACATTTTGCTACCTGTGTACATGTAGTATATCGAACAAGATTTTTCTCCAACAAAAACTCAAGATAAAGGCTAGGAACACTAACGCACACAGTGCAAACTCGCATTTCAGCGTTCCTAATGGCTAGTAACATTCGTACATGGAACTCATCAACACATGGAAGCCACCATCCCGTCTGAAGAACATTTCACTTTACTTCTGTAAAATTTGATAATACATATAATACACATACAAAAAAGTCTAAATTCTAATCTCCTCGGCTCCGGGATCCATACACATACGTTCTATAAGCTGCTGCATGGAAGGGTGTGAAGATGTCCCTTGAGACGGGCAATCAACTGAAATTCCTTGCTCCACGATCATAAATAGGATTTGTATAAGCGAAGTGAGGATAACTGATGTTGTTGTTCCTCTGATGTTCCACTGCACTGAAAATATGATCATCCACATAAGGCCTGCCGGAATGAGGTGACCTCAAAGAATGATCATCCATATAAGGCCTGCCAGAATGAGGTGACCTCAAAGAATGATCATACACATAAGGCCTGGAATGAGGCAGCCTCGTCGAATGAGTCCTCCTTTCAAAAGGATAGCTTAAATGAGCTCTTTGACGTTCAAATTCTGATCGAGAATGGTAATAATCCCCGGAACTAGTAGTGTACGACTGGGAACTAGTACTGGATGACTGATATGGGGGAACCCTGACTTCATTTTTGTGAGTTATATCATGGTGCCTCCTGTCAGACTCACATCTCCTTGACTGAGTTATCTGATTTGATTTATGTCGTCTAACAGTTGAGTTTTTACGGTGATCATTTGCCCCGACATTTTTCACTTGAGTGTATTTATGTTGGCGAATACCCCTTGCTTTATCAGCTTCAATACTTCGACTTTGAGATAGTTGATGGCTAAATGGCTTCAGACGACTTCCGCCTAATAATAATTTTGTTTTAATAAAACTCTGGCAGTTTAGTTATCCACAAAAAATTTACAAACAATGGTGGAAGCATTACCTTCTCCCGGCCCCGGTTCCTTTTTACCAGCTGTTGTAAAAGATTTCTTCATTTTCTTCCTAGCTCTCACCTCCCTTGCTGCAGCTCCCCGTTTGTGTTTTTCGGCAAGTACTACCAATCTTTCTGATTCATTCTTCCAGCACTACAAGATTGAAACCAACTAAAAACTCAGAAAGTTTACAATTTGTTTCAGAAATAATGATAAAGAAGTTGCTATATTTTTACCTGTCGGTATGTCCTCATTCTGTAGAGATTTCGACCTTTCACAAGCAACGGAAAAAGAGGAGCCAGTTTCTTAATCCCTTTACTCCAAAACACTTCAATCTTGAAAATCACAATATTTCAAAAAATATTTGGTTAGGAAGCAGAAAACAATAAATTTGGAAGATGAAAACACTGGTTTCATAGGGGTGGCAATTTCGGTTTGGGTCGGGTTTGGGTCGTATCCGATATTGCGCCCCTAGGTTTCAGGAGGCATAACTTACACTTAACAATTGCTGCATTCAAGCAGAATAACGACTACCAATTATACATACATATGTCCAATTAGACATTCTTAATGACTCGTTCCAGCCAAAAAATATACCACATAAAAAGCCTCACCGTGAATGTATGTTGCTGCTTGGCTGCACCATAACTTTCCTTGGTAATCCTGCCTGCAATAGTTCTTTTACCCAGAATATTTCCACTCCGTTTCCTTTTGTCAAACCTGTAAGGTATGCTAAGCTTCATTTCAAAGAATTTTATCTGATAGATTGCAAAGCAGAAGATGTATATAACATTAAATTATTGGCAGGAAGTGTTACTTCTGGTATACTTTCTGTGTAAACAAAACAATGTCACCTTTACAGACATCACCTATACAAAGGAACAAACTGCTTATATTTAGTCAAAAAGTGGATATATAAAGATACAAGTAAACGAGGTAAATAACTCAGTATCTACCGGTGCAGTTGATGTTAAACGATGATCTGGGATATAGAGCTTCACCATTTCCATCTTTAAGCCTGAAGTTAAACAAGATTAAGCAGTACGAAACTCAGTCACTCAAACCTCTTATAAATAGTTACGCGTACACAGTCGACTTCCAGATATTAAAATGTCAGATGATAGTATTCCACCGGACATTGTCATCTAGATCCTATATAGTTGATAGTGCAACTTCGAAAACAAATGCAAGCTGCACTAACTGGCAAATTACCTGCCAGGTAGTCCAAACTTCTCTCAACTAAATATTACTTCACCTAATTTAAATGAAAACCCGATAATTTGTTTATCATTCTATTTTTAGGCACTGAAAAAAGATATATAGTTCTCAGACAATCAATTAACTTAAATTGATCACATATTCAGCAAGACAAATTTAACTTGAACACAGAAAACAATACGTACAATAACTCAGATGATAAACTTACATGCCCAATCAATTCACAAACATAAATTAGTATAACAATAATACATGTAAACATGTATAAATGTATAAATTTCGGTGGGACCAGTGGTCCGCCAAGGCGAACAGGACCCGTCTTAGGTCTGCTTTTGGCTGCAACTTGTCTGCATAAACCAGTTTGAAGATACATTATGCAGTATTAATATACATTACTTGAATTTTAAGACTGGAACTCATATCTATATTCACTTTCAACTACTACTTTATTGAGGAGAGATGAAGCACTTTATCTTAGAGGATAGTGTAGGATGAAACTATAATCGGAACAACATTAGTACAATAAGATCCTACTAAGTGACTTATTACTTCAGCACATATCAAACCTTCATAAAAATTGGAGATATGAAATTTTGAAATCCAATATTATCAAAACCGTGACAAAACATTCCATACATATGCAACTGTATAGTCCAACTTAACTCCTAAACACGACATATGATCAGAACAAAAAACACTGCCACAGAAACCATAGTAAACTTGCATGAAAAATCTCACCTCCAATACTCTTTGATTCTATTTATGCACTCAGCTTTAGTGCCTGACAATCTCAATTTCAGTTTCCGCAAATAAGTTTTGCATTCAGTTAGATTTAGCTCTTGTAATTGACTCCCTTCTGTAAAACACAAAAAACATCCTCAAGTTAACTAACCAGCCATGTATTCAAGTGTGCATTCGAGAGCCTACCGTAGTAAGAATCAATTAACTAAAAGGTTTGATAGGTTTTAATTTTTTTTAAATAAAGTACAAGAATCACCTAGAAATAGAATAGTCTAATTGGCAGCTTTCTGGTTAACAATTCCAGTTAACATTGTAATCTACACATTGTAAAAAGGAACCAAACAACGGTTACAGATAGTTAAATCCGATAAAATTCTAAAATGTATCAACAACTTGTAGTCGCTTAAAATTAGTTAAACAGCTGTATTATAGTCTTCCAATCAAATGCCCCTGCATAATTATTATATTTTCAACCGTTCATAGTTGATAAACAACATTCATTTTAAAATGAAACCGCAGAAAATCATAGAACTGAATAAAAGAACCGAAACAAAAAGACGTAAACCTGTGAGCAGGCGAATAACTTTGTTGCAAATAGCCTCTTCCTTGTCTACATCATCAACATCATCACCGGCATTACAATCATCATCAGAATCCGAAACATCTTGCTCGTCACTATCATCACGGTTATTATCACTAGTTAAGTGATTGAAATAAGTTAGCAATTGAGGGGTTTATAACTCAAAATCATAAGATAAGCAAATATAATTGATCAAACTCGAAAATATTGCACAACTAATACGAAACAATAATTACCAGGAAGTAGAGGCGTTAATGTCTTCATAACACTCATCATAATCATCATCGTCGTCGTGGTATTTAGATTCTGATTCATCTTCGTCGGATGAAATTGAAATGAAAGCGCGCTTTTTGCCTTTTGTATCACACATTTTTTCGCCTATAATAAAAAACCCTCGTTTACGCATTTAAACGCACTTTGCATCCCAAAAATTATTAACAAATAAGTTCCTTTTTCTTTCCAGAAATATAAATATTTTCATCGATAAAAATCAAGAATACAATCGGAGGGATAGAATTTCCTTCATTTATCAAAGTATATCATCCGAAAAAGTATATCATCTAACCGAAAAATAAGCCAGTGCTCCCAGAAATTTGGACAATATCTTTTCAATATCCGATCAGATAACCACGGCGAGTAAAATCCAGTGAAAAAAAACTCAAAAGGGAAGAAATAGTACTCACTAAACATATATTATACAAAATTAAGTATAAACTAGATTTTGATAGTTGGCATATCTTCAACATTATCTTGTGAGAACTTTGTTCATATTGAGTTTTAAATTTGACATGAGAACCCCCGTTAAATCTCTTACCATCCTGAAAAAAAAATAAAGAGATAAAGAAAAATATTAAAAAATGATTATTAAAATTATAAAACAAATACAAATATATAATACTCCCTCCGTCCCGCTGGATAGTTTACGTACACTGTTTGCACCTATTTCGAGGTTTCAATAAAGTATAGTTTCATAATATTTTTTCTTAATTTTTTTTTTGAATAAAAGTTTAAACATAAAAAAAAATTTCAGAATTTTTTTAAAAAAAATAATATTATGGAAGTATACTTTAAACAAGTATTGAAAAACGTGCCGAAAAATAACGTAAACAATTCGGTGGGACGGAGGGAGTACATAATAATAACATAAAATCTAACCAAAATATTAGTTAGATACAAGCAAACCCAATAAATTGGCATAAAACAAGTTCAATAACCGGCACAAAACAGCCCAATAAATTGGCACAAAACAAGTCCAATAATTGCCACAAAAACAAGCCCAATAAATTGACACAACAAACCCAATAAATTGGCACAAGATTTCCTCTGAAAGGCAAAATTTTGCACTCAAATAGGCCACCCATAAAAACGTTCAATCAAGACACTCTTAAAATATCTAACAATTAATTAAATATATTCTAAATTTGTAACTCCCTATTTAAGTAAATACCAAAAATACTCCAACAATTATGATATCAGCAATTAAATTGAATTAGCAAAATCCGTCACATTAATACACCCCAAATACACATCATCTTCTCCAACTATCCACCACCGACAATCATGGCTACTTTCGTTGATATCACCGTCCAACCTCTTACTGATCAAATTCCAGCAAGTTCGAAACACAAATTTTCTCCGGAGCTGTACTCACCATTGCCTGATCTATCAATCTACCCAACCCGTTTTTTCAAATTTAACCCGAAATACTTCCCATTTAAAATGTCAAAATACACTCAAATATTAAACATCTGCGACCTCTATTAACAAATGAGTTCAGATATTATATTTTTTTAAAATATTTTATATTTCTTATATTTTAAAAATTATATTTAACTACAATTCAAATCGCAGTGTTTTCTCTTTAGGAAAAAATGTAAATCCATCAAACTTTTTTGTATAACTTAGAAAAATTGTGGTGTCGCTTTTTCAAATTTAAGTGAATGAAAAAATAGTTTAAAATTAAGAGTATTTTTACGTGAGCTTTTAAGTTTAAAAATAAAAAATGATGCTAAAATTTGAGTTCTAGTAGATTTTTAGTTATTTTTAAAAACTCCAATTTAATATTAGAATAATGCCAGTTTTGGTGTAAAATCAACTTCAACCCAATATTATAATAGTGTCAAAATTACTCCAGATAAACGTGACACTAAATTTGATGTTAAAAGTATATTTGATGTAGAGTAAAGTTCTATGAAGTCCACCTTTTAATTGGACTCCTCGGAGTCCATCTATGTTCTGCAAATAAAATATTTTTTAAAACGTGTTATCTTGCAAAACATGGTTTGCAAATATCATTACTTCAGTAAAATCATTCAAATCTCATATATTTACAAGTACAATATATGTTCTAAAATATGAATATTTATATTGTGCAAACTAAGTATGTTTTGTAGAATAATATATTTTACAACGTTCTACTTGTAAAATCTATGCAATATGAAAAATTTTCAATAAAATTGTGTATTTTAGAATATTATTCGAAAAATAATACGTTCTGCAACAATTAAAGCTATATTTTACTTGCAGAACATATATGGATTTCAACAACTCCAATGAAATAGGAGAATTTATAGAACATAACCCATTTGATGTAACTTTTACGTCAAATTTGATGTAATTCATAATTCATACTATGTCACTATTTTTATTAACAAAAATAAATTAATTCCCATCATATCTCATTTCTATTATATCCAAACAAACTAAATGCTTTTGAAAAACTAAGAATATAAAAAAAAAGAATATCATATTCTTATTTAGACATTTAGTGTAAGTTATACCGTAAATGAATTGTAGTTGATTTTATAAATAATGTAATTTTGATACTAAAATAGTGTCGAAGTTATTCTATTTTAGTGATATGGGTTGAAGATGGTCTTAGAGAAGTAAAAAAACAAATCCACATACAATGCCACACCATCATCTATTCCTTAAATACAATATATCTATCCATCCCGTCTCATTCCTTACCTATATTATCTATGATGTTAAACAAATATTATTTTTTAAATTATAGTTAACAAGTATCGGTAAAATCATTGGAGCAAAATAATTTTTTGATTATCTATATTTTAGGTAACAATATTTTATTGTATTTCAGAGAATCAAAATAGAGATTTCCCTGAGAGATGCTCTTAAAGTAAATTCAATACAATGCTATCTTTGATACCATTTCCATAATTTAAAGCCAAATGTCAAAAAATTAATTTTAAAGCGGTTCTATATTTGGATGCAAATATTTACTCTTGAGTCTAAATTTGAAATTAAAGATACATTTACATATCTAATCATATCATCAAACTATAACAAATGAAATGTACGTTAATTTGCTTTATATTAAATTTAGAGTATAGTGACAAAATTTAGTTAAATTTGAAAATATTTGATAGTATTGGAGTTGAAATTTTATTTTGGCGTCAAAAAACATTTTTTGATACTTCCTCCGTCCTTTTCATTTTTTTACATTTCGGAAAGAGTATCCGGCACGCATATTAAGGTACATATAAAATATAGTTTCGTAACTAATTTTTAAATTTTTTCTTTTCTGAATAAAAATTGAATGTCTAAACTTTTATTCAGAAAATAAAAATTTTAAAAAATTAATTACAGAACTATACCTTATATACACATTAACATGAATGCCGAACTAGGCCTCCGAAATATAAAAAATGAGAAAAACAGAGATAGTATATCAAATTATAGCAATAATTATAACCATTTTGCATGTTGCCTTGAACTTACTCTTGCAAACGAAGGAAAACCAGAATCTAACAGTTGCACGTTTGTAACTGATCTAAAACCGACTACACCACACCCAAGTCAACTGGCAGCACTTCAGCACTAAACCACCTAAAGTACCAGAACAAATATTCACAGGACTTCAATATAATGCTGAATTTAAATTGTCTCGCTCCGACTACAACACCTGAGCACTCAACTAAACCTAAACTACCAGAACAAATATTTACAGGACTTCAATATAAATGCTTAACTTAAATTGCGTAGCACCAACAGTACACAACTAACATTTTCCAAAACAACATACTTAACATAATTACAAATAAAACGAATGAAACTTGGGAGCAGGTAATGAAAATGTGGGTATATGACAAAAGGGCAAGGGTGTCTCATATTCTACATGAGTTCGATTCGCGCAACTGACAATGATAACTCTGAGTTCGAGCAATGGTTCCCCTTCCCATTTCCACTTGAAAAATTCATTTTACAAGAAATAAAATTAATATATTTCTAACTATGACAATTTCTGGAAACCCCCTGCCTGCAACAGAAAAGCACGATAAACTGATGATGGCCGGGAAAATTGTAAACACCTCTTGTCCAGTTGTCCACATAGAGCTCATATGGCAATAATGAAGCAATGATCGAGGTTGACACTGTGTTATTGAGCTTTCGCAAGGGACCTACTAGACACTCCATGTAACAATTTCACAAATCCAAGAAAACTAAGCTTTCCGTCAGTGTGTCTGATCCAGTCGTGTAGGACAGCATGAACTGGGACAGATGGGCTGAGACCAAGTTCCTGAAAATTGGAGGATGTAAAATTTAACAACCCAGTCTCTGCAATCACAGAACATTAATTTTCCAATATAGTTTTATTGCCTAACAGGAAGAAAGCAACTTACGGAAGCCAGTTCCTCAATCATAATGGCCCTGTTACCATCTTTTTCAAAAAGCTCATATGCACAACGAGCATGTTGCTCCCATCGATCAAGAGCCTCAAGCTGATAGACACTAGTAGCTGCTGCACAGAATTCCTCAAAATCCATTCTTCTATATTGCAGAGCATTAAGCTGACACAGAAAACATAATTTAGCTATTTGACAACCATATTATAATTAGGACGAAGTGTTTATCTCAGCCTCATAATTAATAATAGTTGAAGCACGTACTGATGCGAGAAAATCATGCACACGTGATTCCTTCATGGCATCTGTCGCATTTTTCATCAAAGCCTGAACAAATTCTTAAATATAAGATAATTATTCAAATTAAAGAAAACTCCACAAACATAATAGTTTGCAAGAAAATAACCTGTTTGATGTTATCCAAGCATATGGACCCATTTTTGTTTGGTTCCAACAACGCAAATTGCTCCTTCAAATAAAATAGCTCCTCTACAGTCAAAGTTTTGGATAAAGCCTGCAAAGAATTGCAGAATGTGTATATAGAACTTCAAAGTGTATAACAAACACATCACATCAAGAATTAGAAAGAATTTAGTTGGAAAAGAAATTATGGAACATGTTACAAAGACCATAGGACGCAGCCTTAATAAATCATCACGTAAAAAAACCTAGGTCAAAAAAAATTATAATTAAAATATTAAGTACATGTATAGCAAAAAATAAATATATTAAGTAGTCAGTGATCACTTTCATGTAAAATATTAAGTACACGTACAGCAAAAAAAAAAAAAAATTAAGTTCACAAGCTTTAATCCCCGCACCAAATCAAAACCTAGGTCAAAATTAACGCATAGTCTCTAGTTTGTACCAACATGTGTTTCTCCAGGAGATTAGTCACTTCTGGCAACTATATACCAGTAAATGATTTCTCAAAACTAATCAGTAATAGCCATCTATAATATGACACGGGGACTGAAACTACACAGTACACACAGAGTAAGAAGAAAGCTCTGTATAGATAGAAAACTCTAGAAGTGGTGATATACAGATGTAAGCCATAAATTCCAAAGAACTCATACACACCCTTAAAGCAGATTTCCGGAGAGGAGATGAACGCATATAAGCCTTTAGGAGTTTAAATATCGATATGTCCAGTGGCACTTTGATGTCATTATTGTTCCTAATCCATGAATGACCTGCACAGTACATTTTGTGTTGTTCATAAACATTGAGACAAAAGGGGAAGGGAATGGGAACAAAGAATCAAATTGTCAAAGTTAAGGCACTCACTGAGAGCTTGAGCAGCAGTGATCCTTTTCCTTGGATCTTTATTTAATAGACGTTTGACAAAGTCTTTTGCCTCGACAGATAGAGAAGGCCAAGGTGGTTCCTCAAATATTGGATCAGCTTTTAGAACTGCTCTAAAGATTCCAGATTCCGTCCGGGCCCAAAATGGGCGGCTACCACATAATAATATATATGATATCACTCCAATACTCCAGACATCTGCCTCTGTACTGTAAGATCTATGCAGAACTTCAGGCGCAACGTAATAAGCGCTGCCGACTATATCATTGAGCCTTTCATCTAAATAACACATATATGATGGTCAAGTTTCGGAATACAAACCAGTGTAAAAAAAAGCAGTAGTAGGTCATTGGAGTTTAAGGGGATACCTGGCTTCACAAAATCTGAAAGTCCAAAATCAATAGCCTTCAGTGGTGAGTCCTCATCCTTGGACATAAACAAAAAATTCTGTACAAGAGATAGCTGCAGTCAGATTTAATGATAATAGCCAACATATAAAGCAACAGTGACTGACAGAGAAACTGCATATAATATGCTGATAGCATATAAGAGAATTAATATTTAGCTTGAGCTGTAGAAAAAACTATCGCCATAAATTCATGAAGTACCTATTCATTCGGGAGTCCTAAGATATTCCATGATTAATTTCATAAGCAATTTACTGATACATATTTATACATAAACAGTTACTAACTTGTGACCAGGAAGTTACCAAATGTTCTTTCATTGTCTCCATGTTCTCGAATCAATTTAACATTAAATGCATGCAACTCATCAATAAAGACGCCGACAAAGTATGATTAACTAGTAACTTGTAAACAAACTCACCTCAAAATAGACGCCATTACAATGCAATCCATAAGAAAAGAACTACTTAATTCTTGTTGGCAAGTGCTTTAAATGCAGTACTAAGCAATTACAATTTTTATGCTATAAAACATCTCTCACCTCGGGCTTAAGATCCCGGTGTACCACACCCTGCAGATGACAGAATGCGACAGCATTTAATATCTGTATCATCACAGCTTTAGCATCATCTTCTGTGTACTTTCCGCCCCTGCAATACACACTCACGAGTCACGAGCATTTAAAAGTCATGGACTGATATAGAAAGGGACAAAGGATCAGCAGCGGGAAGAATCAATCCATATAAAACCAATTCCCATTGCTGTTCAGATTTTTTTATAAATATATCTAAAACAGTCGAATAGCTAACAACAAAAGTAATACCTTGCAAGTATTTTATCCAAAAGTTCTCCACCTTCACATAACCTGAAAGATGCGTAAGACTGCATTATTACGGTCTAACTTACAGAAATATAAGCAGAAAGACTTCTTACACATGTTGACAATTACAACTAGACACGTCATGGTGTAATTAATTAATTATTACTATGATTCTATGTCTAATTAGTCTGAGAAATGATCAAACTTTTTTTGCATGAAAAATACACTTTTTAATATAATCAGCTTAGAGTTTACACGATAAAGATAATTGCATGTCTTAATTAATAAAAACACCATCCAGTACCTCCTCATTACCTCTCCCATCTTTTTTGTGGAGACGAGGATTCTATTTGTTATATAACAACATTGGAATCCTCTTCTTTATCAAATAACAACCTTGGATTTGTTTAAAGAAATTTATTGGATATCCTCTAGCGATGGTAGAAAATGTTTTATTTTGACAAGAAAACAACACATAAAACAAGACGGGTGCATATATAACATATTAGACTTACTCCATCACAACATAAACGTTTTCATGATCCTCATATGCATCATAGAACTGAACTAAATTGCTATGTCCTGTCAAAGCTCTCAAAATCTTCACCTCCCTTCTCACATCCTCAATGGCTATGGCCGTAGTCATCTGGGAACAAAAAGAATATGAAATCAAAATCAAAATTTGAGAAAACGCAGTAGAGCAATAAAATAAAAAACCACTGTAATATACTGATAATATATGTTCACTGTATAGCGCAATATCAGTCTACCAGTAGGTGGAGCAAGAAATAAAAAGAATTGGATTCCACTGAATTTATGGATAGAGCTTCAAACAATATAACCTCTCAAACACAGCAAAGCTTGCCTAATCAGACTTGTACATGTACAGACGTCAGACGTAAAGACAACCTGAAGCTAAAGCTGAAAGGCGAGTGCTTGTGTTTGTTATAGTGGGTGTCTGTGAGTTATTCCTGACAGGTAGGAGCGAGTATAAACGGTAGCTATCGTGTTATAATGCCTATGCTTGTGTACTAAATTTGACCGTCCACTGATCTAATAAAGCAAGAAGCATTAATATTACAGAGCTACTCACTGGATTACATACTTCAATAAACCTAAGACTATATAACATACGTAGTAGAACATACAACTCACTCCAGTTGGCGAGTGGTTGGCAAGATAGGTTACAGTCTTGCATTTAAGACTCTGCAAGAATATTAGCCGGACCGTCACAAAAAAAAGATATGTTATTGTCTTGCGTTCAAGACTCTGCAAGAATATTACCCCGACCGTGACACAAAAAAGAAAGGAATGTTTTTAGACCGAGTGCGCAACTACAAGAGAACATTGAATATTCTACTTAAGCCAAGATTACTAGTATACAAGCATTAAGATAAGATTCACTTGAGTTTTAGCATCATCTCTCTTTCTCACTCTCAGTCTCGTCTACTTCCGAATTTAATTCCGAATTTCCCTTGTCCCTTTCAAAACTGTTACAAATGTCCCTCAGGTAACCTTAATTTATGTTAATTGTGAGACAGTTGGAATCACTCCATCCTAATAGTTTATTCACCTTCCATCCACTGCAGCAAATTGCAACTTGTATAAACTATGTTCCCTGTTTGAATAACTTAATTGAATCTCTAAACAACAAAATTTTTAAAAAAATGCAAATTCCTATCCAACTCCTATCAGTCCATCACACAACTCGAAAACTTCACTCTGACCAGTAAATCTGCACAATATTAACTTGGTAACATATATGGATTGTTTTGTGGTGGATGGGCTGCTGGGTGAACTTAAAAAAACACTTAACTATAGTAAACGTAAAGCACTCAGATGAGTTTATCATCCCAAGATCAGCAATCGACATTACCCAAAACTCACTCTAAACACAGATCTGATCCTACCATCAACAATTAACACAAACAACCAACACAGCACAAAGAATTAATCACACAATATCAAAATCATCCTAACACAATTCAAATTCAAATTCGAAACACATTCATACCTTTGCTTTAGGAATAACTTTAACAGCCACATCTTTCCCTTTACTATCTCCTTTCTTGAACTTAGCTTTACAAGTAAACCCAAAATGCCCTCTCCCAACCTCTTCTCCAAGCTCATACTTACTTCCAAAATTCTTCGAAAACCCGAAACTTTTATCCAAACCACTCCCATCCACTTCTTCTCCTTCCGGTATCGCCGCCTCATTAGGCTTCACTCTCCTCGCCCACACTGCCTTTATATGCTTCGCCGGAGACGGTGGAGGAAACGGGCGCTTAAAAAACCTCTTTGGCGTCGAATTGGAGCTGGAATTCAACGGAGATCTCGCCGGAGACTTCTTTGAGAACAGAAAGTGCGCCGGACTTGGACTGTAGAACGGGAAAAACGGCGATTTCTTGCCCAATTCACCGTCTTCTTTCGACCTTTTTGGCGAATTTTCAGGGTTTTTAACTTCTGGGTTTTCTTTGGGTTGAATGTGATCGGAGAGATTTGGTTCCGGTGGGGGCTTTGAAACGCAAATACCCATCTCTTTGTAACTGTTTTTTGTAAGTGTTTTTAGGGTTTAATATAAGCAAGATTTTGTCAGGAGAGGGAGAGAGAGAGAGAGAGAGATGAGTGAGAGAGAGGATGGGGATAATGGGGATCGGTAGAATCTGATAAAAAGGAAACGACGATGAGTTCACTTTTTGTGTATATATACAAAATTATATAGTAGTATGTCTGTATAATAGATGTGTGTTATTTAAAGCAGTTGAAGATTATGTATGTATGATTGTGTAATAGTCTTGACCCAGACTGTACTATTAATACTGTCTGTCCAAGTCGAGACTTGCCTGTTTTTGCATGTTTATAAACAGAATATAAACTTGTTTTTTCTTCTTGTATGAAATTGCTAATGAATCGATTTTTTTGTTATAAAAATGGATAGTTGCATTTCTTTTTAGCGCTTCTGAAAGGTAATAACTGTTTCTATGATATTTAACTAGTACATTACTAATTAACCCACATTTATATATTATTATTTTCATTTTTAAAATAACTGCCATGCATCTTTCTGAGAAATTTGTGGGTTTGCTACTGCTGTTTGATGCCGAGCAAAGTGTGTTTTTCAGCTTATTTAACATGTTTTGGTTAACCTTTTTGTTTAAATTAGCTAAAAGCTGGTGCGAGACACGCACCTTTATATATATTAAAATATTATCTCAAACGAATTTGTATTTATACAAAAACAATTTTTGAACACGATAAATAATTATTTTAACTTTTCACTCGATGATCTTACTTCTTTTTCTTTTTATACATACTATTAGATCGGTATTGAATAACTTAAGTGTTGAGAGTTTATTTTTTTATCTTAGAATTCGATGTTAACTTACCCCGAGAATTTTGAGATTAAATATTTATTGTAAGCTAAATGTTAATAAAAAAATTCAAAATTATATCAATATAACAAAAATATTTGAATTTTGTTTGTAGGGCTATGCATTATGTCATTTCGGGGTCGGGGGAGTATTATCCCCGCCTCTGATCCACGAACACACCTTGAATCCTAAACAAGAATTTCTTTTCATTACCGCTCCCCGCCGGAACGGGGATTCCCACAGAGATGCATGAAATAGCTAAAAACAATAATTTTGTATTTTAAGTATATTTTTAAATAAAAAAAATAGTCTACTAATTCGTAATATATAAAAACGTTGATAATATCTCATATTTTAATATCAAATTATATTACAATTGATTTATAATATAAATGAATGACAAATTAAAAATATTTATTATATTATAATATAAAAAATTGATCAATAAAATTATACATTATTTTAAAATTATTATAATTTTTTAAATACTGTTTTTATAAAAAAAATTAATAATATATAATATATATACTCTCTCTCTATATATATATAGAGATACTAAGAGAATTTATAAATGTGAAGTGAATGAAACAAATTGGAAATGAATATGAGGTGAGTGAAACAAATATGAGGTGGTGACATTTTTAAAATTTTATAATGAAATTACAAAAAATAAATAAAAAGGTGGCACATAAATAATATAAACCAACATTTTATTTACTCAAAAATTAATAAAAAAATAATTTAATAAAGATATAGAATGTTGTTAATCTAATAAGAATTTTAAAGTAAGTAAAGATGTTATGTAACACAATGACAGTGATATGAAATCTTCGATTATGAGATTTGGGGTTTGATTCTTAGTAGATACAACAATATACCTATTTTTAACAAAAAATGTGCAATGAATCGCATTTTTATAATTTTTCAACATAAAAGGGCAAAATTGTAATTTTACCGTCATTTAAATGGTTTAATTTGCTCATAATCCTATTTTAATATATAGAAGGAGATTCAGTTATAAATTAAACTATGGAAACTAAAAAACTGAGTTATATAAATAATATAATACAACATTTTATTTACTCAAAAGTAAAATTAATAGAAAAAGATTATGATAGAAAGAGATGATGTCGTTTATCTAATAAGATTTTTAAAGAAGACTCAAATGAGATATGTAGTATAACGGTAGTGACATGTACTTCAACAATAGAAGGTCAGGGGATGAAATTAGTTGCATCATATTTGTGATTACTGATTTATTGTGTTAATGTTGGTTGTTAATGTCTCTTTCTAATGTTAGGGGTCATATACTCATATGCACGTAGCTAACTATATATTGTAAAACTAAAAAAAATATTTTTGGTGTTAAAATGGTTCTTGCAGTCATGTGTGTGATACTCCTAAATTAACACCGAATATATTTAAAATTTTCACGTCTCAACCACATTACTTTTAAATTCATAATTATATATATCACCATTATGTCAATTATACATCCCTCAATCGCAATTGCAAGTTGTTAGGCCTTTAATGAATTATAGAGGGGGTGAATATATATTTTGCATAGCAACCATTTTTTTTAGTATTTAGTTAGTAATCTTATTAGGCCTCATGTTCGAAAGAAAAGTTCATTAAATAACTAATCTTCAATCTAACGATAAGATATTGCCAGTTGAATTTTGATGCACCATATGAAACCCAATTTTAGTATATTTGTTAAAATCTTAAGATTGAAAATTCTTTTTGTTAAGCACCAATTCATGATAGTTTATCCTTCATATTATATCTTTTCATTAGTCCACTTCAGGATATAATAGTAGCCATTTAGTAATCCTCAAATTGGTCATCAATATTTTATTTGTCATCATTGGACATTTTAAGCATTGGTATTATGCACTATTGGACTTCTTAAGCATTGTCAAATATTTCCGAAAATGTCAATGAACATCAGATTGTGCTTAGTATAAAGAGTATAGCAGAAAGTTATGACTCACGCGGATGAACATTTTTGCCCACTAATTATACATGTTTTGCATCATAATTGAGGTAATGTACGTGTTATATTAATTAACAAAGCATTCAGATTGTTATTAAGTTCAGTTCCTATAATCATCAATTGTTTAACACTGAAATCTTTGTGGCGAATATAATCCTGGCATTGATGTGAAATTTTAATCAAGCAATAGGTTCCTGTATTTTTCTTTGAAAATGACGATTATGTTTTTTGGTGCATCTTTATGTGTTTTTATTTGTTCGTTAATATAATTAAGAGTTAATCATCTCAGAATACGATATTACCGATTTTTTTCATTTATATAACATTTTACGTTTAATAAATTGTAGGATAACAAGCTTGCATTAGCGCGGGCAAAAGTCCCTAGTTACTTTTAAATTCGTAATTATATATATCACCGTTATGTCAATTATCCATTCCTCTATCCCATTTGCAAGCTATTAGGCCTTTAATGAACTATAGAGGGGGTGAATATAGTTAAACAATCAAATTGGAATAACATACACAATTGAATAAACAGTTTTTATATTGATATATAAAAACTGATTACAGTACTCTCTCAAAGGATGAACAATTATCCTTGGGAGCTGCTAGTTTATGTGAATAATATAACAGTGTTCGAACCACATAAAGAGTAAATTTAATATGCGCTTATATACTGCAGATATATACAATGAATAAGGAATCCTAATACAATATAATAAGGAATGCTAAAACATATCCATCTATTGATTGCTACAATAAGTAAAGTCCTACACCGACATATCTCTGCAAATATTTCCTTATTTGGTATCTCCTGATTTCCAGCTTGACAATTACTAATGTGACTAAATGCTGATGTCAAATGTTGATCAGTAAATACTGAGGGTAAATGTTGATGACGTCAATTCTGTCAAATACTGATATCAAATGATGATTCAATAGACTCTGATAGTTTAAATATTGATATCATCAATTTCTTCTAACAATCTCCCCCAACTTGTGCTTTATGTAAATATGTACAAGTTCCTAATTGTTGATGTCAAAACTATCTAAATGTAGAAATAAAAATAGATATACAATCTTACAGTCAGTGCTTTCAAACTTTAATTTCAGTCTTGAACTCTAATAACCCCAGTAGCATCATCAAAGAATTTTTTGAGTAGATTTGCTTCAAGAACATTCAAATACATCTCCATCCTCTGTTTGATATCCGTGAGCTCTTCTGTAGATTCATCATTCTGATATATAACATCTCTGAGGTCATGTAGATTAGATCTTCCAAGTGACAAGTCATCCAGTTCCAAGAAGTCAACTTTCTTACCATCAGGATTGAAAGTGAGAACTTTTACACCTATACACATAATCACATTGGCTTCTCCAATAGGCATATCAACGTTGTTTCCAGATTTATCAATATATTTTGGAGTGTATTTTGACTTGTAAGTCATTCCTCCCTACTTCCTGTATACTAGGTCTTTAGATAAGCAGACCATCTAACAGTAGTAGAGTTGATTACTTTTAGTAATGTTATTGTTAGGTAATGAATACAACACGGGGGTGGGGGTGAATGTGTTTTAGATATTTTTAAGACTTTTTGAATGTTTGTTACTTGGTTAACAAAGCAGATTAGAAATGCAGTAATATTATGTTAACTGAAATAAAATAGTGCACACAATATTTCAAATCTCACTGAATTTTGTATTAAAATTAAGCTAGTGTCTTGTTACAAATCTTGGGATCTTTGTAAGTAAAGAACTCAGCTTCTTCCTTGAGAGAGTTACAAGAAAGACTAGATCAGTTTGATACTATTTAAAAGCAAATGACCAGTGTTTACTTTATAGATTAGTAAACACAGGTTTACATATGATGCAATTAAATGTACTAAACCCTACTTTAAATTATCTCTAAAACGTTCCATTTCTGGCTTAGTGTATCTTTGCAAATCGTGTAGGTCTGTGACTTTCCTTTGTCAGTTAATCTTGGCCTTTGATATTGCATTCTTCAAACTGCTTTTGTAGACTTTTCAATCTAACTGATTAGATCGTTTGTTGATCGATAATCTTGAATATTTAACCTGTCTGCATTCTGTACTTGAGATTCATATCGAGATCTCCAGTTTGTTGTATAGAGAACTGACATCTCGATAAGTATAATGGCTTATTGAGATCTCTTAGTTCTCTACAAGTGTTTTCACTTGTTGAGGTCTCTGAGTTCTCTATAAGTGAACTTGACTTATCGAGGTCTCCAAACTTCTGCATGTAGAAATGACTTGTCGATATCTCTGAGATCTCTATAAGCATTTTGACTTGTCGATATCTCTGAGATCTCTATAAGCATTTTGACTTGTCGATATCTCTGAGATCTCTAATGAGAAAATTAACTTGTCGATATCTCCAATCTTCACATCTTCATTTTGACTTGTCGATATCTCTGAGTTCTCTAATGTAGAAATGACTTGTCGATATCTCAAATCTTCACATCTTCATTTTGACTTGTTGAAATCTCTGAGTTCTGTAATGCAGAAATAACTTGTCGATATCTTAAATCTTCATGTCTTCATTTGGCTTGTCGATATTTCTGAGACTTCTCTATAAGCTGTTTTGGACTTCTCGATAAGTCATTCTGGAGTTCTCGAATGACTTCTCTAAATGACTTGATGTGTGACTTAGATATCTTGACTTATAATATTTTTCCTAAAACAGATTTATTCAACTCCAAACTTCTTCACAATCACTCTGAGGCATGATCTTCTTGATTTTCTTCTAGAGTTTATTCTTAGGCTTGAAACTGTTTACAGAAAAATACTCCAGTCTAATCTTTGACATATTTACAGACTCAAATAATATAGTACAAAATACAAATTTAGATTATCATACAACTTAATTCTTAGGGCTGTCTATTTGACTTAGTCTTGTTATACTATAGACATGTCTTGCACAACAATCTCCCCCAATTTGTGAGAAGATTGTTTATCATAAATTCATGCCTTGTAACATGCCTAACCCCGAGTTACAATAAAATAATAAAGATTACATAAAAATTGACAGAAGTACAAATTTTATACATTAGGTGATTACATGAGTTTGATAAGTACATTCATGACATGAAATCCTCATAGTCTGGCTCATTTTAATAAGGTCCTTAAGATTTACTAGAACTTGAAGTTATTCTATGATTTCAGTACCTCTTAGAGCTTCCACAAGCTTGATCCACTCATCCAATGAATAACCAATCATATTACCAGCTCTGAATCTTGAAAATCTGCCAACTTTTATATTCAGAAAGTTTCCATTCTTAGAAAGTCTGCTCATCCCCTTTGCCTTAAGCTCATTTGATCTTTGTTCAAGTCTTGCAAGTTCTTCTGCATACTTTCTATCTTTTTCTTCCTTTTCACCCTTTTCTATTGCATTTCTTTCATCCCTTCCTCTCACCCATACACACAACACATCCTTACAAGCCCTTGTAATTGTGTCCTTGTCCTTCATCAAGCTAATCACTCTTTTGAACTCTGTGGTTGAAAGTGTATCCATTAAGTCACTGCCAAGTAGAGTAAAGGTACCATCCTGGTACTATATTCTGACTTCTGTGTAGGATACAACCCAGACTTTGACTATTTCTTCAGCTAATTGTTGAAAGTAGTCATCATCTGTAATGCACCAATTTAGTGGCAGAAAGTCAGTTTGATCAAAACAGTTCCAGATAGCCCTCTCAGTAACTTGCAATTTCCTTGGTTTTCTCCTAACAGCCTTGTAATGAGTTTTGATTGGTGGCTTTAATGAAGGTAGGTTTGTGATTTTCTTCAAGGGGGATTCGCTAAATGTGATTGGTATTTTGAGTTGGGTGTTTGCAGTTGGCTTGTACAAAAATTTAGGATTAGTGGTTAAAGATAGTTGAATGTTTGAGCTTGTAGGTTTAATGGCTTGAGCATGTTGGATTTGAGTTGACTGGATATTTTTCTTTGTTATTGAACCATCCTCCTTCCTCTTTCTTCTGCTTTCATCACCTTTCTTCTCATTATTTCCCTTCTTCTTAGCATCTCTTTTCTTGTCATCTTCTTTGTTGTTAATCGCCTAAAAGGATTAACTTAGATTTGAGCCAGAAGGTTTTTGATTATCTTTCTTTTGCTCATCATCATCAAAGTCACCATTAGTATTGATTTGCGTTTTAGGAAAATTGGCTTCAGCATTTTTTAAATATCTCCCCAGTAACTTGATCATTTCTTCATCTTCAATAGTCTTGTATTGCTTTGTCTTCAATCTGTCTCCAAAGTCAATATCATCTTTTTGTTTGCCATGACACATTACTTTGGAATTTGGAAATGTTTGCAATGTTTGGTGGGTGGACAGATGTATGCCACTCCCTTGCTTGGTTGTAGATATGCTTCTGGAAAAGCAGCTACTTGAGTTTTCTTCAATTTATTTAGCAAGAGAGTGTCTTCTTGAATCACTCTGTTAACTTTATTGATCAGAATATCCAGTTCAGATGCCCTTCTAGTTATGAGATAGTTAAGGGACACCTATATACACCTGTCTACCCCGGAGTCATTAATCTTGACAACTATTATTCTTTCTTGAAATCCATCTACAGTTACCATGATCACCCTTAGAAAGTTTACTGTTTTGTCCAAGGCCTTTTTTATGTGAAAAAGGTGTTATTGAGAGAAGCCCTGAGAGCTTTTAGCAATTCATCAAACTCTCTGCTTATACTAGGTCCCTCAGCTGCTTTTATAATACTCTCCATTCCAACATCAACTTCTTTGACTTTGCGTTTTTGAATAGCTTGAACAGATGCTTGGACAGATGATCTTAGTATTCAAGCCTCAATCTCCCTCTTAGTCTTGTTAGCAGGCAAGATGTGAGGTGTAAGGATTTCAGGCCTAATAGCTTTTGGAAGTGCAGGCAAAGGAATGTTGAGTGCTCCCATGATGGCTCCTAATGAGACTAAATTCTGCATTTATATATGCTTATGGAATTCCACCAAGGTTTGAATATCAGCCAGTTGACTTTGGACCATAGCTGTGAGTTGTGATACTTGAGTTGTCAATGACTCATTTGCTGACTGCAAGGTTGAGACTTGAGTTTGGAGAGCTTAAATTTGCAAATTAGTTGAAGTTGATAGTGGTTGTTGAGATGTTGAAGATAGAGAAGTGCCAAATGTGGCTTGCACAGCTTCTTTGATTCCTTCCATTTAAAGAGCAGATGGCTCATATCTAGCCTGATGAAGTTGATCCAGTTTGACCCTAATGTCATTAGTATTGGTGATTTGTTGCTGGATGACTTCATGAAGAGCTAGAAATGACTCCCTGAGATTCTTGATGCTCTTGTCTACAGATGATAAATAAATTTGACCATTTGATCAATAAATCTAGAGAGTTTTTGTTTGATTTCCACCTAAGAAGGAATGATTTCATCCAGCTTGTCCTTGACCTGTTTCCTTGTTCTATCTTGATGATCAGCCAATTGCGATTTTAGAGCTTTATCAAATTGATGAAAAACTTTAAGTTGAGCTTTGTAGACCTCAATGACTACATCATAAACTTCTTATGGAGTTAAAGATTTGGCATTGCTTCCAATAATGGTCAAGTACTCCTCCCTGAACCTTGCTAATACTTCATCCATCTCTAGACTAAAGTTTTTGTCCGTCCAGACATCATAATTTCCATCTTGTTCAGCTTCATTTATAATTTTGATCTGCTGTTCTTGAACCTCTGTCTGATAGGAAAGCATGATAGCTTGGTAATCTTGATTAGACATGTTTGAGGTAAGAAGCTGTTGTGAAATTTGACCAAGTCTAGACAATTGATTAACTAAGAGATCATTGATTGTTGTTGGTTGAGCTTCTACTTCCTATAGCCATTGTGAGATCAAATGAGGTTGTGGTTGAGAAGGATTAGAGGTGGATGGTTGATCTGTTGGGTTTGAAGTGGAGGGTAGAGATTCAATAGAACCATCTGTGATAGATGTCACAGTTTGACTCACAGGTTGAATTATGGTTATGACAGTTTGTTGTTCTCCACTTGTGGTGGGAACCATCATTGGAATTGGAGGGAATTTGACTAGGTTATTGTCATGTACTCTAGCCTCAAATCCTTGTACTTCTTTCAAAGCACTGTCACTTGAATGTGATGTACTTGCCTCCCCCATAGCAGGATAATTGGAAATTGAAATCCAAGCTTCAATTGTGAGATCAATTTCAGCTAGGGTTTTGAGGGGAGTTGTTCTTTTAAGAGGAACCTTCAATTAAATTGGAGAGGATTTAGATAGCTCCCCCTCAGGAGTACTACCCTCAAATCTTACAACCTGTGAAGGTTGATTTGCACATGAAGGTGCATTTGTAACTACCACAGGTTCTTTAGTAAAAACTGATGAAATCCCGGTGTTTGTGTTGGTCTCATCAAGGTCTACCCCAGCATATAGCTCTCACCAACTAAATTTGGTTCTAGGTGGTGAGCACAGTCTCTTGAACCATGTCACATGATGTTGACAACATTTGAGAATCAGACTCAAGTGTTTGATTGTATGAAGAAGAAATTTGAGAGATTAGAGTTTGAATATCAGAATTGAGTGTTGGTAGCTCCCCCGAATAGACGGGGGAGCTTATAAAGATGTTCTCTCTTTGTGCGTGCCATTCTTATTTCTTCTTTCATACACTTGAATTTTTTCAAGTGGTGTTGCAGACTCTTTACATGGTGCACTAGGGAGAGTGCTCTTTTCAATAGAGACACCCTGTTGAGAGGATGCCCCTAGAGTCTGTTTAAGTCCCTCTTTTTCAATTACATCCTTTTGGGAGGATGCAACGGTGGCTTGAGTGGTCAACTCAAGTTGTTTTGCCTTCTTTGGTTTCTTGACCAAGGTTGACTTTGGTTCTGTTTGATCCTCACCACTCTCATTGATTACAGTTAATGGTGCCCGCTTTCTCTTCTTTTTACTCACTTCACCCTTTTGAGAGGATGAAGTGGTTGGCTTCCTAGATGCTACATGTGAAGAAGAAAGGGTCTTAGTATGGGAAGGCCCCTGTTGGTGTTCCTGTGTTTGTACTTCTACAGTGACATGAGTCATATTGCACTAGATTCAATATTAGGCCTCATGTAAGGCATATGGTAAGGTGGAGTCCTGAATCTCTCCATCATAAATGAAGTGATTTTAAGACTTACAGGTACCTTATTTTTAGTAATAATTGAACCAAATAGAACTTCAGACACTTGCTTACAGTTGCCTATTTGTGTTCTATCTATACCATTTAGCATGTGAATATCATGCACTTTATGATTTAAAGCAGACATTTTAAATCTAGGAAGAAAAATTTCTTCACCTCTTGATGTCAAAGGCATGGTTAGTATGGTGCTTAGCTCCTCGATGATGAGATGACCTACATTGAGTTGTCTGAATAGTGCTATGAGAACACCAACTTTTGGACAATATTTGAGATGTTGTCATACCCTGTCTTTCTGCAAGTGAAGGCCCTCACAATAGAATCAAACAAAAAGGACCATTCTCTCCTTAGGTACTTATTGTTCAGGCTAGCCAGGTTGATTCTTTCACTATAGTTAATGAAGTCCATGAACTCAGCTAGCTCATCCTGAGTTGGAACCTCCACCATATTTTCAGTTGGGATTCCCAAAGCTACATTGACATCATCTTAAGAAAATTCCACTTGTTGGCCTCTAATGAAACAGTTAACCACAATAGATACAGTCTGGTTTTCATGTACCACAGTCCTCACCACAACTGTGTTTCAAAAATCCCTGAGAACATCCAAGTACAACACTGGATTTGTAGTTAGAGCACCTACAAAGTAAGTTTCAGAAAGAAACTTCACAAAACTCTTGAAAATGTCAGGAGCTTGATTTGCATCAGTAAAAGCAAGATAATTGGTGCCCTATTTAGAAATGAAAGGTTTAACTGTGTTTGATGCCATTGGAAAAGTTTAAATTATAGTGGATAAGAAAAATTAGAGAGAAGAGTTTAAAATGAGAGAAAACGGTTTCGATTTGGAAAAATTAGGTCACTTAGAGATCTCGAAGGCGTAAAGAGGCGTATGTCAAGATGTCTGGGTATTTATAGTAAAAGGTAAATGACTTATCGAGAACTAAAAATAGTCGTTTGGTATTTGCTTATCGAGAAGTCATATTGAGAGAATATATACATATCGATATGTCATTTTCCTGACTCTTATCGAGAACTAGAAAATGACTTGTCGAGATGTCAAATAAATACCCAGTTTGTCCTGAATGGACTGAATTGTTTCCAATTTTTATTTGAATAAATCAAAATAAAATCAGAATGATTTTTATCAAAAGTAATTAAAAATAATAATTTATTAAGTTAAATTATCTTAGTTTTGAGTTATTTATTAGTCTAAATTTTGTACTTATAGAGAACTCTGTAAATTATCACTTATCGAGATCTACAATGACTTATCGATAAGTCATAATAAAGCTTGTCGAGAAGTCCTTCGAGAAGTCAGAAAAAATGACTTATCGAATACTCACTAGAGAAATCTCAAAATAACTTGTCTAGAAGTCAATTAAACTTATCGAGAACTCAGTTCTCTATATACTTTTGATCTTTTTGACTCTGCTTTGTGCTAATTTTACATATTGAAAATGCAAATCAATATTTAGACAGTTTTCTTAGAATTAAAAAATTCCAAACTAAATTTTGAATTCTTGAAAAATAAATATACAGAGATTTCTAAAAAATTTATAACTTATATTTCTGTTAATTTCCAATTAAATCAAATTAATTTTGATTTATTAGAAATTAATCTGCTGCAAAACATTAGCTGAGTTCTTTCATTTAGGATGAAGAATTTAGCATCCCAATTTCACCTATAAGTCTAGTGAAAGTAGCTTCATCCAAAGGTTTAGTAAAAATGTCAGCTAACTGTTTTTCTGTTGGAATAAAAATAAGCTCAATGGTACCATTTGCAGCATGTTCTCTAATAAAATGGTACATTACATCAATGTGCTTTTTTCTAGAATGATTAACCATCTAGCACTAGTATTGTCACACATAATTGGAATTATGTGTAATACTAGGCCATAATCCATTAGCTGATTTCAAATCCAAAGCACTTGAGCACAGCAACTTCCAGCAGCTATGTATTCAGCCTCAGATGTGGAAGTTGACACAAATTGTTGCTTCTTGCTATACCAGGATACAAGTCTTTGTCCAAGGAATTGACAGCTTCCACTAGTGCTCTTTCTATCAACCCTACATCCAGCAAAATCTGCATCAGTGTATCCAATAGCTTCAAATCATGCTCCCTTAGGATACCATATTACCAATTTTGGAGTCCCCTTTAGGTATCTGAAAATTCTCTTCATAGCCATCAAATATGATTCTTTTGGATTGGTTTGAAATCTTGCACACGGACATGTTGCAAATATAATGTTTGGTCTACTATCAGTCAAATATAACAAAGATCCAATCATTCCTCTATGACCTGAAATGTCTATCCTTTCTTATCTTCATCCAACTTAGTAGCTGTAGACATAGGTGTAGATGCAGGTGAATAATAAACCATGCCAAACTTCTTCAATAGATCTTTAACATACTTGGTTTGGCTGATGAAGATTCCATCACTTCTTTGACTGACTTGCAGTCCAAGAAAGTAACTCAACTCTCCCATCATACTCATTTCATATTCACTCTGCATGAGCTTTGAGAATCTTTGACACAGCTTTTCATTAGTAGAACAAAAAATGATATCATCCACATAGATCTGAACTAGGATCATATCACCATCATGCTTCTTGTAGAAGAGAGTCTTATCTATTGTTCCTCTAGTGAATCCATATTTAAGCAAAAATTCTGACAGTGTATCTTACCATGCTCTAGGTGCGTACTTTAATCCATATAGAGCATTGAGTAGTTTATACATAAAGTTTGAAAATTCTGGATCTTCAAAGTCAGGTGGTTGTTGCACATAATCCAACTCACCATTAAGGAATGCACTCTTTACATCTATTTGATACACCTTGAAATTTAAGTGTGCAGCAAATGCAAGAAAGATCCTTATTGCTTTAAGTTTTGCAACTGGAGCAAAAATTTCATCATAATCAATTCCTTCCTCCTGTGAGTAGCCTTTTGCAACCAACCTTGCTTTATTTCTGGTGACAATTCCATTTTCATCCATTTTGCTCCTGAACACCCACTTTGCTCCAATTACACTTTGTTAGTGTATACTGGAAATATTTATTTGAAGTATGTACATTTATTTCTGGCCAGTTTATTTGAGAATCATTTGAATGTTTACATGTTGTCTAATATTATATATTGTGAACAATCTAGTATCAAATGGGATACAGAATATTAGATTGTTAAATACGGTTATATAATATAATAAGGTTCACAGCACAGGCAGTGTTGGATAATCCACTGGTATGGTTGTAGTATTATTTAGATTAGTTTATATTGACTAATAAATAATACTAGTATATTTTGTGTATATTGAACATGATCAAATTTAGAATTGTTCCCTTAATACTGATTAAGAAGGAGAACTAAGATTCTATGTTATTATTAATGCTTAGGTTCTTAATCCGGAAATAGTAATTGACACGTGTATATTATTTACATGCTTTGATTTATATATGAAATAATTCTTTTGAATTATATCATTATATTTTGGGTGATGGAATTATATACATGGTGGATATTATTTATTGAAGGAATCCATGTCCTGATAATATTTGGGTTAATGATGTCCCCTTGAAAGCTCAAAAAGATTTAATTATGTGAAATCCTGCAGGTGGAATTTATTCTGACATAATTAAATAAAGGTTGAGTGGATGATCAAGGATAAAAGATATTAATTAAATAAATTATCAGTAATTTATTTAATTAATGGACATATGATATTTTAAAACATGGGGAATTTAATAAGCAAATAATATTGGAACCGAATTAATTAAATTACGGTATTAGGAAAGGTAGTGCAAATATTAATTCTTTAGTGGATTGAATTAATATTTAATTACATTGGGCTAGGCTCAAGATATAATTAGAAGGCCCAACCTAATTATCCATGGTCCCTATTGTAGCCTATATATATTCTTATTCTCTTCTTGCTTGGCAATTATGTGAAAATATATTGTAGCCACCAAGGAGCAAGAAGAGAGGATAACTTGAGAAGACGGAGGCCACACTTCGCTCAAGGGAATTTGGGAATACAATAGAAGAGCGTGGAATCAACCATTAACAAGGTAATCCTCTTTTCGTAATCTTTAACGTAAAAAGTAGTAACACCCTAAGTCCGTGGTTCCCAACAATTGGTATCAAGAGCCTGGTAATGGGTTCTACGTTTTATGATATAATGTCCATGTCGTAATTATATATGCGTGTATATAGTGTTTTGCTTGTATTGGTTTTGATGCATGTTGTTAATCCACTATTATGGCCATGTATATTTTAATTATGTGTTTGGATCCCACGTGGTTTAATCGTGGTTAATTTTTGTTTTGGTTTCCACGTGGTTTAATCGTGGTTGTAATTTACACGAGGGTTGATCGTGTTAGAATAGATTTTACAAAATTAGTTTTGTATTAGATCTATTTTTTTTGTAATTGTTCCGGGTATTTTGTAAAAGTTATGTGCGATCGGAAATCAATTCCGGTAGTTTTTTGTTCCGCTGTGCGATTACAAGGGGCTGCTGGGGCCGCTGGGGCTGCTGGGGCTGCTGGGGCTGCTGGGGGCGTCGGGGCGCGCTTGGGGCAGATTTTTTTTGAGAGCTGAATTTTTTTTTCAAGGGTCATAATAGTGGAAAATTTATTTTAATTTTTTCCATTAAATTTTAATTATTGCTTTAATTTATTGATTATGTGTGTCGTTAATTATGTGTGTAATTCTTTTAAAATTACATGTTTAACTTAATTAGGACGACATGGACATAAAATTTATTTATTGCTTTAATTAAATGTTATATGTTGCTAAAATTATGTGTGTATTTTGAATGCATGATTAGACATAATTATAACAACATAGGGCCCCACTTAATTTTAAAATTCCTCAATTTTAATAAAAAAAAATTCTAAGTTGGAGAGGGAATTAATATGAAATTAAATCCCATGGTCTCCATTATTGGTTGTAGGTAATTTAACATAAAGACGAATATAAATTATATATACGTCACCCATCGTGGCATGTAATTTATGGTGTCTAGAATGTTATAGAAATTACTAGAACAAACTTCTTAAATTAATAAATTTTGAAAGGAATAAATACGGATTTTCTTTATTTCTGATTTGGGGCGATTTTTTCAAAAACGGGTTCATCGAACTTGTAAGGCTGTGGGTTTTAAGCGAGACCGATGTGACTCCTCCACTACCTGAAAATCAAACCATTGATGAATATTGAATTGAAGTATTCTATTCAAGGCAAAATTACGAATATTGGAAGGTATACACGCCACCCATCGCGGCGTACCAAGTTTCATAGATTTCGAATAATTTAAGATTTGATGATGGTATACACTTAGCTATGAAAAATAATATAGTCCACCCCAACGTGGCATATTGTTTAGTAATAGGACCGAAGTAACATTTAAACAAAATTAGGTGGTATACATGTCACACATCGTGGCGTACCAGAAGCTTATGGTGTTTATATGTTAGTGCATTAAATTTTAATAATTGTTAGAGGAATCAATAGATCTTAATAATTAATGCACCCTTATTTATGTGATGTTTTTATGCATGATTCTCAGGATAAAATGGGCTTTAATCCACTATTCACCATACTTAAGGATAACAAACTTACCGGACCTAACTATATTGAATGGAAACGAAATTTGGACATTGTGTTGACTGCTGAGGAGTACAAGTTTTGCACTTATGAACCCAAGCCTGAACAGCCTGCTGCTGATGCTCCTGAAGATGAGAAAGAGTATTATAAACGGTGGATTAAGGCTGATGAGATGTCGCGATGTTACATTCTGGCAGCAATATCGGGTGTTTTGCAGCATCAGCATCAGTCTATGGCCACTGCTTCGGATATGCTCTTTAATCTCAAGGAACTTTTTGGAGATCAGAATAGGGCTGCTAGGCAAGTAGCCATGAAGGCTTTAATAAACACTCAGATGGCTGAAGGCACACCTGTAAGGGATCATGTTCTCAAGATGATGTCGCATCTGAATGAGATAGAGATCCTGGGTGCTGAACTTGACGGGGAAACCCAGATTGACATTATCCTTATGAGCTTGTCCAAGAGTTTTGAGCAGTTCCGCTTGAATTACAACATGAACAAGAGGTAGTATAGTCTCGCGGAACTGCTGACAGAACTTCAGGCAGCTGAAGGATTATTTCGACAGAGTGTTCAAGTGAATGTGGCTGAGAAAGGTTCTTCCTCTAAGCCGAAAGGTATTAAGAAGAAGAAAAAGGCTCAGACACAGAAAGCTGTGAAGGCAGTGGGAGTTCAGGGTGGTATGAAAAAGTCTAAGGGAAAGTGCTTCAGATGCAAACAGTCAGGTCACTGGAAACAGGATTGTCCTCTTCCTAAGAAGACAAACAATACTGGTATGTCTCTTTCTCTAGTTACAGAAACATTTATAGCGGCTATATCTACGAGCACTTGATGTGTAGAT